>NW_028123335.1:0-319586 GCF_965194805.1 Balaenoptera borealis
CCAAAGAAGCTCCGTGTGTAGCCAGAGAAAACTCATTTTCTTCCCACACCAATGTAGAGGGACCAGAGGCCTGTCAACAGCAGAGAATTTCAGGGAGCTTCCCGGCGGCAAGAATGGAGCTTTCCAAATGGAAAGCAAGGCTAGTACCATCATGCCCCCATTTCCATGGGCACAGGCAGCATACATCTCTGTGGTTTTTAACAAGTCCAATGAGACACAGAGTACACACTGTTTTCCTCCCTTAATCAACTTCTCGAGGCAGGGTGTTCTGCATCTAGTGAACGGCCTCACCAAGGAAAGCCCAAGCTAGGCCTCTGGGCCCGTGCCTCTTCAAAAGTCTGCAGTGCTTCAGGAAAAACTGTGCTTTAGTTGCAATAGGAAGGCAAGTCGTCTTCTTCCTGGAGGCAGGGTGACTTCAGGTAGGAGGTCCTGTATGGAAGGAGAAGCCTAGTGTTTTTCTCTGTGCAGCTCAGACCAGGGAATGAGTGCGACTTCCACGGCATGTAGGAACTTGCTAGAACGGTGCTCGTGAACCTTGTATGAGTGCTGGCTTACTCAAGATGTCCCAATAAGAGTGCACTGTGTTGCCCTACACTCGGCATACACACTGTGAGTCGGAAAGCTACGGGCCTGGATATTGCTTAGAAGGGCCAGGGGAGCCTGAGGGTACTTGCTCTTCTTGCAGGGAATAGGGTTTCCAGGCGAGGCACCTAGGAGTCCTGAAAAGCGTACTGGCGTTAAAATGCTGCAGAGCGGCGACTACGGCCTCATGGAAACGGCTACACACCTCCGCTTCTGCATAGCATTTCAGGGCCTTACCTCGAGGCAAGTTCTCCCGTTGCTTGCACTGTGAGCGACACAGCATGTTAGGATGCTGTATTTCTCCTTGAATAGAGTGACTTCAGGAAAGAGGTCCTCGATAAATTCTAAGAAGAGTGTGTTCTCAGGGCAGCTCAGACGAGGGCAATCTCGAAAACTTGCAGGACATGTTGGACTGCCTAGAAATGTGGTTCTGATGCTGTTCGAGTGCTCTGGAAATATAGCTCTATTGAAGTAACGTACAGTGTGTTGCCAGAGACTCGGCAGACACAGAGGGCCTCCGAGGGTCGTATGGGAATCAATGCTGCTCAGCAGGCCACAGGGGTGTGGAGGGCGTCAGTGATCTTGGAACAAAAATGATGCTCACCCGAAGGGCCTAGGAGTCCTGAAAAGGGTGCTTCCTTTAACATAAAGCGGAACCTCCACTAAGAGCTCATGGAAAGAGCTGCATGCCTCCCTTTCTGCAGGGCTACTCAGGGCCTTACCTCGAGGCAAGGACTCACGTTGAGATTCCCTTTAGCTCTAGAGCATGGCAAGGTGAGCCCCAACCGGGCCAATGAAGCTCCGTGTGTAGCCAGAGAAATCTCATTTTCTTCCCACACCCATGCCTACAGTGGCCAGAGAGCTGTTAACAGCAGAGAATTTCAGGGAGCTTCACGGCAGCAAGAATGGGGCTTTCCAAATGGAAAGCAAGGCTAGTACCATCATGCCCCCATTACCATGGGCACAGGCAGCATACATCTCTGTGGTTTCTAACAAGTCAAAAGAACCACAGGGTACACACTGGTTGCTTCCCTGAATCAACTTCTCGAGGCAGGGTGTTCTGCGTCTTGTGAACGGCCTCACCAAGGAAGGCCCTAGCTAGGCCCATGGGCCCGTGCCTCTTCAAAAGCCTGCAGTGCTACAGGAAAAACTCTGCTTTAGTTGCAATAAGAATGCAAGCAGTGTTTCTCCTGATGGCAGTGTAACTTCAGGTAAGAGGTCTTAGATGGAAGAAGAAGCCTAGTGTTTTTCCTCTGTGCAGCTCAGTCTAAAGAATGAGTTCGACTTCCACGGCATGTTGGAACTTGCTAGAACGGTGCTCGTGAACTCGTGCGAGTGCTGTGAATCAAGATATGACAAGAAAGAGTGCAGTGTGTTGCCCATGACTCAGCAGACACAGAGGAACTCCGAGGGACCAATGGGCCTCGTTGTTGCTCAGCAGGCCTACAGGGGTGTGGAGATACTCAGGGATCTTGGAACAAAAATGATGCTCACCCGAGAGGCCTAGGAGTCCTGAAAAGGGTACTTCCTTTAAAGTAAAGGAGAACAGCGACTAAGAACTAATGGAAAGAGCTGAATGCCTCCCTTTCTGCAGGGCTACTCAGGGCCTTACCTCGAGGCAAGGACTCACGTTGAGATTCCCTTTAGCTCTAGAGCATGGCAAGGTGAGCCCCACCCCGGCCAAAGAAGCTCCGTGTGTAGCCAGAGAAAACTCATTTTCTTCCCACACCAATGTAGAGGGACCAGAGGCCTGTCAACAGCAGAGAATTTCAGGGAGCTTCCCGGCGGCAAGAATGGAGCTTTCCAAACGGAAAGCAAGGCTAGTACCATCATGCCCCCATTTCCATGGGCACAGGCAGCATACATCTCTGTGGTTTTTAACAAGTCCAATGAGACACAGAGTACACACTGTTTTCCTCCCTTAATCAACTTCTCGAGGCAGGGTGTTCTGCATCTAGTGAACGGCCTCACCAAGGAAAGCCCAAGCTAGGCCTCTGGGCCCGTGCCTCTTCAAAAGTCTGCAGTGCTTCAGGAAAAACTGTGCTTTAGTTGCAATAGGAAGGCAAGTCGTCTTCTTCCTGGAGGCAGGGTGACTTCAGGTAGGAGGTCCTGGATGGAAGGAGAAGCCTAGTGTTTTTCTCTGTGCAGCTCAGACCAGGGAATGAGTGCGACTTCCACGGCATGTAGGAACTTGCTAGAACGGTGCTCGTGAACCTTGTATGAGTGCTGGCTTACTCAAGATGTCCCAATAAGAGTGCACTGTGTTGCCCTACACTCGGCATACACACTGTGAGTCGGAAAGCTACGGGCCTGGATATTGCTTAGAAGGGCCAGGGGAGCCTGAGGGTACTTGCTCTTCTTGCAGGGAATAGGGTTTCCAGGCGAGGCACCTAGGAGTCCTGAAAAGCGTACTGGCGTTAAAATGCTGCAGAGCGGCGACTACGGCCTCATGGAAACGGCTACACACCTCCGCTTCTGCATAGCATTTCAGGGCCTTACCTCGAGGCAAGTTCTCCCGTTGCTTGCACTGTGAGCGACACAGCATGTTAGGATGCTGTATTTCTCCTTGAATAGAGTGACTTCAGGAAAGAGGTCCTCGATAAATTCTAAGAAGAGTGTGTTCTCAGGGCAGCTCAGACGAGGGCAATCTCGAAAACTTGCAGGACATGTTGGACTGCCTAGAAATGTGGTTCTGATGCTGTTCGAGTGCTCTGGAAATATAGCTCTATTGAAGTAACGTACAGTGTGTTGCCAGAGACTCGGCAGACACAGAGGGCCTCCGAGGGTCGTATGGGAATCAATGCTGCTCAGCAGGCCCACAGGGGTGTGGAGGGCGTCAGTGATCTTGGAACAAAAATGATGCTCACCCGAAGGGCCTAGGAGTCCTGAAAAGGGTGCTTCCTTTAACATAAAGCGGAACCTCCACTAAGAGCTCATGGAAAGAGCTGCATGCCTCCCTTTCTGCAGGGCTACTCAGGGCCTTACCTCGAGGCAAGGACTCACGTTGAGATTCCCTTTAGCTCTAGAGCATGGCAAGGTGAGCCCCAACCGGGCCAATGAAGCTCCGTGTGTAGCCAGAGAAATCTCATTTTCTTCCCACACCCATGCCTACAGTGGCCAGAGAGCTGTTAACAGCAGAGAATTTCAGGGAGCTTCACGGCAGCAAGAATGGGGCTTTCCAAATGGAAAGCAAGGCTAGTACCATCATGCCCCCATTACCATGGGCACAGGCAGCATACATCTCTGTGGTTTCTAACAAGTCAAAAGAACCACAGGGTACACACTGGTTGCTTCCCTGAATCAACTTCTCGAGGCAGGGTGTTCTGCGTCTTGTGAACGGCCTCACCAAGGAAGGCCCTAGCTAGGCCCATGGGCCCGTGCCTCTTCAAAAGCCTGCAGTGCTACAGGAAAAACTCTGCTTTAGTTGCAATGAGAATGCAAGCAGTGTTTCTCCTGATGGCAGTGTAACTTCAGGTAAGAGGTCTTAGATGGAAGAAGAAGCCTAGTGTTTTTCCTCTGTGCAGCTCAGTCTAAAGAATGAGTTCGACTTCCACGGCATGTTGGAACTTGCTAGAACGGTGCTCGTGAACTCGTGCGAGTGCTGTGAATCAAGATATGACAAGAAAGAGTGCAGTGTGTTGCCCATGACTCAGCAGACACAGAGGAACTCCGAGGGACCAATGGGCCTCGTTGTTGCTCAGCAGGCCTACAGGGGTGTGGAGATACTCAGGGATCTTGGAACAAAAATGATGCTCACCCGAGAGGCCTAGGAGTCCTGAAAAGGGTACTTCCTTTAAAGTAAAGGAGAACAGCGACTAAGAACTAATGGAAAGAGCTGAATGCCTCCCTTTCTGCAGGGCTACTCAGGGCCTTACCTCGAGGCAAGGACTCACGTTGAGATTCCCTTTAGCTCTAGAGCATGGCAAGGTGAGCCCCACCCCGGCCAAAGAAGCTCCGTGTGTAGCCAGAGAAAACTCATTTTCTTCCCACACCAATGTAGAGGGACCAGAGGCCTGTCAACAGCAGAGAATTTCAGGGAGCTTCCCGGCGGCAAGAATGGAGCTTTCCAAACGGAAAGCAAGGCTAGTACCATCATGCCCCCATTTCCATGGGCACAGGCAGCATACATCTCTGTGGTTTTTAACAAGTCCAATGAGACACAGAGTACACACTGTTTTCCTCCCTTAATCAACTTCTCGAGGCAGGGTGTTCTGCATCTAGTGAACGGCCTCACCAAGGAAAGCCCAAGCTAGGCCTCTGGGCCCGTGCCTCTTCAAAAGTCTGCAGTGCTTCAGGAAAAACTGTGCTTTAGTTGCAATAGGAAGGCAAGTCGTCTTCTTCCTGGAGGCAGGGTGACTTCAGGTAGGAGGTCCTGGATGGAAGGAGAAGCCTAGTGTTTTTCTCTGTGCAGCTCAGACCAGGGAATGAGTGCGACTTCCACGGCATGTAGGAACTTGCTAGAACGGTGCTCGTGAACCTTGTATGAGTGCTGGCTTACTCAAGATGTCCCAATAAGAGTGCACTGTGTTGCCCTACACTCGGCATACACACTGTGAGTCGGAAAGCTACGGGCCTGGATATTGCTTAGAAGGGCCAGGGGAGCCTGAGGGTACTTGCTCTTCTTGCAGGGAATAGGGTTTCCAGGCGAGGCACCTAGGAGTCCTGAAAAGCGTACTGGCGTTAAAATGCTGCAGAGCGGCGACTACGGCCTCATGGAAACGGCTACACACCTCCGCTTCTGCATAGCATTTCAGGGCCTTACCTCGAGGCAAGTTCTCCCGTTGCTTGCACTGTGAGCGACACAGCATGTTAGGATGCTGTATTTCTCCTTGAATAGAGTGACTTCAGGAAAGAGGTCCTCGATAAATTCTAAGAAGAGTGTGTTCTCAGGGCAGCTCAGACGAGGGCAATCTCGAAAACTTGCAGGACATGTTGGACTGCCTAGAAATGTGGTTCTGATGCTGTTCGAGTGCTCTGGAAATATAGCTCTATTGAAGTAACGTACAGTGTGTTGCCAGAGACTCGGCAGACACAGAGGGCCTCCGAGGGTCGTATGGGAATCAATGCTGCTCAGCAGGCCCACAGGGGTGTGGAGGGCGTCAGTGATCTTGGAACAAAAATGATGCTCACCCGAAGGGCCTAGGAGTCCTGAAAAGGGTGCTTCCTTTAACATAAAGCGGAACCTCCACTAAGAGCTCATGGAAAGAGCTGCATGCCTCCCTTTCTGCAGGGCTACTCAGGGCCTTACCTCGAGGCAAGGACTCACGTTGAGATTCCCTTTAGCTCTAGAGCATGGCAAGGTGAGCCCCAACCGGGCCAATGAAGCTCCGTGTGTAGCCAGAGAAATCTCATTTTCTTCCCACACCCATGCCTACAGTGGCCAGAGAGCTGTTAACAGCAGAGAATTTCAGGGAGCTTCACGGCAGCAAGAATGGGGCTTTCCAAATGGAAAGCAAGGCTAGTACCATCATGCCCCCATTTCCATGGGCACAGGCAGCATACATCTCTGTGGTTTTTAACAAGTCCAATGAGACACAGAGTACACACTGTTTTCCTCCCTTAATCAACTTCTCGAGGCAGGGTGTTCTGCATCTAGTGAACGGCCTCACCAAGGAAAGCCCAAGCTAGGCCTCTGGGCCCGTGCCTCTTCAAAAGTCTGCAGTGCTTCAGGAAAAACTGTGCTTTAGTTGCAATAGGAAGGCAAGTCGTCTTCTTCCTGGAGGCAGGGTGACTTCAGGTAGGAGGTCCTGGATGGAAGGAGAAGCCTAGTGTTTTTCTCTGTGCAGCTCAGACCAGGGAATGAGTGCGACTTCCACGGCATGTAGGAACTTGCTAGAACGGTGCTCGTGAACCTTGTATGAGTGCTGGCTTACTCAAGATGTCCCAATAAGAGTGCACTGTGTTGCCCTACACTCGGCATACACACTGTGAGTCGGAAAGCTACGGGCCTGGATATTGCTTAGAAGGGCCAGGGGAGCCTGAGGGTACTTGCTCTTCTTGCAGGGAATAGGGTTTCCAGGCGAGGCACCTAGGAGTCCTGAAAAGCGTACTGGCGTTAAAATGCTGCAGAGCGGCGACTACGGCCTCATGGAAACGGCTACACACCTCCGCTTCTGCATAGCATTTCAGGGCCTTACCTCGAGGCAAGTTCTCCCGTTGCTTGCACTGTGAGCGACACAGCATGTTAGGATGCTGTATTTCTCCTTGAATAGAGTGACTTCAGGAAAGAGGTCCTCGATAAATTCTAAGAAGAGTGTGTTCTCAGGGCAGCTCAGACGAGGGCAATCTCGAAAACTTGCAGGACATGTTGGACTGCCTAGAAATGTGGTTCTGATGCTGTTCGAGTGCTCTGGAAATATAGCTCTATTGAAGTAACGTACAGTGTGTTGCCAGAGACTCGGCAGACACAGAGGGCCTCCGAGGGTCGTATGGGAATCAATGCTGCTCAGCAGGCCCACAGGGGTGTGGAGGGCGTCAGTGATCTTGGAACAAAAATGATGCTCACCCGAAGGGCCTAGGAGTCCTGAAAAGGGTGCTTCCTTTAACATAAAGCGGAACCTCCACTAAGAGCTCATGGAAAGAGCTGCATGCCTCCCTTTCTGCAGGGCTACTCAGGGCCTTACCTCGAGGCAAGGACTCACGTTGAGATTCCCTTTAGCTCTAGAGCATGGCAAGGTGAGCCCCAACCGGGCCAATGAAGCTCCGTGTGTAGCCAGAGAAATCTCATTTTCTTCCCACACCCATGCCTACAGTGGCCAGAGAGCTGTTAACAGCAGAGAATTTCAGGGAGCTTCACGGCAGCAAGAATGGGGCTTTCCAAATGGAAAGCAAGGCTAGTACCATCATGCCCCCATTACCATGGGCACAGGCAGCATACATCTCTGTGGTTTCTAACAAGTCAAAAGAACCACAGGGTACACACTGGTTGCTTCCCTGAATCAACTTCTCGAGGCAGGGTGTTCTGCGTCTTGTGAACGGCCTCACCAAGGAAGGCCCTAGCTAGGCCCATGGGCCCGTGCCTCTTCAAAAGCCTGCAGTGCTACAGGAAAAACTCTGCTTTAGTTGCAATAAGAATGCAAGCAGTGTTTCTCCTGATGGCAGTGTAACTTCAGGTAAGAGGTCTTAGATGGAAGAAGAAGCCTAGTGTTTTTCCTCTGTGCAGCTCAGTCTAAAGAATGAGTTCGACTTCCACGGCATGTTGGAACTTGCTAGAACGGTGCTCGTGAACTCGTGCGAGTGCTGTGAATCAAGATATGACAAGAAAGAGTGCAGTGTGTTGCCCATGACTCAGCAGACACAGAGGAACTCCGAGGGACCAATGGGCCTCGTTGTTGCTCAGCAGGCCTACAGGGGTGTGGAGATACTCAGGGATCTTGGAACAAAAATGATGCTCACCCGAGAGGCCTAGGAGTCCTGAAAAGGGTACTTCCTTTAAAGTAAAGGAGAACAGCGACTAAGAACTAATGGAAAGAGCTGAATGCCTCCCTTTCTGCAGGGCTACTCAGGGCCTTACCTCGAGGCAAGGACTCACGTTGAGATTCCCTTTAGCTCTAGAGCATGGCAAGGTGAGCCCCACCCCGGCCAAAGAAGCTCCGTGTGTAGCCAGAGAAAACTCATTTTCTTCCCACACCAATGTAGAGGGACCAGAGGCCTGTCAACAGCAGAGAATTTCAGGGAGCTTCCCGGCGGCAAGAATGGAGCTTTCCAAACGGAAAGCAAGGCTAGTACCATCATGCCCCCATTTCCATGGGCACAGGCAGCATACATCTCTGTGGTTTTTAACAAGTCCAATGAGACACAGAGTACACACTGTTTTCCTCCCTTAATCAACTTCTCGAGGCAGGGTGTTCTGCATCTAGTGAACGGCCTCACCAAGGAAAGCCCAAGCTAGGCCTCTGGGCCCGTGCCTCTTCAAAAGTCTGCAGTGCTTCAGGAAAAACTGTGCTTTAGTTGCAATAGGAAGGCAAGTCGTCTTCTTCCTGGAGGCAGGGTGACTTCAGGTAGGAGGTCCTGGATGGAAGGAGAAGCCTAGTGTTTTTCTCTGTGCAGCTCAGACCAGGGAATGAGTGCGACTTCCACGGCATGTAGGAACTTGCTAGAACGGTGCTCGTGAACCTTGTATGAGTGCTGGCTTACTCAAGATGTCCCAATAAGAGTGCACTGTGTTGCCCTACACTCGGCATACACACTGTGAGTCGGAAAGCTACGGGCCTGGATATTGCTTAGAAGGGCCAGGGGAGCCTGAGGGTACTTGCTCTTCTTGCAGGGAATAGGGTTTCCAGGCGAGGCACCTAGGAGTCCTGAAAAGCGTACTGGCGTTAAAATGCTGCAGAGCGGCGACTACGGCCTCATGGAAACGGCTACACACCTCCGCTTCTGCATAGCATTTCAGGGCCTTACCTCGAGGCAAGTTCTCCCGTTGCTTGCACTGTGAGCGACACAGCATGTTAGGATGCTGTATTTCTCCTTGAATAGAGTGACTTCAGGAAAGAGGTCCTCGATAAATTCTAAGAAGAGTGTGTTCTCAGGGCAGCTCAGACGAGGGCAATCTCGAAAACTTGCAGGACATGTTGGACTGCCTAGAAATGTGGTTCTGATGCTGTTCGAGTGCTCTGGAAATATAGCTCTATTGAAGTAACGTACAGTGTGTTGCCAGAGACTCGGCAGACACAGAGGGCCTCCGAGGGTCGTATGGGAATCAATGCTGCTCAGCAGGCCCACAGGGGTGTGGAGGGCGTCAGTGATCTTGGAACAAAAATGATGCTCACCCGAAGGGCCTAGGAGTCCTGAAAAGGGTGCTTCCTTTAACATAAAGCGGAACCTCCACTAAGAGCTCATGGAAAGAGCTGCATGCCTCCCTTTCTGCAGGGCTACTCAGGGCCTTACCTCGAGGCAAGGACTCACGTTGAGATTCCCTTTAGCTCTAGAGCATGGCAAGGTGAGCCCCAACCGGGCCAATGAAGCTCCGTGTGTAGCCAGAGAAATCTCATTTTCTTCCCACACCCATGCCTACAGTGGCCAGAGAGCTGTTAACAGCAGAGAATTTCAGGGAGCTTCACGGCAGCAAGAATGGGGCTTTCCAAATGGAAAGCAAGGCTAGTACCATCATGCCCCCATTACCATGGGCACAGGCAGCATACATCTCTGTGGTTTCTAACAAGTCAAAAGAACCACAGGGTACACACTGGTTGCTTCCCTGAATCAACTTCTCGAGGCAGGGTGTTCTGCGTCTTGTGAACGGCCTCACCAAGGAAGGCCCTAGCTAGGCCCATGGGCCCGTGCCTCTTCAAAAGCCTGCAGTGCTACAGGAAAAACTCTGCTTTAGTTGCAATGAGAATGCAAGCAGTGTTTCTCCTGATGGCAGTGTAACTTCAGGTAAGAGGTCTTAGATGGAAGAAGAAGCCTAGTGTTTTTCCTCTGTGCAGCTCAGTCTAAAGAATGAGTTCGACTTCCACGGCATGTTGGAACTTGCTAGAACGGTGCTCGTGAACTCGTGCGAGTGCTGTGAATCAAGATATGACAAGAAAGAGTGCAGTGTGTTGCCCATGACTCAGCAGACACAGAGGAACTCCGAGGGACCAATGGGCCTCGTTGTTGCTCAGCAGGCCTACAGGGGTGTGGAGATACTCAGGGATCTTGGAACAAAAATGATGCTCACCCGAGAGGCCTAGGAGTCCTGAAAAGGGTACTTCCTTTAAAGTAAAGGAGAACAGCGACTAAGAACTAATGGAAAGAGCTGAATGCCTCCCTTTCTGCAGGGCTACTCAGGGCCTTACCTCGAGGCAAGGACTCACGTTGAGATTCCCTTTAGCTCTAGAGCATGGCAAGGTGAGCCCCACCCCGGCCAAAGAAGCTCCGTGTGTAGCCAGAGAAAACTCATTTTCTTCCCACACCAATGTAGAGGGACCAGAGGCCTGTCAACAGCAGAGAATTTCAGGGAGCTTCCCGGCGGCAAGAATGGAGCTTTCCAAACGGAAAGCAAGGCTAGTACCATCATGCCCCCATTTCCATGGGCACAGGCAGCATACATCTCTGTGGTTTTTAACAAGTCCAATGAGACACAGAGTACACACTGTTTTCCTCCCTTAATCAACTTCTCGAGGCAGGGTGTTCTGCATCTAGTGAACGGCCTCACCAAGGAAAGCCCAAGCTAGGCCTCTGGGCCCGTGCCTCTTCAAAAGTCTGCAGTGCTTCAGGAAAAACTGTGCTTTAGTTGCAATAGGAAGGCAAGTCGTCTTCTTCCTGGAGGCAGGGTGACTTCAGGTAGGAGGTCCTGGATGGAAGGAGAAGCCTAGTGTTTTTCTCTGTGCAGCTCAGACCAGGGAATGAGTGCGACTTCCACGGCATGTAGGAACTTGCTAGAACGGTGCTCGTGAACCTTGTATGAGTGCTGGCTTACTCAAGATGTCCCAATAAGAGTGCACTGTGTTGCCCTACACTCGGCATACACACTGTGAGTCGGAAAGCTACGGGCCTGGATATTGCTTAGAAGGGCCAGGGGAGCCTGAGGGTACTTGCTCTTCTTGCAGGGAATAGGGTTTCCAGGCGAGGCACCTAGGAGTCCTGAAAAGCGTACTGGCGTTAAAATGCTGCAGAGCGGCGACTACGGCCTCATGGAAACGGCTACACACCTCCGCTTCTGCATAGCATTTCAGGGCCTTACCTCGAGGCAAGTTCTCCCGTTGCTTGCACTGTGAGCGACACAGCATGTTAGGATGCTGTATTTCTCCTTGAATAGAGTGACTTCAGGAAAGAGGTCCTCGATAAATTCTAAGAAGAGTGTGTTCTCAGGGCAGCTCAGACGAGGGCAATCTCGAAAACTTGCAGGACATGTTGGACTGCCTAGAAATGTGGTTCTGATGCTGTTCGAGTGCTCTGGAAATATAGCTCTATTGAAGTAACGTACAGTGTGTTGCCAGAGACTCGGCAGACACAGAGGGCCTCCGAGGGTCGTATGGGAATCAATGCTGCTCAGCAGGCCCACAGGGGTGTGGAGGGCGTCAGTGATCTTGGAACAAAAATGATGCTCACCCGAAGGGCCTAGGAGTCCTGAAAAGGGTGCTTCCTTTAACATAAAGCGGAACCTCCACTAAGAGCTCATGGAAAGAGCTGCATGCCTCCCTTTCTGCAGGGCTACTCAGGGCCTTACCTCGAGGCAAGGACTCACGTTGAGATTCCCTTTAGCTCTAGAGCATGGCAAGGTGAGCCCCAACCGGGCCAATGAAGCTCCGTGTGTAGCCAGAGAAATCTCATTTTCTTCCCACACCCATGCCTACAGTGGCCAGAGAGCTGTTAACAGCAGAGAATTTCAGGGAGCTTCACGGCAGCAAGAATGGGGCTTTCCAAATGGAAAGCAAGGCTAGTACCATCATGCCCCCATTACCATGGGCACAGGCAGCATACATCTCTGTGGTTTCTAACAAGTCAAAAGAACCACAGGGTACACACTGGTTGCTTCCCTGAATCAACTTCTCGAGGCAGGGTGTTCTGCGTCTTGTGAACGGCCTCACCAAGGAAGGCCCTAGCTAGGCCCATGGGCCCGTGCCTCTTCAAAAGCCTGCAGTGCTACAGGAAAAACTCTGCTTTAGTTGCAATAAGAATGCAAGCAGTGTTTCTCCTGATGGCAGTGTAACTTCAGGTAAGAGGTCTTAGATGGAAGAAGAAGCCTAGTGTTTTTCCTCTGTGCAGCTCAGTCTAAAGAATGAGTTCGACTTCCACGGCATGTTGGAACTTGCTAGAACGGTGCTCGTGAACTCGTGCGAGTGCTGTGAATCAAGATATGACAAGAAAGAGTGCAGTGTGTTGCCCATGACTCAGCAGACACAGAGGAACTCCGAGGGACCAATGGGCCTCGTTGTTGCTCAGCAGGCCTACAGGGGTGTGGAGATACTCAGGGATCTTGGAACAAAAATGATGCTCACCCGAGAGGCCTAGGAGTCCTGAAAAGGGTACTTCCTTTAAAGTAAAGGAGAACAGCGACTAAGAACTAATGGAAAGAGCTGAATGCCTCCCTTTCTGCAGGGCTACTCAGGGCCTTACCTCGAGGCAAGGACTCACGTTGAGATTCCCTTTAGCTCTAGAGCATGGCAAGGTGAGCCCCACCCCGGCCAAAGAAGCTCCGTGTGTAGCCAGAGAAAACTCATTTTCTTCCCACACCAATGTAGAGGGACCAGAGGCCTGTCAACAGCAGAGAATTTCAGGGAGCTTCCCGGCGGCAAGAATGGAGCTTTCCAAACGGAAAGCAAGGCTAGTACCATCATGCCCCCATTTCCATGGGCACAGGCAGCATACATCTCTGTGGTTTTTAACAAGTCCAATGAGACACAGAGTACACACTGTTTTCCTCCCTTAATCAACTTCTCGAGGCAGGGTGTTCTGCATCTAGTGAACGGCCTCACCAAGGAAAGCCCAAGCTAGGCCTCTGGGCCCGTGCCTCTTCAAAAGTCTGCAGTGCTTCAGGAAAAACTGTGCTTTAGTTGCAATAGGAAGGCAAGTCGTCTTCTTCCTGGAGGCAGGGTGACTTCAGGTAGGAGGTCCTGGATGGAAGGAGAAGCCTAGTGTTTTTCTCTGTGCAGCTCAGACCAGGGAATGAGTGCGACTTCCACGGCATGTAGGAACTTGCTAGAACGGTGCTCGTGAACCTTGTATGAGTGCTGGCTTACTCAAGATGTCCCAATAAGAGTGCACTGTGTTGCCCTACACTCGGCATACACACTGTGAGTCGGAAAGCTACGGGCCTGGATATTGCTTAGAAGGGCCAGGGGAGCCTGAGGGTACTTGCTCTTCTTGCAGGGAATAGGGTTTCCAGGCGAGGCACCTAGGAGTCCTGAAAAGCGTACTGGCGTTAAAATGCTGCAGAGCGGCGACTACGGCCTCATGGAAACGGCTACACACCTCCGCTTCTGCATAGCATTTCAGGGCCTTACCTCGAGGCAAGTTCTCCCGTTGCTTGCACTGTGAGCGACACAGCATGTTAGGATGCTGTATTTCTCCTTGAATAGAGTGACTTCAGGAAAGAGGTCCTCGATAAATTCTAAGAAGAGTGTGTTCTCAGGGCAGCTCAGACGAGGGCAATCTCGAAAACTTGCAGGACATGTTGGACTGCCTAGAAATGTGGTTCTGATGCTGTTCGAGTGCTCTGGAAATATAGCTCTATTGAAGTAACGTACAGTGTGTTGCCAGAGACTCGGCAGACACAGAGGGCCTCCGAGGGTCGTATGGGAATCAATGCTGCTCAGCAGGCCCACAGGGGTGTGGAGGGCGTCAGTGATCTTGGAACAAAAATGATGCTCACCCGAAGGGCCTAGGAGTCCTGAAAAGGGTGCTTCCTTTAACATAAAGCGGAACCTCCACTAAGAGCTCATGGAAAGAGCTGCATGCCTCCCTTTCTGCAGGGCTACTCAGGGCCTTACCTCGAGGCAAGGACTCACGTTGAGATTCCCTTTAGCTCTAGAGCATGGCAAGGTGAGCCCCAACCGGGCCAATGAAGCTCCGTGTGTAGCCAGAGAAATCTCATTTTCTTCCCACACCCATGCCTACAGTGGCCAGAGAGCTGTTAACAGCAGAGAATTTCAGGGAGCTTCACGGCAGCAAGAATGGGGCTTTCCAAATGGAAAGCAAGGCTAGTACCATCATGCCCCCATTACCCTGGGCACAGGCAGCATACATCTCTGTGGTTTCTAACAAGTCAAAAGAACCACAGGGTACACACTGGTTGCTTCCCTGAATCAACTTCTCGAGGCAGGGTGTTCTGCGTCTTGTGAACGGCCTCACCAAGGAAGGCCCTAGCTAGGCCCATGGGCCCGTGCCTCTTCAAAAGCCTGCAGTGCTACAGGAAAAACTCTGCTTTAGTTGCAATGAGAATGCAAGCAGTGTTTCTCCTGATGGCAGTGTAACTTCAGGTAAGAGGTCTTAGATGGAAGAAGAAGCCTAGTGTTTTTCCTCTGTGCAGCTCAGTCTAAAGAATGAGTTCGACTTCCACGGCATGTTGGAACTTGCTAGAACGGTGCTCGTGAACTCGTGCGAGTGCTGTGAATCAAGATATGACAAGAAAGAGTGCAGTGTGTTGCCCATGACTCAGCAGACACAGAGGAACTCCGAGGGACCAATGGGCCTCGTTGTTGCTCAGCAGGCCTACAGGGGTGTGGAGATACTCAGGGATCTTGGAACAAAAATGATGCTCACCCGAGAGGCCTAGGAGTCCTGAAAAGGGTACTTCCTTTAAAGTAAAGGAGAACAGCGACTAAGAACTAATGGAAAGAGCTGAATGCCTCCCTTTCTGCAGGGCTACTCAGGGCCTTACCTCGAGGCAAGGACTCACGTTGAGATTCCCTTTAGCTCTAGAGCATGGCAAGGTGAGCCCCACCCCGGCCAAAGAAGCTCCGTGTGTAGCCAGAGAAAACTCATTTTCTTCCCACACCAATGTAGAGGGACCAGAGGCCTGTCAACAGCAGAGAATTTCAGGGAGCTTCCCGGCGGCAAGAATGGAGCTTTCCAAACGGAAAGCAAGGCTAGTACCATCATGCCCCCATTTCCATGGGCACAGGCAGCATACATCTCTGTGGTTTTTAACAAGTCCAATGAGACACAGAGTACACACTGTTTTCCTCCCTTAATCAACTTCTCGAGGCAGGGTGTTCTGCATCTAGTGAACGGCCTCACCAAGGAAAGCCCAAGCTAGGCCTCTGGGCCCGTGCCTCTTCAAAAGTCTGCAGTGCTTCAGGAAAAACTGTGCTTTAGTTGCAATAGGAAGGCAAGTCGTCTTCTTCCTGGAGGCAGGGTGACTTCAGGTAGGAGGTCCTGGATGGAAGGAGAAGCCTAGTGTTTTTCTCTGTGCAGCTCAGACCAGGGAATGAGTGCGACTTCCACGGCATGTAGGAACTTGCTAGAACGGTGCTCGTGAACCTTGTATGAGTGCTGGCTTACTCAAGATGTCCCAATAAGAGTGCACTGTGTTGCCCTACACTCGGCATACACACTGTGAGTCGGAAAGCTACGGGCCTGGATATTGCTTAGAAGGGCCAGGGGAGCCTGAGGGTACTTGCTCTTCTTGCAGGGAATAGGGTTTCCAGGCGAGGCACCTAGGAGTCCTGAAAAGCGTACTGGCGTTAAAATGCTGCAGAGCGGCGACTACGGCCTCATGGAAACGGCTACACACCTCCGCTTCTGCATAGCATTTCAGGGCCTTACCTCGAGGCAAGTTCTCCCGTTGCTTGCACTGTGAGCGACACAGCATGTTAGGATGCTGTATTTCTCCTTGAATAGAGTGACTTCAGGAAAGAGGTCCTCGATAAATTCTAAGAAGAGTGTGTTCTCAGGGCAGCTCAGACGAGGGCAATCTCGAAAACTTGCAGGACATGTTGGACTGCCTAGAAATGTGGTTCTGATGCTGTTCGAGTGCTCTGGAAATATAGCTCTATTGAAGTAACGTACAGTGTGTTGCCAGAGACTCGGCAGACACAGAGGGCCTCCGAGGGTCGTATGGGAATCAATGCTGCTCAGCAGGCCCACAGGGGTGTGGAGGGCGTCAGTGATCTTGGAACAAAAATGATGCTCACCCGAAGGGCCTAGGAGTCCTGAAAAGGGTGCTTCCTTTAACATAAAGCGGAACCTCCACTAAGAGCTCATGGAAAGAGCTGCATGCCTCCCTTTCTGCAGGGCTACTCAGGGCCTTACCTCGAGGCAAGGACTCACGTTGAGATTCCCTTTAGCTCTAGAGCATGGCAAGGTGAGCCCCAACCGGGCCAATGAAGCTCCGTGTGTAGCCAGAGAAATCTCATTTTCTTCCCACACCCATGCCTACAGTGGCCAGAGAGCTGTTAACAGCAGAGAATTTCAGGGAGCTTCACGGCAGCAAGAATGGGGCTTTCCAAATGGAAAGCAAGGCTAGTACCATCATGCCCCCATTACCATGGGCACAGGCAGCATACATCTCTGTGGTTTCTAACAAGTCAAAAGAACCACAGGGTACACACTGGTTGCTTCCCTGAATCAACTTCTCGAGGCAGGGTGTTCTGCGTCTTGTGAACGGCCTCACCAAGGAAGGCCCTAGCTAGGCCCATGGGCCCGTGCCTCTTCAAAAGCCTGCAGTGCTACAGGAAAAACTCTGCTTTAGTTGCAATGAGAATGCAAGCAGTGTTTCTCCTGATGGCAGTGTAACTTCAGGTAAGAGGTCTTAGATGGAAGAAGAAGCCTAGTGTTTTTCCTCTGTGCAGCTCAGTCTAAAGAATGAGTTCGACTTCCACGGCATGTTGGAACTTGCTAGAACGGTGCTCGTGAACTTGTGCGAGTGCTGTGAATCAAGATATGACAAGAAAGAGTGCAGTGTGTTGCCCATGACTCAGCAGACACAGAGGAACTCCGAGGGACCAATGGGCCTCGTTGTTGCTCAGCAGGCCTACAGGGGTGTGGAGATACTCAGGGATCTTGGAACAAAAATGATGCTCACCCGAGAGGCCTAGGAGTCCTGAAAAGGGTACTTCCTTTAAAGTAAAGGAGAACAGCGACTAAGAACTAATGGAAAAGAGCTGAATGCCTCCCTTTCTGCAGGGCTACTCAGGGCCTTACCTCGAGGCAAGGACTCACGTTGAGATTCCCTTTAGCTCTAGAGCATGGCAAGGTGAGCCCCACCCCGGCCAAAGAAGCTCCGTGTGTAGCCAGAGAAAACTCATTTTCTTCCCACACCAATGTAGAGGGACCAGAGGCCTGTCAACAGCAGAGAATTTCAGGGAGCTTCCCGGCGGCAAGACTGGAGCTTTCCAAACGGAAAGCAAGGCTACTACCATCATGCCCCCATTTCCATGGGCACAGGCAGCATACATCTCTGTGGTTTTTAACAAGTCCAATGAGACACAGAGTACACACTGTTTTCCTCCCTTAATCAACTTCTCGAGGCAGGGTGTTCTGCATCTAGTGAACGGCCTCACCAAGGAAAGCCCAAGCTAGGCCTCTGGGCCCGTGCCTCTTCACAAGTCTGCAGTGCTTCAGGAAAAACTGTGCTTTAGTTGCAATAGGAAGGCAAGTCGTCTTCTTCCTGGAGGCAGGGTGACTTCAGGTAGGAGGTCCTGGATGGAAGGAGAAGCCTAGTGTTTTTCTCTGTGCAGCTCAGACCAGGGAATGAGTGCGACTTCCACGGCATGTAGGAACTTGCTAGAACGGTGCTCGTGAACCTTGTATGAGTGCTGGCTTACTCAAGATGTCCCAATAAGAGTGCACTGTGTTGCCCTACACTCGGCATACACACTGTGAGTCGGAAAGCTACGGGTCTGGATATTGCTTAGAAGGGCCAGGGGAGCCTGAGGGTACTTGCTCTTCTTGCAGGGAATAGGGTTTCCAGGCGAGGCACCTAGGAGTCCTGAAAAGCGTACTGGCGTTAAAATGCTGCAGAGCGGCGACTACGGCCTCATGGAAACGGCTACACACCTCCGCTTCTGCATAGCATTTCAGGGCCTTACCTCGAGGCAAGTTCTCCCGTTGCTTGCACTGTGAGCGACACAGCATGTTAGGATGCTGTATTTCTCCTTGAATAGAGTGACTTCAGGAAAGAGGTCCTCGATAAATTCTAAGAAGAGTGTGTTCTCAGGGCAGCTCAGACGAGGGCAATCTCGAAAACTTGCAGGACATGTTGGACTGCCTAGAAATGTGGTTCTGATGCTGTTCGAGTGCTCTGGAAATATAGCTCTATTGAAGTAACGTACAGTGTGTTGCCAGAGACTCGGCAGACACAGAGGGCCTCCGAGGGTCGTATGGGAATCAATGCTGCTCAGCAGGCCCACAGGGGTGTGGAGGGCGTCAGTGATCTTGGAACAAAAATGATGCTCACCCGAAGGGCCTAGGAGTCCTGAAAAGGGTGCTTCCTTTAACATAAAGCGGAACCTCCACTAAGAGCTCATGGAAAGAGCTGCATGCCTCCCTTTCTGCAGGGCTACTCAGGGCCTTACCTCGAGGCAAGGACTCACGTTGAGATTCCCTTTAGCTCTAGAGCATGGCAAGGTGAGCCCCAACCGGGCCAATGAAGCTCCGTGTGTAGCCAGAGAAATCTCATTTTCTTCCCACACCCATGCCTACAGTGGCCAGAGAGCTGTTAACAGCAGAGAATTTCAGGGAGCTTCACGGCAGCAAGAATGGGGCTTTCCAAATGGAAAGCAAGGCTAGTACCATCATGCCCCCATTTCCATGGGCACAGGCAGCATACATCTCTGTGGTTTCTAACAAGTCAAAAGAACCACAGGGTACACACTGGTTGCTTCCCTGAATCAACTTCTCGAGGCAGGGTGTTCTGCGTCTTGTGAACGGCCTCACCAAGGAAGGCCCTAGCTAGGCCCATGGGCCCGTGCCTCTTCAAAAGCCTGCAGTGCTACAGGAAAAACTCTGCTTTAGTTGCAATGAGAATGCAAGCAGTGTTTCTCCTGATGGCAGTGTAACTTCAGGTAAGAGGTCTTAGATGGAAGAAGAAGCCTAGTGTTTTTCCTCTGTGCAGCTCAGTCTAAAGAATGAGTTCGACTTCCACGGCATGTTGGAACTTGCTAGAACGGTGCTCGTGAACTTGTGCGAGTGCTGTGAATCAAGATATGACAAGAAAGAGTGCAGTGTGTTGCCCATGACTCAGCAGACACAGAGGAACTCCGAGGGACCAATGGGCCTCGTTGTTGCTCAGCAGGCCTACAGGGGTGTGGAGATACTCAGGGATCTTGGAACAAAAATGATGCTCACCCGAGAGGCCTAGGAGTCCTGAAAAGGGTACTTCCTTTAAAGTAAAGGAGAACAGCGACTAAGAACTAATGGAAAAGAGCTGAATGCCTCCCTTTCTGCAGGGCTACTCAGGGCCTTACCTCGAGGCAAGGACTCACGTTGAGATTCCCTTTAGCTCTAGAGCATGGCAAGGTGAGCCCCACCCCGGCCAAAGAAGCTCCGTGTGTAGCCAGAGAAAACTCATTTTCTTCCCACACCAATGTAGAGGGACCAGAGGCCTGTCAACAGCAGAGAATTTCAGGGAGCTTCCCGGCGGCAAGAATGGAGCTTTCCAAATGGAAAGCAAGGCTAGTACCATCATGCCCCCATTTCCATGGGCACAGGCAGCATACATCTCTGTGGTTTTTAACAAGTCCAATGAGACACAGAGTACACACTGTTTTCCTCCCTTAATCAACTTCTCGAGGCAGGGTGTTCTGCATCTAGTGAACGGCCTCACCAAGGAAAGCCCAAGCTAGGCCTCTGGGCCCGTGCCTCTTCAAAAGTCTGCAGTGCTTCAGGAAAAACTGTGCTTTAGTTGCAATAGGAAGGCAAGTCGTCTTCTTCCTGGAGGCAGGGTGACTTCAGGTAGGAGGTCCTGGATGGAAGGAGAAGCCTAGTGTTTTTCTCTGTGCAGCTCAGACCAGGGAATGAGTGCGACTTCCACGGCATGTAGGAACTTGCTAGAACGGTGCTCGTGAACCTGTATGAGTGCTGGCTTACTCAAGATGTCCCAATAAGAGTGCACTGTGTTGCCCTACACTCGGCATACACACTGTGAGTCGGAAAGCTACGGGCCTGGATATTGCTTAGAAGGGCCAGGGGAGCCTGAGGGTACTTGCTCTTCTTGCAGGGAATAGGGTTTCCAGGCGAGGCACCTAGGAGTCCTGAAAAGCGTACTGGCGTTAAAATGCTGCAGAGCGGCGACTACGGCCTCATGGAAACGGCTACACACCTCCGCTTCTGCATAGCATTTCAGGGCCTTACCTCGAGGCAAGTTCTCCCGTTGCTTGCACTGTGAGCGACACAGCATGTTAGGATGCTGTATTTCTCCTTGAATAGAGTGACTTCAGGAAAGAGGTCCTCGATAAATTCTAAGAAGAGTGTGTTCTCAGGGCAGCTCAGACGAGGGCAATCTCGAAAACTTGCAGGACATGTTGGACTGCCTAGAAATGTGGTTCTGATGCTGTTCGAGTGCTCTGGAAATATAGCTCTATTGAAGTAACGTACAGTGTGTTGCCAGAGACTCGGCAGACACAGAGGGCCTCCGAGGGTCGTATGGGAATCAATGCTGCTCAGCAGGCCCACAGGGGTGTGGAGGGCGTCAGTGATCTTGGAACAAAAATGATGCTCACCCGAAGGGCCTAGGAGTCCTGAAAAGGGTGCTTCCTTTAACATAAAGCGGAACCTCCACTAAGAGCTCATGGAAAGAGCTGCATGCCTCCCTTTCTGCAGGGCTACTCAGGGCCTTACCTCGAGGCAAGGACTCACGTTGAGATTCCCTTTAGCTCTAGAGCATGGCAAGGTGAGCCCCAACCGGGCCAATGAAGCTCCGTGTGTAGCCAGAGAAATCTCATTTTCTTCCCACACCCATGCCTACAGTGGCCAGAGAGCTGTTAACAGCAGAGAATTTCAGGGAGCTTCACGGCAGCAAGAATGGGGCTTTCCAAATGGAAAGCAAGGCTAGTACCATCATGCCCCCATTTCCATGGGCACAGGCAGCATACATCTCTGTGGTTTTTAACAAGTCCAATGAGACACAGAGTACACACTGTTTTCCTCCCTTAATCAACTTCTCGAGGCAGGGTGTTCTGCATCTAGTGAACGGCCTCACCAAGGAAAGCCCAAGCTAGGCCTCTGGGCCCGTGCCTCTTCAAAAGTCTGCAGTGCTTCAGGAAAAACTGTGCTTTAGTTGCAATAGGAAGGCAAGTCGTCTTCTTCCTGGAGGCAGGGTGACTTCAGGTAGGAGGTCCTGGATGGAAGGAGAAGCCTAGTGTTTTTCTCTGTGCAGCTCAGACCAGGGAATGAGTGCGACTTCCACGGCATGTAGGAACTTGCTAGAACGGTGCTCGTGAACCTTGTATGAGTGCTGGCTTACTCAAGATGTCCCAATAAGAGTGCACTGTGTTGCCCTACACTCGGCATACACACTGTGAGTCGGAAAGCTACGGGCCTGGATATTGCTTAGAAGGGCCAGGGGAGCCTGAGGGTACTTGCTCTTCTTGCAGGGAATAGGGTTTCCAGGCGAGGCACCTAGGAGTCCTGAAAAGCGTACTGGCGTTAAAATGCTGCAGAGCGGCGACTACGGCCTCATGGAAACGGCTACACACCTCCGCTTCTGCATAGCATTTCAGGGCCTTACCTCGAGGCAAGTTCTCCCGTTGCTTGCACTGTGAGCGACACAGCATGTTAGGATGCTGTATTTCTCCTTGAATAGAGTGACTTCAGGAAAGAGGTCCTCGATAAATTCTAAGAAGAGTGTGTTCTCAGGGCAGCTCAGACGAGGGCAATCTCGAAAACTTGCAGGACATGTTGGACTGCCTAGAAATGTGGTTCTGATGCTGTTCGAGTGCTCTGGAAATATAGCTCTATTGAAGTAACGTACAGTGTGTTGCCAGAGACTCGGCAGACACAGAGGGCCTCCGAGGGTCGTATGGGAATCAATGCTGCTCAGCAGGCCCACAGGGGTGTGGAGGGCGTCAGTGATCTTGGAACAAAAATGATGCTCACCCGAAGGGCCTAGGAGTCCTGAAAAGGGTGCTTCCTTTAACATAAAGCGGAACCTCCACTAAGAGCTCATGGAAAGAGCTGCATGCCTCCCTTTCTGCAGGGCTACTCAGGGCCTTACCTCGAGGCAAGGACTCACGTTGAGATTCCCTTTAGCTCTAGAGCATGGCAAGGTGAGCCCCAACCGGGCCAATGAAGCTCCGTGTGTAGCCAGAGAAATCTCATTTTCTTCCCACACCCATGCCTACAGTGGCCAGAGAGCTGTTAACAGCAGAGAATTTCAGGGAGCTTCACGGCAGCAAGAATGGGGCTTTCCAAATGGAAAGCAAGGCTAGTACCATCATGCCCCCATTACCATGGGCACAGGCAGCATACATCTCTGTGGTTTCTAACAAGTCAAAAGAACCACAGGGTACACACTGGTTGCTTCCCTGAATCAACTTCTCGAGGCAGGGTGTTCTGCGTCTTGTGAACGGCCTCACCAAGGAAGGCCCTAGCTAGGCCCATGGGCCCGTGCCTCTTCAAAAGCCTGCAGTGCTACAGGAAAAACTCTGCTTTAGTTGCAATAAGAATGCAAGCAGTGTTTCTCCTGATGGCAGTGTAACTTCAGGTAAGAGGTCTTAGATGGAAGAAGAAGCCTAGTGTTTTTCCTCTGTGCAGCTCAGTCTAAAGAATGAGTTCGACTTCCACGGCATGTTGGAACTTGCTAGAACGGTGCTCGTGAACTCGTGCGAGTGCTGTGAATCAAGATATGACAAGAAAGAGTGCAGTGTGTTGCCCATGACTCAGCAGACACAGAGGAACTCCGAGGGACCAATGGGCCTCGTTGTTGCTCAGCAGGCCTACAGGGGTGTGGAGATACTCAGGGATCTTGGAACAAAAATGATGCTCACCCGAGAGGCCTAGGAGTCCTGAAAAGGGTACTTCCTTTAAAGTAAAGGAGAACAGCGACTAAGAACTAATGGAAAGAGCTGAATGCCTCCCTTTCTGCAGGGCTACTCAGGGCCTTACCTCGAGGCAAGGACTCACGTTGAGATTCCCTTTAGCTCTAGAGCATGGCAAGGTGAGCCCCACCCCGGCCAAAGAAGCTCCGTGTGTAGCCAGAGAAAACTCATTTTCTTCCCACACCAATGTAGAGGGACCAGAGGCCTGTCAACAGCAGAGAATTTCAGGGAGCTTCCCGGCGGCAAGACTGGAGCTTTCCAAACGGAAAGCAAGGCTAGTACCATCATGCCCCCATTTCCATGGGCACAGGCAGCATACATCTCTGTGGTTTTTAACAAGTCCAATGAGACACAGAGTACACACTGTTTTCCTCCCTTAATCAACTTCTCGAGGCAGGGTGTTCTGCATCTAGTGAACGGCCTCACCAAGGAAAGCCCAAGCTAGGCCTCTGGGCCCGTGCCTCTTCACAAGTCTGCAGTGCTTCAGGAAAAACTGTGCTTTAGTTGCAATAGGAAGGCAAGTCGTCTTCTTCCTGGAGGCAGGGTGACTTCAGGTAGGAGGTCCTGGATGGAAGGAGAAGCCTAGTGTTTTTCTCTGTGCAGCTCAGACCAGGGAATGAGTGCGACTTCCACGGCATGTAGGAACTTGCTAGAACGGTGCTCGTGAACCTTGTATGAGTGCTGGCTTACTCAAGATGTCCCAATAAGAGTGCACTGTGTTGCCCTACACTCGGCATACACACTGTGAGTCGGAAAGCTACGGGTCTGGATATTGCTTAGAAGGGCCAGGGGAGCCTGAGGGTACTTGCTCTTCTTGCAGGGAATAGGGTTTCCAGGCGAGGCACCTAGGAGTCCTGAAAAGCGTACTGGCGTTAAAATGCTGCAGAGCGGCGACTACGGCCTCATGGAAACGGCTACACACCTCCGCTTCTGCATAGCATTTCAGGGCCTTACCTCGAGGCAAGTTCTCCCGTTGCTTGCACTGTGAGCGACACAGCATGTTAGGATGCTGTATTTCTCCTTGAATAGAGTGACTTCAGGAAAGAGGTCCTCGATAAATTCTAAGAAGAGTGTGTTCTCAGGGCAGCTCAGACGAGGGCAATCTCGAAAACTTGCAGGACATGTTGGACTGCCTAGAAATGTGGTTCTGATGCTGTTCGAGTGCTCTGGAAATATAGCTCTATTGAAGTAACGTACAGTGTGTTGCCAGAGACTCGGCAGACACAGAGGGCCTCCGAGGGTCGTATGGGAATCAATGCTGCTCAGCAGGCCCACAGGGGTGTGGAGGGCGTCAGTGATCTTGGAACAAAAATGATGCTCACCCGAAGGGCCTAGGAGTCCTGAAAAGGGTGCTTCCTTTAACATAAAGTGGAACCTCCACTAAGAGCTCATGGAAAGAGCTGCATGCCTCCCTTTCTGCAGGGCTACTCAGGGCCTTACCTCGAGGCAAGGACTCACGTTGAGATTCCCTTTAGCTCTAGAGCATGGCAAGGTGAGCCCCAACCGGGCCAATGAAGCTCCGTGTGTAGCCAGAGAAATCTCATTTTCTTCCCACACCCATGCCTACAGTGGCCAGAGAGCTGTTAACAGCAGAGAATTTCAGGGAGCTTCACGGCAGCAAGAATGGGGCTTTCCAAATGGAAAGCAAGGCTAGTACCATCATGCCCCCATTTCCATGGGCACAGGCAGCATACATCTCTGTGGTTTCTAACAAGTCAAAAGAACCACAGGGTACACACTGGTTGCTTCCCTGAATCAACTTCTCGAGGCAGGGTGTTCTGCGTCTTGTGAACGGCCTCACCAAGGAAGGCCCTAGCTAGGCCCATGGGCCCGTGCCTCTTCAAAAGCCTGCAGTGCTACAGGAAAAACTCTGCTTTAGTTGCAATGAGAATGCAAGCAGTGTTTCTCCTGATGGCAGTGTAACTTCAGGTAAGAGGTCTTAGATGGAAGAAGAAGCCTAGTGTTTTTCCTCTGTGCAGCTCAGTCTAAAGAATGAGTTCGACTTCCACGGCATGTTGGAACTTGCTAGAACGGTGCTCGTGAACTTGTGCGAGTGCTGTGAATCAAGATATGACAAGAAAGAGTGCAGTGTGTTGCCCATGACTCAGCAGACACAGAGGAACTCCGAGGGACCAATGGGCCTCGTTGTTGCTCAGCAGGCCTACAGGGGTGTGGAGATACTCAGGGATCTTGGAACAAAAATGATGCTCACCCGAGAGGCCTAGGAGTCCTGAAAAGGGTACTTCCTTTAAAGTAAAGGAGAACAGCGACTAAGAACTAATGGAAAAGAGCTGAATGCCTCCCTTTCTGCAGGGCTACTCAGGGCCTTACCTCGAGGCAAGGACTCACGTTGAGATTCCCTTTAGCTCTAGAGCATGGCAAGGTGAGCCCCACCCCGGCCAAAGAAGCTCCGTGTGTAGCCAGAGAAAACTCATTTTCTTCCCACACCAATGTAGAGGGACCAGAGGCCTGTCAACAGCAGAGAATTTCAGGGAGCTTCCCGGCGGCAAGAATGGAGCTTTCCAAATGGAAAGCAAGGCTAGTACCATCATGCCCCCATTTCCATGGGCACAGGCAGCATACATCTCTGTGGTTTTTAACAAGTCCAATGAGACACAGAGTACACACTGTTTTCCTCCCTTAATCAACTTCTCGAGGCAGGGTGTTCTGCATCTAGTGAACGGCCTCACCAAGGAAAGCCCAAGCTAGGCCTCTGGGCCCGTGCCTCTTCAAAAGTCTGCAGTGCTTCAGGAAAAACTGTGCTTTAGTTGCAATAGGAAGGCAAGTCGTCTTCTTCCTGGAGGCAGGGTGACTTCAGGTAGGAGGTCCTGGATGGAAGGAGAAGCCTAGTGTTTTTCTCTGTGCAGCTCAGACCAGGGAATGAGTGCGACTTCCACGGCATGTAGGAACTTGCTAGAACGGTGCTCGTGAACCTGTATGAGTGCTGGCTTACTCAAGATGTCCCAATAAGAGTGCACTGTGTTGCCCTACACTCGGCATACACACTGTGAGTCGGAAAGCTACGGGCCTGGATATTGCTTAGAAGGGCCAGGGGAGCCTGAGGGTACTTGCTCTTCTTGCAGGGAATAGGGTTTCCAGGCGAGGCACCTAGGAGTCCTGAAAAGCGTACTGGCGTTAAAATGCTGCAGAGCGGCGACTACGGCCTCATGGAAACGGCTACACACCTCCGCTTCTGCATAGCATTTCAGGGCCTTACCTCGAGGCAAGTTCTCCCGTTGCTTGCACTGTGAGCGACACAGCATGTTAGGATGCTGTATTTCTCCTTGAATAGAGTGACTTCAGGAAAGAGGTCCTCGATAAATTCTAAGAAGAGTGTGTTCTCAGGGCAGCTCAGACGAGGGCAATCTCGAAAACTTGCAGGACATGTTGGACTGCCTAGAAATGTGGTTCTGATGCTGTTCGAGTGCTCTGGAAATATAGCTCTATTGAAGTAACGTACAGTGTGTTGCCAGAGACTCGGCAGACACAGAGGGCCTCCGAGGGTCGTATGGGAATCAATGCTGCTCAGCAGGCCCACAGGGGTGTGGAGGGCGTCAGTGATCTTGGAACAAAAATGATGCTCACCCGAAGGGCCTAGGAGTCCTGAAAAGGGTGCTTCCTTTAACATAAAGCGGAACCTCCACTAAGAGCTCATGGAAAGAGCTGCATGCCTCCCTTTCTGCAGGGCTACTCAGGGCCTTACCTCGAGGCAAGGACTCACGTTGAGATTCCCTTTAGCTCTAGAGCATGGCAAGGTGAGCCCCAACCGGGCCAATGAAGCTCCGTGTGTAGCCAGAGAAATCTCATTTTCTTCCCACACCCATGCCTACAGTGGCCAGAGAGCTGTTAACAGCAGAGAATTTCAGGGAGCTTCACGGCAGCAAGAATGGGGCTTTCCAAATGGAAAGCAAGGCTAGTACCATCATGCCCCCATTTCCATGGGCACAGGCAGCATACATCTCTGTGGTTTTTAACAAGTCCAATGAGACACAGAGTACACACTGTTTTCCTCCCTTAATCAACTTCTCGAGGCAGGGTGTTCTGCATCTAGTGAACGGCCTCACCAAGGAAAGCCCAAGCTAGGCCTCTGGGCCCGTGCCTCTTCACAAGTCTGCAGTGCTTCAGGAAAAACTGTGCTTTAGTTGCAATAGGAAGGCAAGTCGTCTTCTTCCTGGAGGCAGGGTGACTTCAGGTAGGAGGTCCTGGATGGAAGGAGAAGCCTAGTGTTTTTCTCTGTGCAGCTCAGACCAGGGAATGAGTGCGACTTCCACGGCATGTAGGAACTTGCTAGAACGGTGCTCGTGAACCTTGTATGAGTGCTGGCTTACTCAAGATGTCCCAATAAGAGTGCACTGTGTTGCCCTACACTCGGCATACACACTGTGAGTCGGAAAGCTACGGGCCTGGATATTGCTTAGAAGGGCCAGGGGAGCCTGAGGGTACTTGCTCTTCTTGCAGGGAATAGGGTTTCCAGGCGAGGCACCTAGGAGTCCTGAAAAGCGTACTGGCGTTAAAATGCTGCAGAGCGGCGACTACGGCCTCATGGAAACGGCTACACACCTCCGCTTCTGCATAGCATTTCAGGGCCTTACCTCGAGGCAAGTTCTCCCGTTGCTTGCACTGTGAGCGACACAGCATGTTAGGATGCTGTATTTCTCCTTGAATAGAGTGACTTCAGGAAAGAGGTCCTCGATAAATTCTAAGAAGAGTGTGTTCTCAGGGCAGCTCAGACGAGGGCAATCTCGAAAACTTGCAGGACATGTTGGACTGCCTAGAAATGTGGTTCTGATGCTGTTCGAGTGCTCTGGAAATATAGCTCTATTGAAGTAACGTACAGTGTGTTGCCAGAGACTCGGCAGACACAGAGGGCCTCCGAGGGTCGTATGGGAATCAATGCTGCTCAGCAGGCCCACAGGGGTGTGGAGGGCGTCAGTGATCTTGGAACAAAAATGATGCTCACCCGAAGGGCCTAGGAGTCCTGAAAAGGGTGCTTCCTTTAACATAAAGCGGAACCTCCACTAAGAGCTCATGGAAAGAGCTGCATGCCTCCCTTTCTGCAGGGCTACTCAGGGCCTTACCTCGAGGCAAGGACTCACGTTGAGATTCCCTTTAGCTCTAGAGCATGGCAAGGTGAGCCCCAACCGGGCCAATGAAGCTCCGTGTGTAGCCAGAGAAATCTCATTTTCTTCCCACACCCATGCCTACAGTGGCCAGAGAGCTGTTAACAGCAGAGAATTTCAGGGAGCTTCACGGCAGCAAGAATGGGGCTTTCCAAATGGAAAGCAAGGCTAGTACCATCATGCCCCCATTACCATGGGCACAGGCAGCATACATCTCTGTGGTTTCTAACAAGTCAAAAGAACCACAGGGTACACACTGGTTGCTTCCCTGAATCAACTTCTCGAGGCAGGGTGTTCTGCGTCTTGTGAACGGCCTCACCAAGGAAGGCCCTAGCTAGGCCCATGGGCCCGTGCCTCTTCAAAAGCCTGCAGTGCTACAGGAAAAACTCTGCTTTAGTTGCAATAAGAATGCAAGCAGTGTTTCTCCTGATGGCAGTGTAACTTCAGGTAAGAGGTCTTAGATGGAAGAAGAAGCCTAGTGTTTTTCCTCTGTGCAGCTCAGTCTAAAGAATGAGTTCGACTTCCACGGCATGTTGGAACTTGCTAGAACGGTGCTCGTGAACTCGTGCGAGTGCTGTGAATCAAGATATGACAAGAAAGAGTGCAGTGTGTTGCCCATGACTCAGCAGACACAGAGGAACTCCGAGGGACCAATGGGCCTCGTTGTTGCTCAGCAGGCCTACAGGGGTGTGGAGATACTCAGGGATCTTGGAACAAAAATGATGCTCACCCGAGAGGCCTAGGAGTCCTGAAAAGGGTACTTCCTTTAAAGTAAAGGAGAACAGCGACTAAGAACTAATGGAAAGAGCTGAATGCCTCCCTTTCTGCAGGGCTACTCAGGGCCTTACCTCGAGGCAAGGACTCACGTTGAGATTCCCTTTAGCTCTAGAGCATGGCAAGGTGAGCCCCACCCCGGCCAAAGAAGCTCCGTGTGTAGCCAGAGAAAACTCATTTTCTTCCCACACCAATGTAGAGGGACCAGAGGCCTGTCAACAGCAGAGAATTTCAGGGAGCTTCCCGGCGGCAAGACTGGAGCTTTCCAAACGGAAAGCAAGGCTAGTACCATCATGCCCCCATTTCCATGGGCACAGGCAGCATACATCTCTGTGGTTTTTAACAAGTCCAATGAGACACAGAGTACACACTGTTTTCCTCCCTTAATCAACTTCTCGAGGCAGGGTGTTCTGCATCTAGTGAACGGCCTCACCAAGGAAAGCCCAAGCTAGGCCTCTGGGCCCGTGCCTCTTCAAAAGTCTGCAGTGCTTCAGGAAAAACTGTGCTTTAGTTGCAATAGGAAGGCAAGTCGTCTTCTTCCTGGAGGCAGGGTGACTTCAGGTAGGAGGTCCTGGATGGAAGGAGAAGCCTAGTGTTTTTCTCTGTGCAGCTCAGACCAGGGAATGAGTGCGACTTCCACGGCATGTAGGAACTTGCTAGAACGGTGCTCGTGAACCTTGTATGAGTGCTGGCTTACTCAAGATGTCCCAATAAGAGTGCACTGTGTTGCCCTACACTCGGCATACACACTGTGAGTCGGAAAGCTACGGGCCTGGATATTGCTTAGAAGGGCCAGGGGAGCCTGAGGGTACTTGCTCTTCTTGCAGGGAATAGGGTTTCCAGGCGAGGCACCTAGGAGTCCTGAAAAGCGTACTGGCGTTAAAATGCTGCAGAGCGGCGACTACGGCCTCATGGAAACGGCTACACACCTCCGCTTCTGCATAGCATTTCAGGGCCTTACCTCGAGGCAAGTTCTCCCGTTGCTTGCACTGTGAGCGACACAGCATGTTAGGATGCTGTATTTCTCCTTGAATAGAGTGACTTCAGGAAAGAGGTCCTCGATAAATTCTAAGAAGAGTGTGTTCTCAGGGCAGCTCAGACGAGGGCAATCTCGAAAACTTGCAGGACATGTTGGACTGCCTAGAAATGTGGTTCTGATGCTGTTCGAGTGCTCTGGAAATATAGCTCTATTGAAGTAACGTACAGTGTGTTGCCAGAGACTCGGCAGACACAGAGGGCCTCCGAGGGTCGTATGGGAATCAATGCTGCTCAGCAGGCCCACAGGGGTGTGGAGGGCGTCAGTGATCTTGGAACAAAAATGATGCTCACCCGAAGGGCCTAGGAGTCCTGAAAAGGGTGCTTCCTTTAACATAAAGCGGAACCTCCACTAAGAGCTCATGGAAAGAGCTGCATGCCTCCCTTTCTGCAGGGCTACTCAGGGCCTTACCTCGAGGCAAGGACTCACGTTGAGATTCCCTTTAGCTCTAGAGCATGGCAAGGTGAGCCCCAACCGGGCCAATGAAGCTCCGTGTGTAGCCAGAGAAATCTCATTTTCTTCCCACACCCATGCCTACAGTGGCCAGAGAGCTGTTAACAGCAGAGAATTTCAGGGAGCTTCACGGCAGCAAGAATGGGGCTTTCCAAATGGAAAGCAAGGCTAGTACCATCATGCCCCCATTACCATGGGCACAGGCAGCATACACCTCTGTGGTTTCTAACAAGTCAAAAGAACCACAGGGTACACACTGGTTGCTTCCCTGAATCAACTTCTCGAGGCAGGGTGTTCTGCGTCTTGTGAACGGCCTCACCAAGGAAGGCCCTAGCTAGGCCCATGGGCCCGTGCCTCTTCAAAAGCCTGCAGTGCTACAGGAAAAACTCTGCTTTAGTTGCAATAAGAATGCAAGCAGTGTTTCTCCTGATGGCAGTGTAACTTCAGGTAAGAGGTCTTAGATGGAAGAAGAAGCCTAGTGTTTTTCCTCTGTGCAGCTCAGTCTAAAGAATGAGTTCGACTTCCACGGCATGTTGGAACTTGCTAGAACGGTGCTCGTGAACTCGTGCGAGTGCTGTGAATCAAGATATGACAAGAAAGAGTGCAGTGTGTTGCCCATGACTCAGCAGACACAGAGGAACTCCGAGGGACCAATGGGCCTCGTTGTTGCTCAGCAGGCCTACAGGGGTGTGGAGATACTCAGGGATCTTGGAACAAAAATGATGCTCACCCGAGAGGCCTAGGAGTCCTGAAAAGGGTACTTCCTTTAAAGTAAAGGAGAACAGCGACTAAGAACTAATGGAAAGAGCTGAATGCCTCCCTTTCTGCAGGGCTACTCAGGGCCTTACCTCGAGGCAAGGACTCACGTTGAGATTCCCTTTAGCTCTAGAGCATGGCAAGGTGAGCCCCACCCCGGCCAAAGAAGCTCCGTGTGTAGCCAGAGAAAACTCATTTTCTTCCCACACCAATGTAGAGGGACCAGAGGCCTGTCAACAGCAGAGAATTTCAGGGAGCTTCCCGGCGGCAAGAATGGAGCTTTCCAAACGGAAAGCAAGGCTAGTACCATCATGCCCCCATTTCCATGGGCACAGGCAGCATACATCTCTGTGGTTTTTAACAAGTCCAATGAGACACAGAGTACACACTGTTTTCCTCCCTTAATCAACTTCTCGAGGCAGGGTGTTCTGCATCTAGTGAACGGCCTCACCAAGGAAAGCCCAAGCTAGGCCTCTGGGCCCGTGCCTCTTCAAAAGTCTGCAGTGCTTCAGGAAAAACTGTGCTTTAGTTGCAATAGGAAGGCAAGTCGTCTTCTTCCTGGAGGCAGGGTGACTTCAGGTAGGAGGTCCTGGATGGAAGGAGAAGCCTAGTGTTTTTCTCTGTGCAGCTCAGACCAGGGAATGAGTGCGACTTCCACGGCATGTAGGAACTTGCTAGAACGGTGCTCGTGAACCTTGTATGAGTGCTGGCTTACTCAAGATGTCCCAATAAGAGTGCACTGTGTTGCCCTACACTCGGCATACACACTGTGAGTCGGAAAGCTACGGGCCTGGATATTGCTTAGAAGGGCCAGGGGAGCCTGAGGGTACTTGCTCTTCTTGCAGGGAATAGGGTTTCCAGGCGAGGCACCTAGGAGTCCTGAAAAGCGTACTGGCGTTAAAATGCTGCAGAGCGGCGACTACGGCCTCATGGAAACGGCTACACACCTCCGCTTCTGCATAGCATTTCAGGGCCTTACCTCGAGGCAAGTTCTCCCGTTGCTTGCACTGTGAGCGACACAGCATGTTAGGATGCTGTATTTCTCCTTGAATAGAGTGACTTCAGGAAAGAGGTCCTCGATAAATTCTAAGAAGAGTGTGTTCTCAGGGCAGCTCAGACGAGGGCAATCTCGAAAACTTGCAGGACATGTTGGACTGCCTAGAAATGTGGTTCTGATGCTGTTCGAGTGCTCTGGAAATATAGCTCTATTGAAGTAACGTACAGTGTGTTGCCAGAGACTCGGCAGACACAGAGGGCCTCCGAGGGTCGTATGGGAATCAATGCTGCTCAGCAGGCCCACAGGGGTGTGGAGGGCGTCAGTGATCTTGGAACAAAAATGATGCTCACCCGAAGGGCCTAGGAGTCCTGAAAAGGGTGCTTCCTTTAACATAAAGCGGAACCTCCACTAAGAGCTCATGGAAAGAGCTGCATGCCTCCCTTTCTGCAGGGCTACTCAGGGCCTTACCTCGAGGCAAGGACTCACGTTGAGATTCCCTTTAGCTCTAGAGCATGGCAAGGTGAGCCCCAACCGGGCCAATGAAGCTCCGTGTGTAGCCAGAGAAATCTCATTTTCTTCCCACACCCATGCCTACAGTGGCCAGAGAGCTGTTAACAGCAGAGAATTTCAGGGAGCTTCACGGCAGCAAGAATGGGGCTTTCCAAATGGAAAGCAAGGCTAGTACCATCATGCCCCCATTACCATGGGCACAGGCAGCATACATCTCTGTGGTTTCTAACAAGTCAAAAGAACCACAGGGTACACACTGGTTGCTTCCCTGAATCAACTTCTCGAGGCAGGGTGTTCTGCGTCTTGTGAACGGCCTCACCAAGGAAGGCCCTAGCTAGGCCCATGGGCCCGTGCCTCTTCAAAAGCCTGCAGTGCTACAGGAAAAACTCTGCTTTAGTTGCAATGAGAATGCAAGCAGTGTTTCTCCTGATGGCAGTGTAACTTCAGGTAAGAGGTCTTAGATGGAAGAAGAAGCCTAGTGTTTTTCCTCTGTGCAGCTCAGTCTAAAGAATGAGTTCGACTTCCACGGCATGTTGGAACTTGCTAGAACGGTGCTCGTGAACTCGTGCGAGTGCTGTGAATCAAGATATGACAAGAAAGAGTGCAGTGTGTTGCCCATGACTCAGCAGACACAGAGGAACTCCGAGGGACCAATGGGCCTCGTTGTTGCTCAGCAGGCCTACAGGGGTGTGGAGATACTCAGGGATCTTGGAACAAAAATGATGCTCACCCGAGAGGCCTAGGAGTCCTGAAAAGGGTACTTCCTTTAAAGTAAAGGAGAACAGCGACTAAGAACTAATGGAAAAGAGCTGAATGCCTCCCTTTCTGCAGGGCTACTCAGGGCCTTACCTCGAGGCAAGGACTCACGTTGAGATTCCCTTTAGCTCTAGAGCATGGCAAGGTGAGCCCCACCCCGGCCAAAGAAGCTCCGTGTGTAGCCAGAGAAAACTCATTTTCTTCCCACACCAATGTAGAGGGACCAGAGGCCTGTCAACAGCAGAGAATTTCAGGGAGCTTCCCGGCGGCAAGAATGGAGCTTTCCAAATGGAAAGCAAGGCTAGTACCATCATGCCCCCATTTCCATGGGCACAGGCAGCATACATCTCTGTGGTTTTTAACAAGTCCAATGAGACACAGAGTACACACTGTTTTCCTCCCTTAATCAACTTCTCGAGGCAGGGTGTTCTGCATCTAGTGAACGGCCTCACCAAGGAAAGCCCAAGGTAGGCCTCTGGGCCCGTGCCTCTTCAAAAGTCTGCAGTGCTTCAGGAAAAACTGTGCTTTAGTTGCAATAGGAAGGCAAGTCGTCTTCTTCCTGGAGGCAGGGTGACTTCAGGTAGGAGGTCCTGGATGGAAGGAGAAGCCTAGTGTTTTTCTCTGTGCAGCTCAGACCAGGGAATGAGTGCGACTTCCACGGCATGTAGGAACTTGCTAGAACGGTGCTCGTGAACCTTGTATGAGTGCTGGCTTACTCAAGATGTCCCAATAAGAGTGCACTGTGTTGCCCTACACTCGGCATACACACTGTGAGTCGGAAAGCTACGGGCCTGGATATTGCTTAGAAGGGCCAGGGGAGCCTGAGGGTACTTGCTCTTCTTGCAGGGAATAGGGTTTCCAGGCGAGGCACCTAGGAGTCCTGAAAAGCGTACTGGCGTTAAAATGCTGCAGAGCGGCGACTACGGCCTCATGGAAACGGCTACACACCTCCGCTTCTGCATAGCATTTCAGGGCCTTACCTCGAGGCAAGTTCTCCCGTTGCTTGCACTGTGAGCGACACAGCATGTTAGGATGCTGTATTTCTCCTTGAATAGAGTGACTTCAGGAAAGAGGTCCTCGATAAATTCTAAGAAGAGTGTGTTCTCAGGGCAGCTCAGACGAGGGCAATCTCGAAAACTTGCAGGACATGTTGGACTGCCTAGAAATGTGGTTCTGATGCTGTTCGAGTGCTCTGGAAATATAGCTCTATTGAAGTAACGTACAGTGTGTTGCCAGAGACTCGGCAGACACAGAGGGCCTCCGAGGGTCGTATGGGAATCAATGCTGCTCAGCAGGCCCACAGGGGTGTGGAGGGCGTCAGTGATCTTGGAACAAAAATGATGCTCACCCGAAGGGCCTAGGAGTCCTGAAAAGGGTGCTTCCTTTAACATAAAGCGGAACCTCCACTAAGAGCTCATGGAAAGAGCTGCATGCCTCCCTTTCTGCAGGGCTACTCAGGGCCTTACCTCGAGGCAAGGACTCACGTTGAGATTCCCTTTAGCTCTAGAGCATGGCAAGGTGAGCCCCACCCCGGCCAAAGAAGCTCCGTGTGTAGCCAGAGAAAACTCATTTTCTTCCCACACCAATGTAGAGGGACCAGAGGCCTGTCAACAGCAGAGAATTTCAGGGAGCTTCCCGGCGGCAAGAATGGAGCTTTCCAAATGGAAAGCAAGGCTAGTACCATCATGCCCCCATTTCCATGGGCACAGGCAGCATACATCTCTGTGGTTTTTAACAAGTCCAATGAGACACAGAGTACACACTGTTTTCCTCCCTTAATCAACTTCTCGAGGCAGGGTGTTCTGCATCTAGTGAACGGCCTCACCAAGGAAAGCCCAAGCTAGGCCTCTGGGCCCGTGCCTCTTCACAAGTCTGCAGTGCTTCAGGAAAAACTGTGCTTTAGTTGCAATAGGAAGGCAAGTCGTCTTCTTCCTGGAGGCAGGGTGACTTCAGGTAGGAGGTCCTGGATGGAAGGAGAAGCCTAGTGTTTTTCTCTGTGCAGCTCAGACCAGGGAATGAGTGCGACTTCCACGGCATGTAGGAACTTGCTAGAACGGTGCTCGTGAACCTGTATGAGTGCTGGCTTACTCAAGATGTCCCAATAAGAGTGCACTGTGTTGCCCTACACTCGGCATACACACTGTGAGTCGGAAAGCTACGGGCCTGGATATTGCTTAGAAGGGCCAGGGGAGCCTGAGGGTACTTGCTCTTCTTGCAGGGAATAGGGTTTCCAGGCGAGGCACCTAGGAGTCCTGAAAAGCGTACTGGCGTTAAAATGCTGCAGAGCGGCGACTACGGCCTCATGGAAACGGCTACACACCTCCGCTTCTGCATAGCATTTCAGGGCCTTACCTCGAGGCAAGTTCTCCCGTTGCTTGCACTGTGAGCGACACAGCATGTTAGGATGCTGTATTTCTCCTTGAATAGAGTGACTTCAGGAAAGAGGTCCTCGATAAATTCTAAGAAGAGTGTGTTCTCAGGGCAGCTCAGACGAGGGCAATCTCGAAAACTTGCAGGACATGTTGGACTGCCTAGAAATGTGGTTCTGATGCTGTTCGAGTGCTCTGGAAATATAGCTCTATTGAAGTAACGTACAGTGTGTTGCCAGAGACTCGGCAGACACAGAGGGCCTCCGAGGGTCGTATGGGAATCAATGCTGCTCAGCAGGCCCACAGGGGTGTGGAGGGCGTCAGTGATCTTGGAACAAAAATGATGCTCACCCGAAGGGCCTAGGAGTCCTGAAAAGGGTGCTTCCTTTAACATAAAGCGGAACCTCCACTAAGAGCTCATGGAAAGAGCTGCATGCCTCCCTTTCTGCAGGGCTACTCAGGGCCTTACCTCGAGGCAAGGACTCACGTTGAGATTCCCTTTAGCTCTAGAGCATGGCAAGGTGAGCCCCAACCGGGCCAATGAAGCTCCGTGTGTAGCCAGAGAAATCTCATTTTCTTCCCACACCCATGCCTACAGTGGCCAGAGAGCTGTTAACAGCAGAGAATTTCAGGGAGCTTCACGGCAGCAAGAATGGGGCTTTCCAAATGGAAAGCAAGGCTAGTACCATCATGCCCCCATTACCATGGGCACAGGCAGCATACATCTCTGTGGTTTCTAACAAGTCAAAAGAACCACAGGGTACACACTGGTTGCTTCCCTGAATCAACTTCTCGAGGCAGGGTGTTCTGCGTCTTGTGAACGGCCTCACCAAGGAAGGCCCTAGCTAGGCCCATGGGCCCGTGCCTCTTCAAAAGCCTGCAGTGCTACAGGAAAAACTCTGCTTTAGTTGCAATGAGAATGCAAGCAGTGTTTCTCCTGATGGCAGTGTAACTTCAGGTAAGAGGTCTTAGATGGAAGAAGAAGCCTAGTGTTTTTCCTCTGTGCAGCTCAGTCTAAAGAATGAGTTCGACTTCCACGGCATGTTGGAACTTGCTAGAACGGTGCTCGTGAACTCGTGCGAGTGCTGTGAATCAAGATATGACAAGAAAGAGTGCAGTGTGTTGCCCATGACTCAGCAGACACAGAGGAACTCCGAGGGACCAATGGGCCTCGTTGTTGCTCAGCAGGCCTACAGGGGTGTGGAGATACTCAGGGATCTTGGAACAAAAATGATGCTCACCCGAGAGGCCTAGGAGTCCTGAAAAGGGTACTTCCTTTAAAGTAAAGGAGAACAGCGACTAAGAACTAATGGAAAGAGCTGAATGCCTCCCTTTCTGCAGGGCTACTCAGGGCCTTACCTCGAGGCAAGGACTCACGTTGAGATTCCCTTTAGCTCTAGAGCATGGCAAGGTGAGCCCCACCCCGGCCAAAGAAGCTCCGTGTGTAGCCAGAGAAAACTCATTTTCTTCCCACACCAATGTAGAGGGACCAGAGGCCTGTCAACAGCAGAGAATTTCAGGGAGCTTCCCGGCGGCAAGAATGGAGCTTTCCAAACGGAAAGCAAGGCTAGTACCATCATGCCCCCATTTCCATGGGCACAGGCAGCATACATCTCTGTGGTTTTTAACAAGTCCAATGAGACACAGAGTACACACTGTTTTCCTCCCTTAATCAACTTCTCGAGGCAGGGTGTTCTGCATCTAGTGAACGGCCTCACCAAGGAAAGCCCAAGCTAGGCCTCTGGGCCCGTGCCTCTTCAAAAGTCTGCAGTGCTTCAGGAAAAACTGTGCTTTAGTTGCAATAGGAAGGCAAGTCGTCTTCTTCCTGGAGGCAGGGTGACTTCAGGTAGGAGGTCCTGGATGGAAGGAGAAGCCTAGTGTTTTTCTCTGTGCAGCTCAGACCAGGGAATGAGTGCGACTTCCACGGCATGTAGGAACTTGCTAGAACGGTGCTCGTGAACCTTGTATGAGTGCTGGCTTACTCAAGATGTCCCAATAAGAGTGCACTGTGTTGCCCTACACTCGGCATACACACTGTGAGTCGGAAAGCTACGGGCCTGGATATTGCTTAGAAGGGCCAGGGGAGCCTGAGGGTACTTGCTCTTCTTGCAGGGAATAGGGTTTCCAGGCGAGGCACCTAGGAGTCCTGAAAAGCGTACTGGCGTTAAAATGCTGCAGAGCGGCGACTACGGCCTCATGGAAACGGCTACACACCTCCGCTTCTGCATAGCATTTCAGGGCCTTACCTCGAGGCAAGTTCTCCCGTTGCTTGCACTGTGAGCGACACAGCATGTTAGGATGCTGTATTTCTCCTTGAATAGAGTGACTTCAGGAAAGAGGTCCTCGATAAATTCTAAGAAGAGTGTGTTCTCAGGGCAGCTCAGACGAGGGCAATCTCGAAAACTTGCAGGACATGTTGGACTGCCTAGAAATGTGGTTCTGATGCTGTTCGAGTGCTCTGGAAATATAGCTCTATTGAAGTAACGTACAGTGTGTTGCCAGAGACTCGGCAGACACAGAGGGCCTCCGAGGGTCGTATGGGAATCAATGCTGCTCAGCAGGCCCACAGGGGTGTGGAGGGCGTCAGTGATCTTGGAACAAAAATGATGCTCACCCGAAGGGCCTAGGAGTCCTGAAAAGGGTGCTTCCTTTAACATAAAGCGGAACCTCCACTAAGAGCTCATGGAAAGAGCTGCATGCCTCCCTTTCTGCAGGGCTACTCAGGGCCTTACCTCGAGGCAAGGACTCACGTTGAGATTCCCTTTAGCTCTAGAGCATGGCAAGGTGAGCCCCAACCGGGCCAATGAAGCTCCGTGTGTAGCCAGAGAAATCTCATTTTCTTCCCACACCCATGCCTACAGTGGCCAGAGAGCTGTTAACAGCAGAGAATTTCAGGGAGCTTCACGGCAGCAAGAATGGGGCTTTCCAAATGGAAAGCAAGGCTAGTACCATCATGCCCCCATTACCATGGGCACAGGCAGCATACATCTCTGTGGTTTCTAACAAGTCAAAAGAACCACAGGGTACACACTGGTTGCTTCCCTGAATCAACTTCTCGAGGCAGGGTGTTCTGCGTCTTGTGAACGGCCTCACCAAGGAAGGCCCTAGCTAGGCCCATGGGCCCGTGCCTCTTCAAAAGCCTGCAGTGCTACAGGAAAAACTCTGCTTTAGTTGCAATGAGAATGCAAGCAGTGTTTCTCCTGATGGCAGTGTAACTTCAGGTAAGAGGTCTTAGATGGAAGAAGAAGCCTAGTGTTTTTCCTCTGTGCAGCTCAGTCTAAAGAATGAGTTCGACTTCCACGGCATGTTGGAACTTGCTAGAACGGTGCTCGTGAACTCGTGCGAGTGCTGTGAATCAAGATATGACAAGAAAGAGTGCAGTGTGTTGCCCATGACTCAGCAGACACAGAGGAACTCCGAGGGACCAATGGGCCTCGTTGTTGCTCAGCAGGCCTACAGGGGTGTGGAGATACTCAGGGATCTTGGAACAAAAATGATGCTCACCCGAGAGGCCTAGGAGTCCTGAAAAGGGTACTTCCTTTAAAGTAAAGGAGAACAGCGACTAAGAACTAATGGAAAAGAGCTGAATGCCTCCCTTTCTGCAGGGCTACTCAGGGCCTTACCTCGAGGCAAGGACTCACGTTGAGATTCCCTTTAGCTCTAGAGCATGGCAAGGTGAGCCCCACCCCGGCCAAAGAAGCTCCGTGTGTAGCCAGAGAAAACTCATTTTCTTCCCACACCAATGTAGAGGGACCAGAGGCCTGTCAACAGCAGAGAATTTCAGGGAGCTTCCCGGCGGCAAGAATGGAGCTTTCCAAATGGAAAGCAAGGCTAGTACCATCATGCCCCCATTTCCATGGGCACAGGCAGCATACATCTCTGTGGTTTTTAACAAGTCCAATGAGACACAGAGTACACACTGTTTTCCTCCCTTAATCAACTTCTCGAGGCAGGGTGTTCTGCATCTAGTGAACGGCCTCACCAAGGAAAGCCCAAGGTAGGCCTCTGGGCCCGTGCCTCTTCAAAAGTCTGCAGTGCTTCAGGAAAAACTGTGCTTTAGTTGCAATAGGAAGGCAAGTCGTCTTCTTCCTGGAGGCAGGGTGACTTCAGGTAGGAGGTCCTGGATGGAAGGAGAAGCCTAGTGTTTTTCTCTGTGCAGCTCAGACCAGGGAATGAGTGCGACTTCCACGGCATGTAGGAACTTGCTAGAACGGTGCTCGTGAACCTTGTATGAGTGCTGGCTTACTCAAGATGTCCCAATAAGAGTGCACTGTGTTGCCCTACACTCGGCATACACACTGTGAGTCGGAAAGCTACGGGCCTGGATATTGCTTAGAAGGGCCAGGGGAGCCTGAGGGTACTTGCTCTTCTTGCAGGGAATAGGGTTTCCAGGCGAGGCACCTAGGAGTCCTGAAAAGCGTACTGGCGTTAAAATGCTGCAGAGCGGCGACTACGGCCTCATGGAAACGGCTACACACCTCCGCTTCTGCATAGCATTTCAGGGCCTTACCTCGAGGCAAGTTCTCCCGTTGCTTGCACTGTGAGCGACACAGCATGTTAGGATGCTGTATTTCTCCTTGAATAGAGTGACTTCAGGAAAGAGGTCCTCGATAAATTCTAAGAAGAGTGTGTTCTCAGGGCAGCTCAGACGAGGGCAATCTCGAAAACTTGCAGGACATGTTGGACTGCCTAGAAATGTGGTTCTGATGCTGTTCGAGTGCTCTGGAAATATAGCTCTATTGAAGTAACGTACAGTGTGTTGCCAGAGACTCGGCAGACACAGAGGGCCTCCGAGGGTCGTATGGGAATCAATGCTGCTCAGCAGGCCCACAGGGGTGTGGAGGGCGTCAGTGATCTTGGAACAAAAATGATGCTCACCCGAAGGGCCTAGGAGTCCTGAAAAGGGTGCTTCCTTTAACATAAAGCGGAACCTCCACTAAGAGCTCATGGAAAGAGCTGCATGCCTCCCTTTCTGCAGGGCTACTCAGGGCCTTACCTCGAGGCAAGGACTCACGTTGAGATTCCCTTTAGCTCTAGAGCATGGCAAGGTGAGCCCCACCCCGGCCAAAGAAGCTCCGTGTGTAGCCAGAGAAAACTCATTTTCTTCCCACACCAATGTAGAGGGACCAGAGGCCTGTCAACAGCAGAGAATTTCAGGGAGCTTCCCGGCGGCAAGAATGGAGCTTTCCAAATGGAAAGCAAGGCTAGTACCATCATGCCCCCATTTCCATGGGCACAGGCAGCATACATCTCTGTGGTTTTTAACAAGTCCAATGAGACACAGAGTACACACTGTTTTCCTCCCTTAATCAACTTCTCGAGGCAGGGTGTTCTGCATCTAGTGAACGGCCTCACCAAGGAAAGCCCAAGCTAGGCCTCTGGGCCCGTGCCTCTTCACAAGTCTGCAGTGCTTCAGGAAAAACTGTGCTTTAGTTGCAATAGGAAGGCAAGTCGTCTTCTTCCTGGAGGCAGGGTGACTTCAGGTAGGAGGTCCTGGATGGAAGGAGAAGCCTAGTGTTTTTCTCTGTGCAGCTCAGACCAGGGAATGAGTGCGACTTCCACGGCATGTAGGAACTTGCTAGAACGGTGCTCGTGAACCTGTATGAGTGCTGGCTTACTCAAGATGTCCCAATAAGAGTGCACTGTGTTGCCCTACACTCGGCATACACACTGTGAGTCGGAAAGCTACGGGCCTGGATATTGCTTAGAAGGGCCAGGGGAGCCTGAGGGTACTTGCTCTTCTTGCAGGGAATAGGGTTTCCAGGCGAGGCACCTAGGAGTCCTGAAAAGCGTACTGGCGTTAAAATGCTGCAGAGCGGCGACTACGGCCTCATGGAAACGGCTACACACCTCCGCTTCTGCATAGCATTTCAGGGCCTTACCTCGAGGCAAGTTCTCCCGTTGCTTGCACTGTGAGCGACACAGCATGTTAGGATGCTGTATTTCTCCTTGAATAGAGTGACTTCAGGAAAGAGGTCCTCGATAAATTCTAAGAAGAGTGTGTTCTCAGGGCAGCTCAGACGAGGGCAATCTCGAAAACTTGCAGGACATGTTGGACTGCCTAGAAATGTGGTTCTGATGCTGTTCGAGTGCTCTGGAAATATAGCTCTATTGAAGTAACGTACAGTGTGTTGCCAGAGACTCGGCAGACACAGAGGGCCTCCGAGGGTCGTATGGGAATCAATGCTGCTCAGCAGGCCCACAGGGGTGTGGAGGGCGTCAGTGATCTTGGAACAAAAATGATGCTCACCCGAAGGGCCTAGGAGTCCTGAAAAGGGTGCTTCCTTTAACATAAAGCGGAACCTCCACTAAGAGCTCATGGAAAGAGCTGCATGCCTCCCTTTCTGCAGGGCTACTCAGGGCCTTACCTCGAGGCAAGGACTCACGTTGAGATTCCCTTTAGCTCTAGAGCATGGCAAGGTGAGCCCCAACCGGGCCAATGAAGCTCCGTGTGTAGCCAGAGAAATCTCATTTTCTTCCCACACCCATGCCTACAGTGGCCAGAGAGCTGTTAACAGCAGAGAATTTCAGGGAGCTTCACGGCAGCAAGAATGGGGCTTTCCAAATGGAAAGCAAGGCTAGTACCATCATGCCCCCATTACCATGGGCACAGGCAGCATACATCTCTGTGGTTTCTAACAAGTCAAAAGAACCACAGGGTACACACTGGTTGCTTCCCTGAATCAACTTCTCGAGGCAGGGTGTTCTGCGTCTTGTGAACGGCCTCACCAAGGAAGGCCCTAGCTAGGCCCATGGGCCCGTGCCTCTTCAAAAGCCTGCAGTGCTACAGGAAAAACTCTGCTTTAGTTGCAATGAGAATGCAAGCAGTGTTTCTCCTGATGGCAGTGTAACTTCAGGTAAGAGGTCTTAGATGGAAGAAGAAGCCTAGTGTTTTTCCTCTGTGCAGCTCAGTCTAAAGAATGAGTTCGACTTCCACGGCATGTTGGAACTTGCTAGAACGGTGCTCGTGAACTCGTGCGAGTGCTGTGAATCAAGATATGACAAGAAAGAGTGCAGTGTGTTGCCCATGACTCAGCAGACACAGAGGAACTCCGAGGGACCAATGGGCCTCGTTGTTGCTCAGCAGGCCTACAGGGGTGTGGAGATACTCAGGGATCTTGGAACAAAAATGATGCTCACCCGAGAGGCCTAGGAGTCCTGAAAAGGGTACTTCCTTTAAAGTAAAGGAGAACAGCGACTAAGAACTAATGGAAAGAGCTGAATGCCTCCCTTTCTGCAGGGCTACTCAGGGCCTTACCTCGAGGCAAGGACTCACGTTGAGATTCCCTTTAGCTCTAGAGCATGGCAAGGTGAGCCCCACCCCGGCCAAAGAAGCTCCGTGTGTAGCCAGAGAAAACTCATTTTCTTCCCACACCAATGTAGAGGGACCAGAGGCCTGTCAACAGCAGAGAATTTCAGGGAGCTTCCCGGCGGCAAGAATGGAGCTTTCCAAACGGAAAGCAAGGCTAGTACCATCATGCCCCCATTTCCATGGGCACAGGCAGCATACATCTCTGTGGTTTTTAACAAGTCCAATGAGACACAGAGTACACACTGTTTTCCTCCCTTAATCAACTTCTCGAGGCAGGGTGTTCTGCATCTAGTGAACGGCCTCACCAAGGAAAGCCCAAGCTAGGCCTCTGGGCCCGTGCCTCTTCAAAAGTCTGCAGTGCTTCAGGAAAAACTGTGCTTTAGTTGCAATAGGAAGGCAAGTCGTCTTCTTCCTGGAGGCAGGGTGACTTCAGGTAGGAGGTCCTGGATGGAAGGAGAAGCCTAGTGTTTTTCTCTGTGCAGCTCAGACCAGGGAATGAGTGCGACTTCCACGGCATGTAGGAACTTGCTAGAACGGTGCTCGTGAACCTTGTATGAGTGCTGGCTTACTCAAGATGTCCCAATAAGAGTGCACTGTGTTGCCCTACACTCGGCATACACACTGTGAGTCGGAAAGCTACGGGCCTGGATATTGCTTAGAAGGGCCAGGGGAGCCTGAGGGTACTTGCTCTTCTTGCAGGGAATAGGGTTTCCAGGCGAGGCACCTAGGAGTCCTGAAAAGCGTACTGGCGTTAAAATGCTGCAGAGCGGCGACTACGGCCTCATGGAAACGGCTACACACCTCCGCTTCTGCATAGCATTTCAGGGCCTTACCTCGAGGCAAGTTCTCCCGTTGCTTGCACTGTGAGCGACACAGCATGTTAGGATGCTGTATTTCTCCTTGAATAGAGTGACTTCAGGAAAGAGGTCCTCGATAAATTCTAAGAAGAGTGTGTTCTCAGGGCAGCTCAGACGAGGGCAATCTCGAAAACTTGCAGGACATGTTGGACTGCCTAGAAATGTGGTTCTGATGCTGTTCGAGTGCTCTGGAAATATAGCTCTATTGAAGTAACGTACAGTGTGTTGCCAGAGACTCGGCAGACACAGAGGGCCTCCGAGGGTCGTATGGGAATCAATGCTGCTCAGCAGGCCCACAGGGGTGTGGAGGGCGTCAGTGATCTTGGAACAAAAATGATGCTCACCCGAAGGGCCTAGGAGTCCTGAAAAGGGTGCTTCCTTTAACATAAAGCGGAACCTCCACTAAGAGCTCATGGAAAGAGCTGCATGCCTCCCTTTCTGCAGGGCTACTCAGGGCCTTACCTCGAGGCAAGGACTCACGTTGAGATTCCCTTTAGCTCTAGAGCATGGCAAGGTGAGCCCCAACCGGGCCAATGAAGCTCCGTGTGTAGCCAGAGAAATCTCATTTTCTTCCCACACCCATGCCTACAGTGGCCAGAGAGCTGTTAACAGCAGAGAATTTCAGGGAGCTTCACGGCAGCAAGAATGGGGCTTTCCAAATGGAAAGCAAGGCTAGTACCATCATGCCCCCATTACCATGGGCACAGGCAGCATACATCTCTGTGGTTTCTAACAAGTCAAAAGAACCACAGGGTACACACTGGTTGCTTCCCTGAATCAACTTCTCGAGGCAGGGTGTTCTGCGTCTTGTGAACGGCCTCACCAAGGAAGGCCCTAGCTAGGCCCATGGGCCCGTGCCTCTTCAAAAGCCTGCAGTGCTACAGGAAAAACTCTGCTTTAGTTGCAATGAGAATGCAAGCAGTGTTTCTCCTGATGGCAGTGTAACTTCAGGTAAGAGGTCTTAGATGGAAGAAGAAGCCTAGTGTTTTTCCTCTGTGCAGCTCAGTCTAAAGAATGAGTTCGACTTCCACGGCATGTTGGAACTTGCTAGAACGGTGCTCGTGAACTCGTGCGAGTGCTGTGAATCAAGATATGACAAGAAAGAGTGCAGTGTGTTGCCCATGACTCAGCAGACACAGAGGAACTCCGAGGGACCAATGGGCCTCGTTGTTGCTCAGCAGGCCTACAGGGGTGTGGAGATACTCAGGGATCTTGGAACAAAAATGATGCTCACCCGAGAGGCCTAGGAGTCCTGAAAAGGGTACTTCCTTTAAAGTAAAGGAGAACAGCGACTAAGAACTAATGGAAAGAGCTGAATGCCTCCCTTTCTGCAGGGCTACTCAGGGCCTTACCTCGAGGCAAGGACTCACGTTGAGATTCCCTTTAGCTCTAGAGCATGGCAAGGTGAGCCCCACCCCGGCCAAAGAAGCTCCGTGTGTAGCCAGAGAAAACTCATTTTCTTCCCACACCAATGTAGAGGGACCAGAGGCCTGTCAACAGCAGAGAATTTCAGGGAGCTTCCCGGCGGCAAGAATGGAGCTTTCCAAACGGAAAGCAAGGCTAGTACCATCATGCCCCCATTTCCATGGGCACAGGCAGCATACATCTCTGTGGTTTTTAACAAGTCCAATGAGACACAGAGTACACACTGTTTTCCTCCCTTAATCAACTTCTCGAGGCAGGGTGTTCTGCATCTAGTGAACGGCCTCACCAAGGAAAGCCCAAGCTAGGCCTCTGGGCCCGTGCCTCTTCAAAAGTCTGCAGTGCTTCAGGAAAAACTGTGCTTTAGTTGCAATAGGAAGGCAAGTCGTCTTCTTCCTGGAGGCAGGGTGACTTCAGGTAGGAGGTCCTGGATGGAAGGAGAAGCCTAGTGTTTTTCTCTGTGCAGCTCAGACCAGGGAATGAGTGCGACTTCCACGGCATGTAGGAACTTGCTAGAACGGTGCTCGTGAACCTTGTATGAGTGCTGGCTTACTCAAGATGTCCCAATAAGAGTGCACTGTGTTGCCCTACACTCGGCATACACACTGTGAGTCGGAAAGCTACGGGCCTGGATATTGCTTAGAAGGGCCAGGGGAGCCTGAGGGTACTTGCTCTTCTTGCAGGGAATAGGGTTTCCAGGCGAGGCACCTAGGAGTCCTGAAAAGCGTACTGGCGTTAAAATGCTGCAGAGCGGCGACTACGGCCTCATGGAAACGGCTACACACCTCCGCTTCTGCATAGCATTTCAGGGCCTTACCTCGAGGCAAGTTCTCCCGTTGCTTGCACTGTGAGCGACACAGCATGTTAGGATGCTGTATTTCTCCTTGAATAGAGTGACTTCAGGAAAGAGGTCCTCGATAAATTCTAAGAAGAGTGTGTTCTCAGGGCAGCTCAGACGAGGGCAATCTCGAAAACTTGCAGGACATGTTGGACTGCCTAGAAATGTGGTTCTGATGCTGTTCGAGTGCTCTGGAAATATAGCTCTATTGAAGTAACGTACAGTGTGTTGCCAGAGACTCGGCAGACACAGAGGGCCTCCGAGGGTCGTATGGGAATCAATGCTGCTCAGCAGGCCCACAGGGGTGTGGAGGGCGTCAGTGATCTTGGAACAAAAATGATGCTCACCCGAAGGGCCTAGGAGTCCTGAAAAGGGTGCTTCCTTTAACATAAAGCGGAACCTCCACTAAGAGCTCATGGAAAGAGCTGCATGCCTCCCTTTCTGCAGGGCTACTCAGGGCCTTACCTCGAGGCAAGGACTCACGTTGAGATTCCCTTTAGCTCTAGAGCATGGCAAGGTGAGCCCCAACCGGGCCAATGAAGCTCCGTGTGTAGCCAGAGAAATCTCATTTTCTTCCCACACCCATGCCTACAGTGGCCAGAGAGCTGTTAACAGCAGAGAATTTCAGGGAGCTTCACGGCAGCAAGAATGGGGCTTTCCAAATGGAAAGCAAGGCTAGTACCATCATGCCCCCATTACCATGGGCACAGGCAGCATACATCTCTGTGGTTTCTAACAAGTCAAAAGAACCACAGGGTACACACTGGTTGCTTCCCTGAATCAACTTCTCGAGGCAGGGTGTTCTGCGTCTTGTGAACGGCCTCACCAAGGAAGGCCCTAGCTAGGCCCATGGGCCCGTGCCTCTTCAAAAGCCTGCAGTGCTACAGGAAAAACTCTGCTTTAGTTGCAATGAGAATGCAAGCAGTGTTTCTCCTGATGGCAGTGTAACTTCAGGTAAGAGGTCTTAGATGGAAGAAGAAGCCTAGTGTTTTTCCTCTGTGCAGCTCAGTCTAAAGAATGAGTTCGACTTCCACGGCATGTTGGAACTTGCTAGAACGGTGCTCGTGAACTCGTGCGAGTGCTGTGAATCAAGATATGACAAGAAAGAGTGCAGTGTGTTGCCCATGACTCAGCAGACACAGAGGAACTCCGAGGGACCAATGGGCCTCGTTGTTGCTCAGCAGGCCTACAGGGGTGTGGAGATACTCAGGGATCTTGGAACAAAAATGATGCTCACCCGAGAGGCCTAGGAGTCCTGAAAAGGGTACTTCCTTTAAAGTAAAGGAGAACAGCGACTAAGAACTAATGGAAAGAGCTGAATGCCTCCCTTTCTGCAGGGCTACTCAGGGCCTTACCTCGAGGCAAGGACTCACGTTGAGATTCCCTTTAGCTCTAGAGCATGGCAAGGTGAGCCCCACCCCGGCCAAAGAAGCTCCGTGTGTAGCCAGAGAAAACTCATTTTCTTCCCACACCAATGTAGAGGGACCAGAGGCCTGTCAACAGCAGAGAATTTCAGGGAGCTTCCCGGCGGCAAGAATGGAGCTTTCCAAACGGAAAGCAAGGCTAGTACCATCATGCCCCCATTTCCATGGGCACAGGCAGCATACATCTCTGTGGTTTTTAACAAGTCCAATGAGACACAGAGTACACACTGTTTTCCTCCCTTAATCAACTTCTCGAGGCAGGGTGTTCTGCATCTAGTGAACGGCCTCACCAAGGAAAGCCCAAGCTAGGCCTCTGGGCCCGTGCCTCTTCAAAAGTCTGCAGTGCTTCAGGAAAAACTGTGCTTTAGTTGCAATAGGAAGGCAAGTCGTCTTCTTCCTGGAGGCAGGGTGACTTCAGGTAGGAGGTCCTGGATGGAAGGAGAAGCCTAGTGTTTTTCTCTGTGCAGCTCAGACCAGGGAATGAGTGCGACTTCCACGGCATGTAGGAACTTGCTAGAACGGTGCTCGTGAACCTTGTATGAGTGCTGGCTTACTCAAGATGTCCCAATAAGAGTGCACTGTGTTGCCCTACACTCGGCATACACACTGTGAGTCGGAAAGCTACGGGCCTGGATATTGCTTAGAAGGGCCAGGGGAGCCTGAGGGTACTTGCTCTTCTTGCAGGGAATAGGGTTTCCAGGCGAGGCACCTAGGAGTCCTGAAAAGCGTACTGGCGTTAAAATGCTGCAGAGCGGCGACTACGGCCTCATGGAAACGGCTACACACCTCCGCTTCTGCATAGCATTTCAGGGCCTTACCTCGAGGCAAGTTCTCCCGTTGCTTGCACTGTGAGCGACACAGCATGTTAGGATGCTGTATTTCTCCTTGAATAGAGTGACTTCAGGAAAGAGGTCCTCGATAAATTCTAAGAAGAGTGTGTTCTCAGGGCAGCTCAGACGAGGGCAATCTCGAAAACTTGCAGGACATGTTGGACTGCCTAGAAATGTGGTTCTGATGCTGTTCGAGTGCTCTGGAAATATAGCTCTATTGAAGTAACGTACAGTGTGTTGCCAGAGACTCGGCAGACACAGAGGGCCTCCGAGGGTCGTATGGGAATCAATGCTGCTCAGCAGGCCCACAGGGGTGTGGAGGGCGTCAGTGATCTTGGAACAAAAATGATGCTCACCCGAAGGGCCTAGGAGTCCTGAAAAGGGTGCTTCCTTTAACATAAAGCGGAACCTCCACTAAGAGCTCATGGAAAGAGCTGCATGCCTCCCTTTCTGCAGGGCTACTCAGGGCCTTACCTCGAGGCAAGGACTCACGTTGAGATTCCCTTTAGCTCTAGAGCATGGCAAGGTGAGCCCCAACCGGGCCAATGAAGCTCCGTGTGTAGCCAGAGAAATCTCATTTTCTTCCCACACCCATGCCTACAGTGGCCAGAGAGCTGTTAACAGCAGAGAATTTCAGGGAGCTTCACGGCAGCAAGAATGGGGCTTTCCAAATGGAAAGCAAGGCTAGTACCATCATGCCCCCATTACCATGGGCACAGGCAGCATACATCTCTGTGGTTTCTAACAAGTCAAAAGAACCACAGGGTACACACTGGTTGCTTCCCTGAATCAACTTCTCGAGGCAGGGTGTTCTGCGTCTTGTGAACGGCCTCACCAAGGAAGGCCCTAGCTAGGCCCATGGGCCCGTGCCTCTTCAAAAGCCTGCAGTGCTACAGGAAAAACTCTGCTTTAGTTGCAATGAGAATGCAAGCAGTGTTTCTCCTGATGGCAGTGTAACTTCAGGTAAGAGGTCTTAGATGGAAGAAGAAGCCTAGTGTTTTTCCTCTGTGCAGCTCAGTCTAAAGAATGAGTTCGACTTCCACGGCATGTTGGAACTTGCTAGAACGGTGCTCGTGAACTCGTGCGAGTGCTGTGAATCAAGATATGACAAGAAAGAGTGCAGTGTGTTGCCCATGACTCAGCAGACACAGAGGAACTCCGAGGGACCAATGGGCCTCGTTGTTGCTCAGCAGGCCTACAGGGGTGTGGAGATACTCAGGGATCTTGGAACAAAAATGATGCTCACCCGAGAGGCCTAGGAGTCCTGAAAAGGGTACTTCCTTTAAAGTAAAGGAGAACAGCGACTAAGAACTAATGGAAAGAGCTGAATGCCTCCCTTTCTGCAGGGCTACTCAGGGCCTTACCTCGAGGCAAGGACTCACGTTGAGATTCCCTTTAGCTCTAGAGCATGGCAAGGTGAGCCCCACCCCGGCCAAAGAAGCTCCGTGTGTAGCCAGAGAAAACTCATTTTCTTCCCACACCAATGTAGAGGGACCAGAGGCCTGTCAACAGCAGAGAATTTCAGGGAGCTTCCCGGCGGCAAGAATGGAGCTTTCCAAACGGAAAGCAAGGCTAGTACCATCATGCCCCCATTTCCATGGGCACAGGCAGCATACATCTCTGTGGTTTTTAACAAGTCCAATGAGACACAGAGTACACACTGTTTTCCTCCCTTAATCAACTTCTCGAGGCAGGGTGTTCTGCATCTAGTGAACGGCCTCACCAAGGAAAGCCCAAGCTAGGCCTCTGGGCCCGTGCCTCTTCAAAAGTCTGCAGTGCTTCAGGAAAAACTGTGCTTTAGTTGCAATAGGAAGGCAAGTCGTCTTCTTCCTGGAGGCAGGGTGACTTCAGGTAGGAGGTCCTGGATGGAAGGAGAAGCCTAGTGTTTTTCTCTGTGCAGCTCAGACCAGGGAATGAGTGCGACTTCCACGGCATGTAGGAACTTGCTAGAACGGTGCTCGTGAACCTTGTATGAGTGCTGGCTTACTCAAGATGTCCCAATAAGAGTGCACTGTGTTGCCCTACACTCGGCATACACACTGTGAGTCGGAAAGCTACGGGCCTGGATATTGCTTAGAAGGGCCAGGGGAGCCTGAGGGTACTTGCTCTTCTTGCAGGGAATAGGGTTTCCAGGCGAGGCACCTAGGAGTCCTGAAAAGCGTACTGGCGTTAAAATGCTGCAGAGCGGCGACTACGGCCTCATGGAAACGGCTACACACCTCCGCTTCTGCATAGCATTTCAGGGCCTTACCTCGAGGCAAGTTCTCCCGTTGCTTGCACTGTGAGCGACACAGCATGTTAGGATGCTGTATTTCTCCTTGAATAGAGTGACTTCAGGAAAGAGGTCCTCGATAAATTCTAAGAAGAGTGTGTTCTCAGGGCAGCTCAGACGAGGGCAATCTCGAAAACTTGCAGGACATGTTGGACTGCCTAGAAATGTGGTTCTGATGCTGTTCGAGTGCTCTGGAAATATAGCTCTATTGAAGTAACGTACAGTGTGTTGCCAGAGACTCGGCAGACACAGAGGGCCTCCGAGGGTCGTATGGGAATCAATGCTGCTCAGCAGGCCCACAGGGGTGTGGAGGGCGTCAGTGATCTTGGAACAAAAATGATGCTCACCCGAAGGGCCTAGGAGTCCTGAAAAGGGTGCTTCCTTTAACATAAAGCGGAACCTCCACTAAGAGCTCATGGAAAGAGCTGCATGCCTCCCTTTCTGCAGGGCTACTCAGGGCCTTACCTCGAGGCAAGGACTCACGTTGAGATTCCCTTTAGCTCTAGAGCATGGCAAGGTGAGCCCCAACCGGGCCAATGAAGCTCCGTGTGTAGCCAGAGAAATCTCATTTTCTTCCCACACCCATGCCTACAGTGGCCAGAGAGCTGTTAACAGCAGAGAATTTCAGGGAGCTTCACGGCAGCAAGAATGGGGCTTTCCAAATGGAAAGCAAGGCTAGTACCATCATGCCCCCATTACCATGGGCACAGGCAGCATACATCTCTGTGGTTTCTAACAAGTCAAAAGAACCACAGGGTACACACTGGTTGCTTCCCTGAATCAACTTCTCGAGGCAGGGTGTTCTGCGTCTTGTGAACGGCCTCACCAAGGAAGGCCCTAGCTAGGCCCATGGGCCCGTGCCTCTTCAAAAGCCTGCAGTGCTACAGGAAAAACTCTGCTTTAGTTGCAATGAGAATGCAAGCAGTGTTTCTCCTGATGGCAGTGTAACTTCAGGTAAGAGGTCTTAGATGGAAGAAGAAGCCTAGTGTTTTTCCTCTGTGCAGCTCAGTCTAAAGAATGAGTTCGACTTCCACGGCATGTTGGAACTTGCTAGAACGGTGCTCGTGAACTTGTGCGAGTGCTGTGAATCAAGATATGACAAGAAAGAGTGCAGTGTGTTGCCCATGACTCAGCAGACACAGAGGAACTCCGAGGGACCAATGGGCCTCGTTGTTGCTCAGCAGGCCTACAGGGGTGTGGAGATACTCAGGGATCTTGGAACAAAAATGATGCTCACCCGAGAGGCCTAGGAGTCCTGAAAAGGGTACTTCCTTTAAAGTAAAGGAGAACAGCGACTAAGAACTAATGGAAAAGAGCTGAATGCCTCCCTTTCTGCAGGGCTACTCAGGGCCTTACCTCGAGGCAAGGACTCACGTTGAGATTCCCTTTAGCTCTAGAGCATGGCAAGGTGAGCCCCACCCCGGCCAAAGAAGCTCCGTGTGTAGCCAGAGAAAACTCATTTTCTTCCCACACCAATGTAGAGGGACCAGAGGCCTGTCAACAGCAGAGAATTTCAGGGAGCTTCCCGGCGGCAAGAATGGAGCTTTCCAAATGGAAAGCAAGGCTAGTACCATCATGCCCCCATTTCCATGGGCACAGGCAGCATACATCTCTGTGGTTTTTAACAAGTCCAATGAGACACAGAGTACACACTGTTTTCCTCCCTTAATCAACTTCTCGAGGCAGGGTGTTCTGCATCTAGTGAACGGCCTCACCAAGGAAAGCCCAAGCTAGGCCTCTGGGCCCGTGCCTCTTCAAAAGTCTGCAGTGCTTCAGGAAAAACTGTGCTTTAGTTGCAATAGGAAGGCAAGTCGTCTTCTTCCTGGAGGCAGGGTGACTTCAGGTAGGAGGTCCTGTATGGAAGGAGAAGCCTAGTGTTTTTCTCTGTGCAGCTCAGACCAGGGAATGAGTGCGACTTCCACGGCATGTAGGAACTTGCTAGAACGGTGCTCGTGAACCTTGTATGAGTGCTGGCTTACTCAAGATGTCCCAATAAGAGTGCACTGTGTTGCCCTACACTCGGCATACACACTGTGAGTCGGAAAGCTACGGGCCTGGATATTGCTTAGAAGGGCCAGGGGAGCCTGAGGGTACTTGCTCTTCTTGCAGGGAATAGGGTTTCCAGGCGAGGCACCTAGGAGTCCTGAAAAGCGTACTGGCGTTAAAATGCTGCAGAGCGGCGACTACGGCCTCATGGAAACGGCTACACACCTCCGCTTCTGCATAGCATTTCAGGGCCTTACCTCGAGGCAAGTTCTCCCGTTGCTTGCACTGTGAGCGACACAGCATGTTAGGATGCTGTATTTCTCCTTGAATAGAGTGACTTCAGGAAAGAGGTCCTCGATAAATTCTAAGAAGAGTGTGTTCTCAGGGCAGCTCAGACGAGGGCAATCTCGAAAACTTGCAGGACATGTTGGACTGCCTAGAAATGTGGTTCTGATGCTGTTCGAGTGCTCTGGAAATATAGCTCTATTGAAGTAACGTACAGTGTGTTGCCAGAGACTCGGCAGACACAGAGGGCCTCCGAGGGTCGTATGGGAATCAATGCTGCTCAGCAGGCCCACAGGGGTGTGGAGGGCGTCAGTGATCTTGGAACAAAAATGATGCTCACCCGAAGGGCCTAGGAGTCCTGAAAAGGGTGCTTCCATTAACATAAAGCGGAACCTCCACTAAGAGCTCATGGAAAGAGCTGCATGCCTCCCTTTCTGCAGGGCTACTCAGGGCCTTACCTCGAGGCAAGGACTCACGTTGAGATTCCCTTTAGCTCTAGAGCATGGCAAGGTGAGCCCCAACCGGGCCAATGAAGCTCCGTGTGTAGCCAGAGAAATCTCATTTTCTTCCCACACCCATGCCTACAGTGGCCAGAGAGCTGTTAACAGCAGAGAATTTCAGGGAGCTTCACGGCAGCAAGAATGGGGCTTTCCAAATGGAAAGCAAGGCTAGTACCATCATGCCCCCATTACCATGGGCACAGGCAGCATACATCTCTGTGGTTTCTAACAAGTCAAAAGAACCACAGGGTACACACTGGTTGCTTCCCTGAATCAACTTCTCGAGGCAGGGTGTTCTGCGTCTTGTGAACGGCCTCACCAAGGAAGGCCCTAGCTAGGCCCATGGGCCCGTGCCTCTTCAAAAGCCTGCAGTGCTACAGGAAAAACTCTGCTTTAGTTGCAATGAGAATGCAAGCAGTGTTTCTCCTGATGGCAGTGTAACTTCAGGTAAGAGGTCTTAGATGGAAGAAGAAGCCTAGTGTTTTTCCTCTGTGCAGCTCAGTCTAAAGAATGAGTTCGACTTCCACGGCATGTTGGAACTTGCTAGAACGGTGCTCGTGAACTCGTGCGAGTGCTGTGAATCAAGATATGACAAGAAAGAGTGCAGTGTGTTGCCCATGACTCAGCAGACACAGAGGAACTCCGAGGGACCAATGGGCCTCGTTGTTGCTCAGCAGGCCTACAGGGGTGTGGAGATACTCAGGGATCTTGGAACAAAAATGATGCTCACCCGAGAGGCCTAGGAGTCCTGAAAAGGGTACTTCCTTTAAAGTAAAGGAGAACAGCGACTAAGAACTAATGGAAAGAGCTGAATGCCTCCCTTTCTGCAGGGCTACTCAGGGCCTTACCTCGAGGCAAGGACTCACGTTGAGATTCCCTTTAGCTCTAGAGCATGGCAAGGTGAGCCCCACCCCGGCCAAAGAAGCTCCGTGTGTAGCCAGAGAAAACTCATTTTCTTCCCACACCAATGTAGAGGGACCAGAGGCCTGTCAACAGCAGAGAATTTCAGGGAGCTTCCCGGCGGCAAGAATGGAGCTTTCCAAACGGAAAGCAAGGCTAGTACCATCATGCCCCCATTTCCATGGGCACAGGCAGCATACATCTCTGTGGTTTTTAACAAGTCCAATGAGACACAGAGTACACACTGTTTTCCTCCCTTAATCAACTTCTCGAGGCAGGGTGTTCTGCATCTAGTGAACGGCCTCACCAAGGAAAGCCCAAGCTAGGCCTCTGGGCCCGTGCCTCTTCAAAAGTCTGCAGTGCTTCAGGAAAAACTGTGCTTTAGTTGCAATAGGAAGGCAAGTCGTCTTCTTCCTGGAGGCAGGGTGACTTCAGGTAGGAGGTCCTGGATGGAAGGAGAAGCCTAGTGTTTTTCTCTGTGCAGCTCAGACCAGGGAATGAGTGCGACTTCCACGGCATGTAGGAACTTGCTAGAACGGTGCTCGTGAACCTTGTATGAGTGCTGGCTTACTCAAGATGTCCCAATAAGAGTGCACTGTGTTGCCCTACACTCGGCATACACACTGTGAGTCGGAAAGCTACGGGCCTGGATATTGCTTAGAAGGGCCAGGGGAGCCTGAGGGTACTTGCTCTTCTTGCAGGGAATAGGGTTTCCAGGCGAGGCACCTAGGAGTCCTGAAAAGCGTACTGGCGTTAAAATGCTGCAGAGCGGCGACTACGGCCTCATGGAAACGGCTACACACCTCCGCTTCTGCATAGCATTTCAGGGCCTTACCTCGAGGCAAGTTCTCCCGTTGCTTGCACTGTGAGCGACACAGCATGTTAGGATGCTGTATTTCTCCTTGAATAGAGTGACTTCAGGAAAGAGGTCCTCGATAAATTCTAAGAAGAGTGTGTTCTCAGGGCAGCTCAGACGAGGGCAATCTCGAAAACTTGCAGGACATGTTGGACTGCCTAGAAATGTGGTTCTGATGCTGTTCGAGTGCTCTGGAAATATAGCTCTATTGAAGTAACGTACAGTGTGTTGCCAGAGACTCGGCAGACACAGAGGGCCTCCGAGGGTCGTATGGGAATCAATGCTGCTCAGCAGGCCCACAGGGGTGTGGAGGGCGTCAGTGATCTTGGAACAAAAATGATGCTCACCCGAAGGGCCTAGGAGTCCTGAAAAGGGTGCTTCCTTTAACATAAAGCGGAACCTCCACTAAGAGCTCATGGAAAGAGCTGCATGCCTCCCTTTCTGCAGGGCTACTCAGGGCCTTACCTCGAGGCAAGGACTCACGTTGAGATTCCCTTTAGCTCTAGAGCATGGCAAGGTGAGCCCCAACCGGGCCAATGAAGCTCCGTGTGTAGCCAGAGAAATCTCATTTTCTTCCCACACCCATGCCTACAGTGGCCAGAGAGCTGTTAACAGCAGAGAATTTCAGGGAGCTTCACGGCAGCAAGAATGGGGCTTTCCAAATGGAAAGCAAGGCTAGTACCATCATGCCCCCATTACCATGGGCACAGGCAGCATACATCTCTGTGGTTTCTAACAAGTCAAAAGAACCACAGGGTACACACTGGTTGCTTCCCTGAATCAACTTCTCGAGGCAGGGTGTTCTGCGTCTTGTGAACGGCCTCACCAAGGAAGGCCCTAGCTAGGCCCATGGGCCCGTGCCTCTTCAAAAGCCTGCAGTGCTACAGGAAAAACTCTGCTTTAGTTGCAATGAGAATGCAAGCAGTGTTTCTCCTGATGGCAGTGTAACTTCAGGTAAGAGGTCTTAGATGGAAGAAGAAGCCTAGTGTTTTTCCTCTGTGCAGCTCAGTCTAAAGAATGAGTTCGACTTCCACGGCATGTTGGAACTTGCTAGAACGGTGCTCGTGAACTTGTGCGAGTGCTGTGAATCAAGATATGACAAGAAAGAGTGCAGTGTGTTGCCCATGACTCAGCAGACACAGAGGAACTCCGAGGGACCAATGGGCCTCGTTGTTGCTCAGCAGGCCTACAGGGGTGTGGAGATACTCAGGGATCTTGGAACAAAAATGATGCTCACCCGAGAGGCCTAGGAGTCCTGAAAAGGGTACTTCCTTTAAAGTAAAGGAGAACAGCGACTAAGAACTAATGGAAAAGAGCTGAATGCCTCCCTTTCTGCAGGGCTACTCAGGGCCTTACCTCGAGGCAAGGACTCACGTTGAGATTCCCTTTAGCTCTAGAGCATGGCAAGGTGAGCCCCACCCCGGCCAAAGAAGCTCCGTGTGTAGCCAGAGAAAACTCATTTTCTTCCCACACCAATGTAGAGGGACCAGAGGCCTGTCAACAGCAGAGAATTTCAGGGAGCTTCCCGGCGGCAAGAATGGAGCTTTCCAAATGGAAAGCAAGGCTAGTACCATCATGCCCCCATTTCCATGGGCACAGGCAGCATACATCTCTGTGGTTTTTAACAAGTCCAATGAGACACAGAGTACACACTGTTTTCCTCCCTTAATCAACTTCTCGAGGCAGGGTGTTCTGCATCTAGTGAACGGCCTCACCAAGGAAAGCCCAAGCTAGGCCTCTGGGCCCGTGCCTCTTCAAAAGTCTGCAGTGCTTCAGGAAAAACTGTGCTTTAGTTGCAATAGGAAGGCAAGTCGTCTTCTTCCTGGAGGCAGGGTGACTTCAGGTAGGAGGTCCTGTATGGAAGGAGAAGCCTAGTGTTTTTCTCTGTGCAGCTCAGACCAGGGAATGAGTGCGACTTCCACGGCATGTAGGAACTTGCTAGAACGGTGCTCGTGAACCTTGTATGAGTGCTGGCTTACTCAAGATGTCCCAATAAGAGTGCACTGTGTTGCCCTACACTCGGCATACACACTGTGAGTCGGAAAGCTACGGGCCTGGATATTGCTTAGAAGGGCCAGGGGAGCCTGAGGGTACTTGCTCTTCTTGCAGGGAATAGGGTTTCCAGGCGAGGCACCTAGGAGTCCTGAAAAGCGTACTGGCGTTAAAATGCTGCAGAGCGGCGACTACGGCCTCATGGAAACGGCTACACACCTCCGCTTCTGCATAGCATTTCAGGGCCTTACCTCGAGGCAAGTTCTCCCGTTGCTTGCACTGTGAGCGACACAGCATGTTAGGATGCTGTATTTCTCCTTGAATAGAGTGACTTCAGGAAAGAGGTCCTCGATAAATTCTAAGAAGAGTGTGTTCTCAGGGCAGCTCAGACGAGGGCAATCTCGAAAACTTGCAGGACATGTTGGACTGCCTAGAAATGTGGTTCTGATGCTGTTCGAGTGCTCTGGAAATATAGCTCTATTGAAGTAACGTACAGTGTGTTGCCAGAGACTCGGCAGACACAGAGGGCCTCCGAGGGTCGTATGGGAATCAATGCTGCTCAGCAGGCCCACAGGGGTGTGGAGGGCGTCAGTGATCTTGGAACAAAAATGATGCTCACCCGAAGGGCCTAGGAGTCCTGAAAAGGGTGCTTCCATTAACATAAAGCGGAACCTCCACTAAGAGCTCATGGAAAGAGCTGCATGCCTCCCTTTCTGCAGGGCTACTCAGGGCCTTACCTCGAGGCAAGGACTCACGTTGAGATTCCCTTTAGCTCTAGAGCATGGCAAGGTGAGCCCCAACCGGGCCAATGAAGCTCCGTGTGTAGCCAGAGAAATCTCATTTTCTTCCCACACCCATGCCTACAGTGGCCAGAGAGCTGTTAACAGCAGAGAATTTCAGGGAGCTTCACGGCAGCAAGAATGGGGCTTTCCAAATGGAAAGCAAGGCTAGTACCATCATGCCCCCATTACCATGGGCACAGGCAGCATACATCTCTGTGGTTTCTAACAAGTCAAAAGAACCACAGGGTACACACTGGTTGCTTCCCTGAATCAACTTCTCGAGGCAGGGTGTTCTGCGTCTTGTGAACGGCCTCACCAAGGAAGGCCCTAGCTAGGCCCATGGGCCCGTGCCTCTTCAAAAGCCTGCAGTGCTACAGGAAAAACTCTGCTTTAGTTGCAATAAGAATGCAAGCAGTGTTTCTCCTGATGGCAGTGTAACTTCAGGTAAGAGGTCTTAGATGGAAGAAGAAGCCTAGTGTTTTTCCTCTGTGCAGCTCAGTCTAAAGAATGAGTTCGACTTCCACGGCATGTTGGAACTTGCTAGAACGGTGCTCGTGAACTCGTGCGAGTGCTGTGAATCAAGATATGACAAGAAAGAGTGCAGTGTGTTGCCCATGACTCAGCAGACACAGAGGAACTCCGAGGGACCAATGGGCCTCGTTGTTGCTCAGCAGGCCTACAGGGGTGTGGAGATACTCAGGGATCTTGGAACAAAAATGATGCTCACCCGAGAGGCCTAGGAGTCCTGAAAAGGGTACTTCCTTTAAAGTAAAGGAGAACAGCGACTAAGAACTAATGGAAAGAGCTGAATGCCTCCCTTTCTGCAGGGCTACTCAGGGCCTTACCTCGAGGCAAGGACTCACGTTGAGATTCCCTTTAGCTCTAGAGCATGGCAAGGTGAGCCCCACCCCGGCCAAAGAAGCTCCGTGTGTAGCCAGAGAAAACTCATTTTCTTCCCACACCAATGTAGAGGGACCAGAGGCCTGTCAACAGCAGAGAATTTCAGGGAGCTTCCCGGCGGCAAGAATGGAGCTTTCCAAATGGAAAGCAAGGCTAGTACCATCATGCCCCCATTTCCATGGGCACAGGCAGCATACATCTCTGTGGTTTTTAACAAGTCCAATGAGACACAGAGTACACACTGTTTTCCTCCCTTAATCAACTTCTCGAGGCAGGGTGTTCTGCATCTAGTGAACGGCCTCACCAAGGAAAGCCCAAGCTAGGCCTCTGGGCCCGTGCCTCTTCACAAGTCTGCAGTGCTTCAGGAAAAACTGTGCTTTAGTTGCAATAGGAAGGCAAGTCGTCTTCTTCCTGGAGGCAGGGTGACTTCAGGTAGGAGGTCCTGGATGGAAGGAGAAGCCTAGTGTTTTTCTCTGTGCAGCTCAGACCAGGGAATGAGTGCGACTTCCACGGCATGTAGGAACTTGCTAGAACGGTGCTCGTGAACCTTGTATGAGTGCTGGCTTACTCAAGATGTCCCAATAAGAGTGCACTGTGTTGCCCTACACTCGGCATACACACTGTGAGTCGGAAAGCTACGGGCCTGGATATTGCTTAGAAGGGCCAGGGGAGCCTGAGGGTACTTGCTCTTCTTGCAGGGAATAGGGTTTCCAGGCGAGGCACCTAGGAGTCCTGAAAAGCGTACTGGCGTTAAAATGCTGCAGAGCGGCGACTACGGCCTCATGGAAACGGCTACACACCTCCGCTTCTGCATAGCATTTCAGGGCCTTACCTCGAGGCAAGTTCTCCCGTTGCTTGCACTGTGAGCGACACAGCATGTTAGGATGCTGTATTTCTCCTTGAATAGAGTGACTTCAGGAAAGAGGTCCTCGATAAATTCTAAGAAGAGTGTGTTCTCAGGGCAGCTCAGACGAGGGCAATCTCGAAAACTTGCAGGACATGTTGGACTGCCTAGAAATGTGGTTCTGATGCTGTTCGAGTGCTCTGGAAATATAGCTCTATTGAAGTAACGTACAGTGTGTTGCCAGAGACTCGGCAGACACAGAGGGCCTCCGAGGGTCGTATGGGAATCAATGCTGCTCAGCAGGCCCACAGGGGTGTGGAGGGCGTCAGTGATCTTGGAACAAAAATGATGCTCACCCGAAGGGCCTAGGAGTCCTGAAAAGGGTGCTTCCTTTAACATAAAGCGGAACCTCCACTAAGAGCTCATGGAAAGAGCTGCATGCCTCCCTTTCTGCAGGGCTACTCAGGGCCTTACCTCGAGGCAAGGACTCACGTTGAGATTCCCTTTAGCTCTAGAGCATGGCAAGGTGAGCCCCAACCGGGCCAATGAAGCTCCGTGTGTAGCCAGAGAAATCTCATTTTCTTCCCACACCCATGCCTACAGTGGCCAGAGAGCTGTTAACAGCAGAGAATTTCAGGGAGCTTCACGGCAGCAAGAATGGGGCTTTCCAAATGGAAAGCAAGGCTAGTACCATCATGCCCCCATTACCATGGGCACAGGCAGCATACATCTCTGTGGTTTCTAACAAGTCAAAAGAACCACAGGGTACACACTGGTTGCTTCCCTGAATCAACTTCTCGAGGCAGGGTGTTCTGCGTCTTGTGAACGGCCTCACCAAGGAAGGCCCTAGCTAGGCCCATGGGCCCGTGCCTCTTCAAAAGCCTGCAGTGCTACAGGAAAAACTCTGCTTTAGTTGCAATGAGAATGCAAGCAGTGTTTCTCCTGATGGCAGTGTAACTTCAGGTAAGAGGTCTTAGATGGAAGAAGAAGCCTAGTGTTTTTCCTCTGTGCAGCTCAGTCTAAAGAATGAGTTCGACTTCCACGGCATGTTGGAACTTGCTAGAACGGTGCTCGTGAACTCGTGCGAGTGCTGTGAATCAAGATATGACAAGAAAGAGTGCAGTGTGTTGCCCATGACTCAGCAGACACAGAGGAACTCCGAGGGACCAATGGGCCTCGTTGTTGCTCAGCAGGCCTACAGGGGTGTGGAGATACTCAGGGATCTTGGAACAAAAATGATGCTCACCCGAGAGGCCTAGGAGTCCTGAAAAGGGTACTTCCTTTAAAGTAAAGGAGAACAGCGACTAAGAACTAATGGAAAGAGCTGAATGCCTCCCTTTCTGCAGGGCTACTCAGGGCCTTACCTCGAGGCAAGGACTCACGTTGAGATTCCCTTTAGCTCTAGAGCATGGCAAGGTGAGCCCCACCCCGGCCAAAGAAGCTCCGTGTGTAGCCAGAGAAAACTCATTTTCTTCCCACACCAATGTAGAGGGACCAGAGGCCTGTCAACAGCAGAGAATTTCAGGGAGCTTCCCGGCGGCAAGAATGGAGCTTTCCAAACGGAAAGCAAGGCTAGTACCATCATGCCCCCATTTCCATGGGCACAGGCAGCATACATCTCTGTGGTTTTTAACAAGTCCAATGAGACACAGAGTACACACTGTTTTCCTCCCTTAATCAACTTCTCGAGGCAGGGTGTTCTGCATCTAGTGAACGGCCTCACCAAGGAAAGCCCAAGCTAGGCCTCTGGGCCCGTGCCTCTTCAAAAGTCTGCAGTGCTTCAGGAAAAACTGTGCTTTAGTTGCAATAGGAAGGCAAGTCGTCTTCTTCCTGGAGGCAGGGTGACTTCAGGTAGGAGGTCCTGGATGGAAGGAGAAGCCTAGTGTTTTTCTCTGTGCAGCTCAGACCAGGGAATGAGTGCGACTTCCACGGCATGTAGGAACTTGCTAGAACGGTGCTCGTGAACCTTGTATGAGTGCTGGCTTACTCAAGATGTCCCAATAAGAGTGCACTGTGTTGCCCTACACTCGGCATACACACTGTGAGTCGGAAAGCTACGGGCCTGGATATTGCTTAGAAGGGCCAGGGGAGCCTGAGGGTACTTGCTCTTCTTGCAGGGAATAGGGTTTCCAGGCGAGGCACCTAGGAGTCCTGAAAAGCGTACTGGCGTTAAAATGCTGCAGAGCGGCGACTACGGCCTCATGGAAACGGCTACACACCTCCGCTTCTGCATAGCATTTCAGGGCCTTACCTCGAGGCAAGTTCTCCCGTTGCTTGCACTGTGAGCGACACAGCATGTTAGGATGCTGTATTTCTCCTTGAATAGAGTGACTTCAGGAAAGAGGTCCTCGATAAATTCTAAGAAGAGTGTGTTCTCAGGGCAGCTCAGACGAGGGCAATCTCGAAAACTTGCAGGACATGTTGGACTGCCTAGAAATGTGGTTCTGATGCTGTTCGAGTGCTCTGGAAATATAGCTCTATTGAAGTAACGTACAGTGTGTTGCCAGAGACTCGGCAGACACAGAGGGCCTCCGAGGGTCGTATGGGAATCAATGCTGCTCAGCAGGCCCACAGGGGTGTGGAGGGCGTCAGTGATCTTGGAACAAAAATGATGCTCACCCGAAGGGCCTAGGAGTCCTGAAAAGGGTGCTTCCTTTAACATAAAGCGGAACCTCCACTAAGAGCTCATGGAAAGAGCTGCATGCCTCCCTTTCTGCAGGGCTACTCAGGGCCTTACCTCGAGGCAAGGACTCACGTTGAGATTCCCTTTAGCTCTAGAGCATGGCAAGGTGAGCCCCAACCGGGCCAATGAAGCTCCGTGTGTAGCCAGAGAAATCTCATTTTCTTCCCACACCCATGCCTACAGTGGCCAGAGAGCTGTTAACAGCAGAGAATTTCAGGGAGCTTCACGGCAGCAAGAATGGGGCTTTCCAAATGGAAAGCAAGGCTAGTACCATCATGCCCCCATTACCATGGGCACAGGCAGCATACATCTCTGTGGTTTCTAACAAGTCAAAAGAACCACAGGGTACACACTGGTTGCTTCCCTGAATCAACTTCTCGAGGCAGGGTGTTCTGCGTCTTGTGAACGGCCTCACCAAGGAAGGCCCTAGCTAGGCCCATGGGCCCGTGCCTCTTCAAAAGCCTGCAGTGCTACAGGAAAAACTCTGCTTTAGTTGCAATGAGAATGCAAGCAGTGTTTCTCCTGATGGCAGTGTAACTTCAGGTAAGAGGTCTTAGATGGAAGAAGAAGCCTAGTGTTTTTCCTCTGTGCAGCTCAGTCTAAAGAATGAGTTCGACTTCCACGGCATGTTGGAACTTGCTAGAACGGTGCTCGTGAACTCGTGCGAGTGCTGTGAATCAAGATATGACAAGAAAGAGTGCAGTGTGTTGCCCATGACTCAGCAGACACAGAGGAACTCCGAGGGACCAATGGGCCTCGTTGTTGCTCAGCAGGCCTACAGGGGTGTGGAGATACTCAGGGATCTTGGAACAAAAATGATGCTCACCCGAGAGGCCTAGGAGTCCTGAAAAGGGTACTTCCTTTAAAGTAAAGGAGAACAGCGACTAAGAACTAATGGAAAGAGCTGAATGCCTCCCTTTCTGCAGGGCTACTCAGGGCCTTACCTCGAGGCAAGGACTCACGTTGAGATTCCCTTTAGCTCTAGAGCATGGCAAGGTGAGCCCCACCCCGGCCAAAGAAGCTCCGTGTGTAGCCAGAGAAAACTCATTTTCTTCCCACACCAATGTAGAGGGACCAGAGGCCTGTCAACAGCAGAGAATTTCAGGGAGCTTCCCGGCGGCAAGAATGGAGCTTTCCAAACGGAAAGCAAGGCTAGTACCATCATGCCCCCATTTCCATGGGCACAGGCAGCATACATCTCTGTGGTTTTTAACAAGTCCAATGAGACACAGAGTACACACTGTTTTCCTCCCTTAATCAACTTCTCGAGGCAGGGTGTTCTGCATCTAGTGAACGGCCTCACCAAGGAAAGCCCAAGCTAGGCCTCTGGGCCCGTGCCTCTTCAAAAGTCTGCAGTGCTTCAGGAAAAACTGTGCTTTAGTTGCAATAGGAAGGCAAGTCGTCTTCTTCCTGGAGGCAGGGTGACTTCAGGTAGGAGGTCCTGGATGGAAGGAGAAGCCTAGTGTTTTTCTCTGTGCAGCTCAGACCAGGGAATGAGTGCGACTTCCACGGCATGTAGGAACTTGCTAGAACGGTGCTCGTGAACCTTGTATGAGTGCTGGCTTACTCAAGATGTCCCAATAAGAGTGCACTGTGTTGCCCTACACTCGGCATACACACTGTGAGTCGGAAAGCTACGGGCCTGGATATTGCTTAGAAGGGCCAGGGGAGCCTGAGGGTACTTGCTCTTCTTGCAGGGAATAGGGTTTCCAGGCGAGGCACCTAGGAGTCCTGAAAAGCGTACTGGCGTTAAAATGCTGCAGAGCGGCGACTACGGCCTCATGGAAACGGCTACACACCTCCGCTTCTGCATAGCATTTCAGGGCCTTACCTCGAGGCAAGTTCTCCCGTTGCTTGCACTGTGAGCGACACAGCATGTTAGGATGCTGTATTTCTCCTTGAATAGAGTGACTTCAGGAAAGAGGTCCTCGATAAATTCTAAGAAGAGTGTGTTCTCAGGGCAGCTCAGACGAGGGCAATCTCGAAAACTTGCAGGACATGTTGGACTGCCTAGAAATGTGGTTCTGATGCTGTTCGAGTGCTCTGGAAATATAGCTCTATTGAAGTAACGTACAGTGTGTTGCCAGAGACTCGGCAGACACAGAGGGCCTCCGAGGGTCGTATGGGAATCAATGCTGCTCAGCAGGCCCACAGGGGTGTGGAGGGCGTCAGTGATCTTGGAACAAAAATGATGCTCACCCGAAGGGCCTAGGAGTCCTGAAAAGGGTGCTTCCTTTAACATAAAGCGGAACCTCCACTAAGAGCTCATGGAAAGAGCTGCATGCCTCCCTTTCTGCAGGGCTACTCAGGGCCTTACCTCGAGGCAAGGACTCACGTTGAGATTCCCTTTAGCTCTAGAGCATGGCAAGGTGAGCCCCAACCGGGCCAATGAAGCTCCGTGTGTAGCCAGAGAAATCTCATTTTCTTCCCACACCCATGCCTACAGTGGCCAGAGAGCTGTTAACAGCAGAGAATTTCAGGGAGCTTCACGGCAGCAAGAATGGGGCTTTCCAAATGGAAAGCAAGGCTAGTACCATCATGCCCCCATTACCATGGGCACAGGCAGCATACATCTCTGTGGTTTCTAACAAGTCAAAAGAACCACAGGGTACACACTGGTTGCTTCCCTGAATCAACTTCTCGAGGCAGGGTGTTCTGCGTCTTGTGAACGGCCTCACCAAGGAAGGCCCTAGCTAGGCCCATGGGCCCGTGCCTCTTCAAAAGCCTGCAGTGCTACAGGAAAAACTCTGCTTTAGTTGCAATGAGAATGCAAGCAGTGTTTCTCCTGATGGCAGTGTAACTTCAGGTAAGAGGTCTTAGATGGAAGAAGAAGCCTAGTGTTTTTCCTCTGTGCAGCTCAGTCTAAAGAATGAGTTCGACTTCCACGGCATGTTGGAACTTGCTAGAACGGTGCTCGTGAACTTGTGCGAGTGCTGTGAATCAAGATATGACAAGAAAGAGTGCAGTGTGTTGCCCATGACTCAGCAGACACAGAGGAACTCCGAGGGACCAATGGGCCTCGTTGTTGCTCAGCAGGCCTACAGGGGTGTGGAGATACTCAGGGATCTTGGAACAAAAATGATGCTCACCCGAGAGGCCTAGGAGTCCTGAAAAGGGTACTTCCTTTAAAGTAAAGGAGAACAGCGACTAAGAACTAATGGAAAAGAGCTGAATGCCTCCCTTTCTGCAGGGCTACTCAGGGCCTTACCTCGAGGCAAGGACTCACGTTGAGATTCCCTTTAGCTCTAGAGCATGGCAAGGTGAGCCCCACCCCGGCCAAAGAAGCTCCGTGTGTAGCCAGAGAAAACTCATTTTCTTCCCACACCAATGTAGAGGGACCAGAGGCCTGTCAACAGCAGAGAATTTCAGGGAGCTTCCCGGCGGCAAGAATGGAGCTTTCCAAATGGAAAGCAAGGCTAGTACCATCATGCCCCCATTTCCATGGGCACAGGCAGCATACATCTCTGTGGTTTTTAACAAGTCCAATGAGACACAGAGTACACACTGTTTTCCTCCCTTAATCAACTTCTCGAGGCAGGGTGTTCTGCATCTAGTGAACGGCCTCACCAAGGAAAGCCCAAGCTAGGCCTCTGGGCCCGTGCCTCTTCAAAAGTCTGCAGTGCTTCAGGAAAAACTGTGCTTTAGTTGCAATAGGAAGGCAAGTCGTCTTCTTCCTGGAGGCAGGGTGACTTCAGGTAGGAGGTCCTGGATGGAAGGAGAAGCCTAGTGTTTTTCTCTGTGCAGCTCAGACCAGGGAATGAGTGCGACTTCCACGGCATGTAGGAACTTGCTAGAACGGTGCTCGTGAACCTGTATGAGTGCTGGCTTACTCAAGATGTCCCAATAAGAGTGCACTGTGTTGCCCTACACTCGGCATACACACTGTGAGTCGGAAAGCTACGGGCCTGGATATTGCTTAGAAGGGCCAGGGGAGCCTGAGGGTACTTGCTCTTCTTGCAGGGAATAGGGTTTCCAGGCGAGGCACCTAGGAGTCCTGAAAAGCGTACTGGCGTTAAAATGCTGCAGAGCGGCGACTACGGCCTCATGGAAACGGCTACACACCTCCGCTTCTGCATAGCATTTCAGGGCCTTACCTCGAGGCAAGTTCTCCCGTTGCTTGCACTGTGAGCGACACAGCATGTTAGGATGCTGTATTTCTCCTTGAATAGAGTGACTTCAGGAAAGAGGTCCTCGATAAATTCTAAGAAGAGTGTGTTCTCAGGGCAGCTCAGACGAGGGCAATCTCGAAAACTTGCAGGACATGTTGGACTGCCTAGAAATGTGGTTCTGATGCTGTTCGAGTGCTCTGGAAATATAGCTCTATTGAAGTAACGTACAGTGTGTTGCCAGAGACTCGGCAGACACAGAGGGCCTCCGAGGGTCGTATGGGAATCAATGCTGCTCAGCAGGCCCACAGGGGTGTGGAGGGCGTCAGTGATCTTGGAACAAAAATGATGCTCACCCGAAGGGCCTAGGAGTCCTGAAAAGGGTGCTTCCTTTAACATAAAGCGGAACCTCCACTAAGAGCTCATGGAAAGAGCTGCATGCCTCCCTTTCTGCAGGGCTACTCAGGGCCTTACCTCGAGGCAAGGACTCACGTTGAGATTCCCTTTAGCTCTAGAGCATGGCAAGGTGAGCCCCAACCGGGCCAATGAAGCTCCGTGTGTAGCCAGAGAAATCTCATTTTCTTCCCACACCCATGCCTACAGTGGCCAGAGAGCTGTTAACAGCAGAGAATTTCAGGGAGCTTCACGGCAGCAAGAATGGGGCTTTCCAAATGGAAAGCAAGGCTAGTACCATCATGCCCCCATTTCCATGGGCACAGGCAGCATACATCTCTGTGGTTTTTAACAAGTCCAATGAGACACAGAGTACACACTGTTTTCCTCCCTTAATCAACTTCTCGAGGCAGGGTGTTCTGCATCTAGTGAACGGCCTCACCAAGGAAAGCCCAAGCTAGGCCTCTGGGCCCGTGCCTCTTCAAAAGTCTGCAGTGCTTCAGGAAAAACTGTGCTTTAGTTGCAATAGGAAGGCAAGTCGTCTTCTTCCTGGAGGCAGGGTGACTTCAGGTAGGAGGTCCTGGATGGAAGGAGAAGCCTAGTGTTTTTCTCTGTGCAGCTCAGACCAGGGAATGAGTGCGACTTCCACGGCATGTAGGAACTTGCTAGAACGGTGCTCGTGAACCTTGTATGAGTGCTGGCTTACTCAAGATGTCCCAATAAGAGTGCACTGTGTTGCCCTACACTCGGCATACACACTGTGAGTCGGAAAGCTACGGGCCTGGATATTGCTTAGAAGGGCCAGGGGAGCCTGAGGGTACTTGCTCTTCTTGCAGGGAATAGGGTTTCCAGGCGAGGCACCTAGGAGTCCTGAAAAGCGTACTGGCGTTAAAATGCTGCAGAGCGGCGACTACGGCCTCATGGAAACGGCTACACACCTCCGCTTCTGCATAGCATTTCAGGGCCTTACCTCGAGGCAAGTTCTCCCGTTGCTTGCACTGTGAGCGACACAGCATGTTAGGATGCTGTATTTCTCCTTGAATAGAGTGACTTCAGGAAAGAGGTCCTCGATAAATTCTAAGAAGAGTGTGTTCTCAGGGCAGCTCAGACGAGGGCAATCTCGAAAACTTGCAGGACATGTTGGACTGCCTAGAAATGTGGTTCTGATGCTGTTCGAGTGCTCTGGAAATATAGCTCTATTGAAGTAACGTACAGTGTGTTGCCAGAGACTCGGCAGACACAGAGGGCCTCCGAGGGTCGTATGGGAATCAATGCTGCTCAGCAGGCCCACAGGGGTGTGGAGGGCGTCAGTGATCTTGGAACAAAAATGATGCTCACCCGAAGGGCCTAGGAGTCCTGAAAAGGGTGCTTCCTTTAACATAAAGCGGAACCTCCACTAAGAGCTCATGGAAAGAGCTGCATGCCTCCCTTTCTGCAGGGCTACTCAGGGCCTTACCTCGAGGCAAGGACTCACGTTGAGATTCCCTTTAGCTCTAGAGCATGGCAAGGTGAGCCCCAACCGGGCCAATGAAGCTCCGTGTGTAGCCAGAGAAATCTCATTTTCTTCCCACACCCATGCCTACAGTGGCCAGAGAGCTGTTAACAGCAGAGAATTTCAGGGAGCTTCACGGCAGCAAGAATGGGGCTTTCCAAATGGAAAGCAAGGCTAGTACCATCATGCCCCCATTACCATGGGCACAGGCAGCATACATCTCTGTGGTTTCTAACAAGTCAAAAGAACCACAGGGTACACACTGGTTGCTTCCCTGAATCAACTTCTCGAGGCAGGGTGTTCTGCGTCTTGTGAACGGCCTCACCAAGGAAGGCCCTAGCTAGGCCCATGGGCCCGTGCCTCTTCAAAAGCCTGCAGTGCTACAGGAAAAACTCTGCTTTAGTTGCAATAAGAATGCAAGCAGTGTTTCTCCTGATGGCAGTGTAACTTCAGGTAAGAGGTCTTAGATGGAAGAAGAAGCCTAGTGTTTTTCCTCTGTGCAGCTCAGTCTAAAGAATGAGTTCGACTTCCACGGCATGTTGGAACTTGCTAGAACGGTGCTCGTGAACTCGTGCGAGTGCTGTGAATCAAGATATGACAAGAAAGAGTGCAGTGTGTTGCCCATGACTCAGCAGACACAGAGGAACTCCGAGGGACCAATGGGCCTCGTTGTTGCTCAGCAGGCCTACAGGGGTGTGGAGATACTCAGGGATCTTGGAACAAAAATGATGCTCACCCGAGAGGCCTAGGAGTCCTGAAAAGGGTACTTCCTTTAAAGTAAAGGAGAACAGCGACTAAGAACTAATGGAAAGAGCTGAATGCCTCCCTTTCTGCAGGGCTACTCAGGGCCTTACCTCGAGGCAAGGACTCACGTTGAGATTCCCTTTAGCTCTAGAGCATGGCAAGGTGAGCCCCACCCCGGCCAAAGAAGCTCCGTGTGTAGCCAGAGAAAACTCATTTTCTTCCCACACCAATGTAGAGGGACCAGAGGCCTGTCAACAGCAGAGAATTTCAGGGAGCTTCCCGGCGGCAAGAATGGAGCTTTCCAAATGGAAAGCAAGGCTAGTACCATCATGCCCCCATTTCCATGGGCACAGGCAGCATACATCTCTGTGGTTTTTAACAAGTCCAATGAGACACAGAGTACACACTGTTTTCCTCCCTTAATCAACTTCTCGAGGCAGGGTGTTCTGCATCTAGTGAACGGCCTCACCAAGGAAAGCCCAAGCTAGGCCTCTGGGCCCGTGCCTCTTCAAAAGTCTGCAGTGCTTCAGGAAAAACTGTGTTTTAGTTGCAATAGGAAGGCAAGTCGTCTTCTTCCTGGAGGCAGGGTGACTTCAGGTAGGAGGTCCTGGATGGAAGGAGAAGCCTAGTGTTTTTCTCTGTGCAGCTCAGACCAGGGAATGAGTGCGACTTCCACGGCATGTAGGAACTTGCTAGAACGGTGCTCGTGAACCTTGTATGAGTGCTGGCTTACTCAAGATGTCCCAATAAGAGTGCACTGTGTTGCCCTACACTCGGCATACACACTGTGAGTCGGAAAGCTACGGGCCTGGATATTGCTTAGAAGGGCCAGGGGAGCCTGAGGGTACTTGCTCTTCTTGCAGGGAATAGGGTTTCCAGGCGAGGCACCTAGGAGTCCTGAAAAGCGTACTGGCGTTAAAATGCTGCAGAGCGGCGACTACGGCCTCATGGAAACGGCTACACACCTCCGCTTCTGCATAGCATTTCAGGGCCTTACCTCGAGGCAAGTTCTCCCGTTGCTTGCACTGTGAGCGACACAGCATGTTAGGATGCTGTATTTCTCCTTGAATAGAGTGACTTCAGGAAAGAGGTCCTCGATAAATTCTAAGAAGAGTGTGTTCTCAGGGCAGCTCAGACGAGGGCAATCTCGAAAACTTGCAGGACATGTTGGACTGCCTAGAAATGTGGTTCTGATGCTGTTCGAGTGCTCTGGAAATATAGCTCTATTGAAGTAACGTACAGTGTGTTGCCAGAGACTCGGCAGACACAGAGGGCCTCCGAGGGTCGTATGGGAATCAATGCTGCTCAGCAGGCCCACAGGGGTGTGGAGGGCGTCAGTGATCTTGGAACAAAAATGATGCTCACCCGAAGGGCCTAGGAGTCCTGAAAAGGGTGCTTCCTTTAACATAAAGCGGAACCTCCACTAAGAGCTCATGGAAAGAGCTGCATGCCTCCCTTTCTGCAGGGCTACTCAGGGCCTTACCTCGAGGCAAGGACTCACGTTGAGATTCCCTTTAGCTCTAGAGCATGGCAAGGTGAGCCCCAACCGGGCCAATGAAGCTCCGTGTGTAGCCAGAGAAATCTCATTTTCTTCCCACACCCATGCCTACAGTGGCCAGAGAGCTGTTAACAGCAGAGAATTTCAGGGAGCTTCACGGCAGCAAGAATGGGGCTTTCCAAATGGAAAGCAAGGCTAGTACCATCATGCCCCCATTACCATGGGCACAGGCAGCATACACCTCTGTGGTTTCTAACAAGTCAATAGAACCACAGGGTACACACTGGTTGCTTCCCTGAATCAACTTCTCGAGGCAGGGTGTTCTGCGTCTTGTGAACGGCCTCACCAAGGAAGGCCCTAGCTAGGCCCATGGGCCCGTGCCTCTTCAAAAGCCTGCAGTGCTACAGGAAAAACTCTGCTTTAGTTGCAATAAGAATGCAAGCAGTGTTTCTCCTGATGGCAGTGTAACTTCAGGTAAGAGGTCTTAGATGGAAGAAGAAGCCTAGTGTTTTTCCTCTGTGCAGCTCAGTCTAAAGAATGAGTTCGACTTCCACGGCATGTTGGAACTTGCTAGAACGGTGCTTGTGAACTCGTGCGAGTGCTGTGAATCAAGATATGACAAGAAAGAGTGCAGTGTGTTGCCCATGACTCAGCAGACACAGAGGAACTCCGAGGGACCAATGGGCCTCGTTGTTGCTCAGCAGGCCTACAGGGGTGTGGAGATACTCAGGGATCTTGGAACAAAAATGATGCTCACCCGAGAGGCCTAGGAGTCCTGAAAAGGGTACTTCCTTTAAAGTAAAGGAGAACAGCGACTAAGAACTAATGGAAAGAGCTGAATGCCTCCCTTTCTGCAGGGCTACTCAGGGCCTTACCTCGAGGCAAGGACTCACGTTGAGATTCCCTTTAGCTCTAGAGCATGGCAAGGTGAGCCCCACCCCGGCCAAAGAAGCTCCGTGTGTAGCCAGAGAAAACTCATTTTCTTCCCACACCAATGTAGAGGGACCAGAGGCCTGTCAACAGCAGAGAATTTCAGGGAGCTTCCCGGCGGCAAGAATGGAGCTTTCCAAACGGAAAGCAAGGCTAGTACCATCATGCCCCCATTTCCATGGGCACAGGCAGCATACATCTCTGTGGTTTTTAACAAGTCCAATGAGACACAGAGTACACACTGTTTTCCTCCCTTAATCAACTTCTCGAGGCAGGGTGTTCTGCATCTAGTGAACGGCCTCACCAAGGAAAGCCCAAGCTAGGCCTCTGGGCCCGTGCCTCTTCAAAAGTCTGCAGTGCTTCAGGAAAAACTGTGCTTTAGTTGCAATAGGAAGGCAAGTCGTCTTCTTCCTGGAGGCAGGGTGACTTCAGGTAGGAGGTCCTGGATGGAAGGAGAAGCCTAGTGTTTTTCTCTGTGCAGCTCAGACCAGGGAATGAGTGCGACTTCCACGGCATGTAGGAACTTGCTAGAACGGTGCTCGTGAACCTTGTATGAGTGCTGGCTTACTCAAGATGTCCCAATAAGAGTGCACTGTGTTGCCCTACACTCGGCATACACACTGTGAGTCGGAAAGCTACGGGCCTGGATATTGCTTAGAAGGGCCAGGGGAGCCTGAGGGTACTTGCTCTTCTTGCAGGGAATAGGGTTTCCAGGCGAGGCACCTAGGAGTCCTGAAAAGCGTACTGGCGTTAAAATGCTGCAGAGCGGCGACTACGGCCTCATGGAAACGGCTACACACCTCCGCTTCTGCATAGCATTTCAGGGCCTTACCTCGAGGCAAGTTCTCCCGTTGCTTGCACTGTGAGCGACACAGCATGTTAGGATGCTGTATTTCTCCTTGAATAGAGTGACTTCAGGAAAGAGGTCCTCGATAAATTCTAAGAAGAGTGTGTTCTCAGGGCAGCTCAGACGAGGGCAATCTCGAAAACTTGCAGGACATGTTGGACTGCCTAGAAATGTGGTTCTGATGCTGTTCGAGTGCTCTGGAAATATAGCTCTATTGAAGTAACGTACAGTGTGTTGCCAGAGACTCGGCAGACACAGAGGGCCTCCGAGGGTCGTATGGGAATCAATGCTGCTCAGCAGGCCCACAGGGGTGTGGAGGGCGTCAGTGATCTTGGAACAAAAATGATGCTCACCCGAAGGGCCTAGGAGTCCTGAAAAGGGTGCTTCCTTTAACATAAAGCGGAACCTCCACTAAGAGCTCATGGAAAGAGCTGCATGCCTCCCTTTCTGCAGGGCTACTCAGGGCCTTACCTCGAGGCAAGGACTCACGTTGAGATTCCCTTTAGCTCTAGAGCATGGCAAGGTGAGCCCCAACCGGGCCAATGAAGCTCCGTGTGTAGCCAGAGAAATCTCATTTTCTTCCCACACCCATGCCTACAGTGGCCAGAGAGCTGTTAACAGCAGAGAATTTCAGGGAGCTTCACGGCAGCAAGAATGGGGCTTTCCAAATGGAAAGCAAGGCTAGTACCATCATGCCCCCATTACCATGGGCACAGGCAGCATACACCTCTGTGGTTTCTAACAAGTCAAAAGAACCACAGGGTACACACTGGTTGCTTCCCTGAATCAACTTCTCGAGGCAGGGTGTTCTGCGTCTTGTGAACGGCCTCACCAAGGAAGGCCCTAGCTAGGCCCATGGGCCCGTGCCTCTTCAAAAGCCTGCAGTGCTACAGGAAAAACTCTGCTTTAGTTGCAATAAGAATGCAAGCAGTGTTTCTCCTGATGGCAGTGTAACTTCAGGTAAGAGGTCTTAGATGGAAGAAGAAGCCTAGTGTTTTTCCTCTGTGCAGCTCAGTCTAAAGAATGAGTTCGACTTCCACGGCATGTTGGAACTTGCTAGAACGGTGCTCGTGAACTCGTGCGAGTGCTGTGAATCAAGATATGACAAGAAAGAGTGCAGTGTGTTGCCCATGACTCAGCAGACACAGAGGAACTCCGAGGGACCAATGGGCCTCGTTGTTGCTCAGCAGGCCTACAGGGGTGTGGAGATACTCAGGGATCTTGGAACAAAAATGATGCTCACCCGAGAGGCCTAGGAGTCCTGAAAAGGGTACTTCCTTTAAAGTAAAGGAGAACAGCGACTAAGAACTAATGGAAAGAGCTGAATGCCTCCCTTTCTGCAGGGCTACTCAGGGCCTTACCTCGAGGCAAGGACTCACGTTGAGATTCCCTTTAGCTCTAGAGCATGGCAAGGTGAGCCCCACCCCGGCCAAAGAAGCTCCGTGTGTAGCCAGAGAAAACTCATTTTCTTCCCACACCAATGTAGAGGGACCAGAGGCCTGTCAACAGCAGAGAATTTCAGGGAGCTTCCCGGCGGCAAGAATGGAGCTTTCCAAATGGAAAGCAAGGCTAGTACCATCATGCCCCCATTTCCATGGGCACAGGCAGCATACATCTCTGTGGTTTTTAACAAGTCCAATGAGACACAGAGTACACACTGTTTTCCTCCCTTAATCAACTTCTCGAGGCAGGGTGTTCTGCATCTAGTGAACGGCCTCACCAAGGAAAGCCCAAGCTAGGCCTCTGGGCCCGTGCCTCTTCAAAAGTCTGCAGTGCTTCAGGAAAAACTGTGCTTTAGTTGCAATAGGAAGGCAAGTCGTCTTCTTCCTGGAGGCAGGGTGACTTCAGGTAGGAGGTCCTGGATGGAAGGAGAAGCCTAGTGTTTTTCTCTGTGCAGCTCAGACCAGGGAATGAGTGCGACTTCCACGGCATGTAGGAACTTGCTAGAACGGTGCTCGTGAACCTTGTATGAGTGCTGGCTTACTCAAGATGTCCCAATAAGAGTGCACTGTGTTGCCCTACACTCGGCATACACACTGTGAGTCGGAAAGCTACGGGCCTGGATATTGCTTAGAAGGGCCAGGGGAGCCTGAGGGTACTTGCTCTTCTTGCAGGGAATAGGGTTTCCAGGCGAGGCACCTAGGAGTCCTGAAAAGCGTACTGGCGTTAAAATGCTGCAGAGCGGCGACTACGGCCTCATGGAAACGGCTACACACCTCCGCTTCTGCATAGCATTTCAGGGCCTTACCTCGAGGCAAGTTCTCCCGTTGCTTGCACTGTGAGCGACACAGCATGTTAGGATGCTGTATTTCTCCTTGAATAGAGTGACTTCAGGAAAGAGGTCCTCGATAAATTCTAAGAAGAGTGTGTTCTCAGGGCAGCTCAGACGAGGGCAATCTCGAAAACTTGCAGGACATGTTGGACTGCCTAGAAATGTGGTTCTGATGCTGTTCGAGTGCTCTGGAAATATAGCTCTATTGAAGTAACGTACAGTGTGTTGCCAGAGACTCGGCAGACACAGAGGGCCTCCGAGGGTCGTATGGGAATCAATGCTGCTCAGCAGGCCCACAGGGGTGTGGAGGGCGTCAGTGATCTTGGAACAAAAATGATGCTCACCCGAAGGGCCTAGGAGTCCTGAAAAGGGTGCTTCCTTTAACATAAAGCGGAACCTCCACTAAGAGCTCATGGAAAGAGCTGCATGCCTCCCTTTCTGCAGGGCTACTCAGGGCCTTACCTCGAGGCAAGGACTCACGTTGAGATTCCCTTTAGCTCTAGAGCATGGCAAGGTGAGCCCCAACCGGGCCAATGAAGCTCCGTGTGTAGCCAGAGAAATCTCATTTTCTTCCCACACCCATGCCTACAGTGGCCAGAGAGCTGTTAACAGCAGAGAATTTCAGGGAGCTTCACGGCAGCAAGAATGGGGCTTTCCAAATGGAAAGCAAGGCTAGTACCATCATGCCCCCATTTCCATGGGCACAGGCAGCATACATCTCTGTGGTTTTTAACAAGTCCAATGAGACACAGAGTACACACTGTTTTCCTCCCTTAATCAACTTCTCGAGGCAGGGTGTTCTGCATCTAGTGAACGGCCTCACCAAGGAAAGCCCAAGCTAGGCCTCTGGGCCCGTGCCTCTTCAAAAGTCTGCAGTGCTTCAGGAAAAACTGTGCTTTAGTTGCAATAGGAAGGCAAGTCGTCTTCTTCCTGGAGGCAGGGTGACTTCAGGTAGGAGGTCCTGGATGGAAGGAGAAGCCTAGTGTTTTTCTCTGTGCAGCTCAGACCAGGGAATGAGTGCGACTTCCACGGCATGTAGGAACTTGCTAGAACGGTGCTCGTGAACCTTGTATGAGTGCTGGCTTACTCAAGATGTCCCAATAAGAGTGCACTGTGTTGCCCTACACTCGGCATACACACTGTGAGTCGGAAAGCTACGGGCCTGGATATTGCTTAGAAGGGCCAGGGGAGCCTGAGGGTACTTGCTCTTCTTGCAGGGAATAGGGTTTCCAGGCGAGGCACCTAGGAGTCCTGAAAAGCGTACTGGCGTTAAAATGCTGCAGAGCGGCGACTACGGCCTCATGGAAACGGCTACACACCTCCGCTTCTGCATAGCATTTCAGGGCCTTACCTCGAGGCAAGTTCTCCCGTTGCTTGCACTGTGAGCGACACAGCATGTTAGGATGCTGTATTTCTCCTTGAATAGAGTGACTTCAGGAAAGAGGTCCTCGATAAATTCTAAGAAGAGTGTGTTCTCAGGGCAGCTCAGACGAGGGCAATCTCGAAAACTTGCAGGACATGTTGGACTGCCTAGAAATGTGGTTCTGATGCTGTTCGAGTGCTCTGGAAATATAGCTCTATTGAAGTAACGTACAGTGTGTTGCCAGAGACTCGGCAGACACAGAGGGCCTCCGAGGGTCGTATGGGAATCAATGCTGCTCAGCAGGCCCACAGGGGTGTGGAGGGCGTCAGTGATCTTGGAACAAAAATGATGCTCACCCGAAGGGCCTTGGAGTCCTGAAAAGGGTGCTTCCTTTAACATAAAGCGGAACCTCCACTAAGAGCTCATGGAAAGAGCTGCATGCCTCCCTTTCTGCAGGGCTACTCAGGGCCTTACCTCGAGGCAAGGACTTACGTTGAGATTCCCTTTAGCTCTAGAGCATGGCAAGGTGAGCCCCAACCGGGCCAATGAAGCTCCGTGTGTAGCCAGAGAAATCTCATTTTCTTCCCACACCCATGCCTACAGTGGCCAGAGAGCTGTTAACAGCAGAGAATTTCAGGGAGCTTCACGGCAGCAAGAATGGGGCTTTCCAAATGGAAAGCAAGGCTAGTACCATCATGCCCCCATTACCATGGGCACAGGCAGCATACACCTCTGTGGTTTCTAACAAGTCAAAAGAACCACAGGGTACACACTGGTTGCTTCCCTGAATCAACTTCTCGAGGCAGGGTGTTCTGCGTCTTGTGAACGGCCTCACCAAGGAAGGCCCTAGCTAGGCCCATGGGCCCGTGCCTCTTCAAAAGCCTGCAGTGCTACAGGAAAAACTCTGCTTTAGTTGCAATGAGAATGCAAGCAGTGTTTCTCCTGATGGCAGTGTAACTTCAGGTAAGAGGTCTTAGATGGAAGAAGAAGCCTAGTGTTTTTCCTCTGTGCAGCTCAGTCTAAAGAATGAGTTCGACTTCCACGGCATGTTGGAACTTGCTAGAACGGTGCTCGTGAACTCGTGCGAGTGCTGTGAATCAAGATATGACAAGAAAGAGTGCAGTGTGTTGCCCATGACTCAGCAGACACAGAGGAACTCCGAGGGACCAATGGGCCTCGTTGTTGCTCAGCAGGCCTACAGGGGTGTGGAGATACTCAGGGATCTTGGAACAAAAATGATGCTCACCCGAGAGGCCTAGGAGTCCTGAAAAGGGTACTTCCTTTAAAGTAAAGGAGAACAGCGACTAAGAACTAATGGAAAGAGCTGAATGCCTCCCTTTCTGCAGGGCTACTCAGGGCCTTACCTCGAGGCAAGGACTCACGTTGAGATTCCCTTTAGCTCTAGAGCATGGCAAGGTGAGCCCCACCCCGGCCAAAGAAGCTCCGTGTGTAGCCAGAGAAAACTCATTTTCTTCCCACACCAATGTAGAGGGACCAGAGGCCTGTCAACAGCAGAGAATTTCAGGGAGCTTCCCGGCGGCAAGAATGGAGCTTTCCAAACGGAAAGCAAGGCTAGTACCATCATGCCCCCATTTCCATGGGCACAGGCAGCATACATCTCTGTGGTTTTTAACAAGTCCAATGAGACACAGAGTACACACTGTTTTCCTCCCTTAATCAACTTCTCGAGGCAGGGTGTTCTGCATCTAGTGAACGGCCTCACCAAGGAAAGCCCAAGCTAGGCCTCTGGGCCCGTGCCTCTTCAAAAGTCTGCAGTGCTTCAGGAAAAACTGTGCTTTAGTTGCAATAGGAAGGCAAGTCGTCTTCTTCCTGGAGGCAGGGTGACTTCAGGTAGGAGGTCCTGGATGGAAGGAGAAGCCTAGTGTTTTTCTCTGTGCAGCTCAGACCAGGGAATGAGTGCGACTTCCACGGCATGTAGGAACTTGCTAGAACGGTGCTCGTGAACCTTGTATGAGTGCTGGCTTACTCAAGATGTCCCAATAAGAGTGCACTGTGTTGCCCTACACTCGGCATACACACTGTGAGTCGGAAAGCTACGGGCCTGGATATTGCTTAGAAGGGCCAGGGGAGCCTGAGGGTACTTGCTCTTCTTGCAGGGAATAGGGTTTCCAGGCGAGGCACCTAGGAGTCCTGAAAAGCGTACTGGCGTTAAAATGCTGCAGAGCGGCGACTACGGCCTCATGGAAACGGCTACACACCTCCGCTTCTGCATAGCATTTCAGGGCCTTACCTCGAGGCAAGTTCTCCCGTTGCTTGCACTGTGAGCGACACAGCATGTTAGGATGCTGTATTTCTCCTTGAATAGAGTGACTTCAGGAAAGAGGTCCTCGATAAATTCTAAGAAGAGTGTGTTCTCAGGGCAGCTCAGACGAGGGCAATCTCGAAAACTTGCAGGACATGTTGGACTGCCTAGAAATGTGGTTCTGATGCTGTTCGAGTGCTCTGGAAATATAGCTCTATTGAAGTAACGTACAGTGTGTTGCCAGAGACTCGGCAGACACAGAGGGCCTCCGAGGGTCGTATGGGAATCAATGCTGCTCAGCAGGCCCACAGGGGTGTGGAGGGCGTCAGTGATCTTGGAACAAAAATGATGCTCACCTGAAGGGCCTAGGAGTCCTGAAAAGGGTGCTTCCTTTAACATAAAGCGGAACCTCCACTAAGAGCTCATGGAAATAGCTGCATGCCTCCCTTTCTGCAGGGCTACTCAGGGCCTTACCTCGAGGCAAGGACTCACGTTGAGATTCCCTTTAGCTCTAGAGCATGGCAAGGTGAGCCCCAACCGGGCCAATGAAGCTCCGTGTGTAGCCAGAGAAATCTCATTTTCTTCCCACACCCATGCCTACAGTGGCCAGAGAGCTGTTAACAGCAGAGAATTTCAGGGAGCTTCACGGCAGCAAGAATGGGGCTTTCCAAATGGAAAGCAAGGCTAGTACCATCATGCCCCCATTACCATGGGCACAGGCAGCATACATCTCTGTGGTTTCTAACAAGTCAAAAGAACCACAGGGTACACACTGGTTGCTTCCCTGAATCAACTTCTCGAGGCAGGGTGTTCTGCGTCTTGTGAACGGCCTCACCAAGGAAGGCCCTAGCTAGGCCCATGGGCCCGTGCCTCTTCAAAAGCCTGCAGTGCTACAGGAAAAACTCTGCTTTAGTTGCAATGAGAATGCAAGCAGTGTTTCTCCTGATGGCAGTGTAACTTCAGGTAAGAGGTCTTAGATGGAAGAAGAAGCCTAGTGTTTTTCCTCTGTGCAGCTCAGTCTAAAGAATGAGTTCGACTTCCACGGCATGTTGGAACTTGCTAGAACGGTGCTCGTGAACTCGTGCGAGTGCTGTGAATCAAGATATGACAAGAAAGAGTGCAGTGTGTTGCCCATGACTCAGCAGACACAGAGGAACTCCGAGGGACCAATGGGCCTCGTTGTTGCTCAGCAGGCCTACAGGGGTGTGGAGATACTCAGGGATCTTGGAACAAAAATGATGCTCACCCGAGAGGCCTAGGAGTCCTGAAAAGGGTACTTCCTTTAAAGTAAAGGAGAACAGCGACTAAGAACTAATGGAAAGAGCTGAATGCCTCCCTTTCTGCAGGGCTACTCAGGGCCTTACCTCGAGGCAAGGACTCACGTTGAGATTCCCTTTAGCTCTAGAGCATGGCAAGGTGAGCCCCACCCCGGCCAAAGAAGCTCCGTGTGTAGCCAGAGAAAACTCATTTTCTTCCCACACCAATGTAGAGGGACCAGAGGCCTGTCAACAGCAGAGAATTTCAGGGAGCTTCCCGGCGGCAAGAATGGAGCTTTCCAAACGGAAAGCAAGGCTAGTACCATCATGCCCCCATTTCCATGGGCACAGGCAGCATACATCTCTGTGGTTTTTAACAAGTCCAATGAGACACAGAGTACACACTGTTTTCCTCCCTTAATCAACTTCTCGAGGCAGGGTGTTCTGCATCTAGTGAACGGCCTCACCAAGGAAAGCCCAAGCTAGGCCTCTGGGCCCGTGCCTCTTCAAAAGTCTGCAGTGCTTCAGGAAAAACTGTGCTTTAGTTGCAATAGGAAGGCAAGTCGTCTTCTTCCTGGAGGCAGGGTGACTTCAGGTAGGAGGTCCTGGATGGAAGGAGAAGCCTAGTGTTTTTCTCTGTGCAGCTCAGACCAGGGAATGAGTGCGACTTCCACGGCATGTAGGAACTTGCTAGAACGGTGCTCGTGAACCTTGTATGAGTGCTGGCTTACTCAAGATGTCCCAATAAGAGTGCACTGTGTTGCCCTACACTCGGCATACACACTGTGAGTCGGAAAGCTACGGGCCTGGATATTGCTTAGAAGGGCCAGGGGAGCCTGAGGGTACTTGCTCTTCTTGCAGGGAATAGGGTTTCCAGGCGAGGCACCTAGGAGTCCTGAAAAGCGTACTGGCGTTAAAATGCTGCAGAGCGGCGACTACGGCCTCATGGAAACGGCTACACACCTCCGCTTCTGCATAGCATTTCAGGGCCTTACCTCGAGGCAAGTTCTCCCGTTGCTTGCACTGTGAGCGACACAGCATGTTAGGATGCTGTATTTCTCCTTGAATAGAGTGACTTCAGGAAAGAGGTCCTCGATAAATTCTAAGAAGAGTGTGTTCTCAGGGCAGCTCAGACGAGGGCAATCTCGAAAACTTGCAGGACATGTTGGACTGCCTAGAAATGTGGTTCTGATGCTGTTCGAGTGCTCTGGAAATATAGCTCTATTGAAGTAACGTACAGTGTGTTGCCAGAGACTCGGCAGACACAGAGGGCCTCCGAGGGTCGTATGGGAATCAATGCTGCTCAGCAGGCCCACAGGGGTGTGGAGGGCGTCAGTGATCTTGGAACAAAAATGATGCTCACCCGAAGGGCCTAGGAGTCCTGAAAAGGGTGCTTCCTTTAACATAAAGCGGAACCTCCACTAAGAGCTCATGGAAAGAGCTGCATGCCTCCCTTTCTGCAGGGCTACTCAGGGCCTTACCTCGAGGCAAGGACTCACGTTGAGATTCCCTTTAGCTCTAGAGCATGGCAAGGTGAGCCCCAACCGGGCCAATGAAGCTCCGTGTGTAGCCAGAGAAATCTCATTTTCTTCCCACACCCATGCCTACAGTGGCCAGAGAGCTGTTAACAGCAGAGAATTTCAGGGAGCTTCACGGCAGCAAGAATGGGGCTTTCCAAATGGAAAGCAAGGCTAGTACCATCATGCCCCCATTACCATGGGCACAGGCAGCATACATCTCTGTGGTTTCTAACAAGTCAAAAGAACCACAGGGTACACACTGGTTGCTTCCCTGAATCAACTTCTCGAGGCAGGGTGTTCTGCGTCTTGTGAACGGCCTCACCAAGGAAGGCCCTAGCTAGGCCCATGGGCCCGTGCCTCTTCAAAAGCCTGCAGTGCTACAGGAAAAACTCTGCTTTAGTTGCAATGAGAATGCAAGCAGTGTTTCTCCTGATGGCAGTGTAACTTCAGGTAAGAGGTCTTAGATGGAAGAAGAAGCCTAGTGTTTTTCCTCTGTGCAGCTCAGTCTAAAGAATGAGTTCGACTTCCACGGCATGTTGGAACTTGCTAGAACGGTGCTCGTGAACTCGTGCGAGTGCTGTGAATCAAGATATGACAAGAAAGAGTGCAGTGTGTTGCCCATGACTCAGCAGACACAGAGGAACTCCGAGGGACCAATGGGCCTCGTTGTTGCTCAGCAGGCCTACAGGGGTGTGGAGATACTCAGGGATCTTGGAACAAAAATGATGCTCACCCGAGAGGCCTAGGAGTCCTGAAAAGGGTACTTCCTTTAAAGTAAAGGAGAACAGCGACTAAGAACTAATGGAAAGAGCTGAATGCCTCCCTTTCTGCAGGGCTACTCAGGGCCTTACCTCGAGGCAAGGACTCACGTTGAGATTCCCTTTAGCTCTAGAGCATGGCAAGGTGAGCCCCACCCCGGCCAAAGAAGCTCCGTGTGTAGCCAGAGAAAACTCATTTTCTTCCCACACCAATGTAGAGGGACCAGAGGCCTGTCAACAGCAGAGAATTTCAGGGAGCTTCCCGGCGGCAAGAATGGAGCTTTCCAAACGGAAAGCAAGGCTAGTACCATCATGCCCCCATTTCCATGGGCACAGGCAGCATACATCTCTGTGGTTTTTAACAAGTCCAATGAGACACAGAGTACACACTGTTTTCCTCCCTTAATCAACTTCTCGAGGCAGGGTGTTCTGCATCTAGTGAACGGCCTCACCAAGGAAAGCCCAAGCTAGGCCTCTGGGCCCGTGCCTCTTCAAAAGTCTGCAGTGCTTCAGGAAAAACTGTGCTTTAGTTGCAATAGGAAGGCAAGTCGTCTTCTTCCTGGAGGCAGGGTGACTTCAGGTAGGAGGTCCTGGATGGAAGGAGAAGCCTAGTGTTTTTCTCTGTGCAGCTCAGACCAGGGAATGAGTGCGACTTCCACGGCATGTAGGAACTTGCTAGAACGGTGCTCGTGAACCTTGTATGAGTGCTGGCTTACTCAAGATGTCCCAATAAGAGTGCACTGTGTTGCCCTACACTCGGCATACACACTGTGAGTCGGAAAGCTACGGGCCTGGATATTGCTTAGAAGGGCCAGGGGAGCCTGAGGGTACTTGCTCTTCTTGCAGGGAATAGGGTTTCCAGGCGAGGCACCTAGGAGTCCTGAAAAGCGTACTGGCGTTAAAATGCTGCAGAGCGGCGACTACGGCCTCATGGAAACGGCTACACACCTCCGCTTCTGCATAGCATTTCAGGGCCTTACCTCGAGGCAAGTTCTCCCGTTGCTTGCACTGTGAGCGACACAGCATGTTAGGATGCTGTATTTCTCCTTGAATAGAGTGACTTCAGGAAAGAGGTCCTCGATAAATTCTAAGAAGAGTGTGTTCTCAGGGCAGCTCAGACGAGGGCAATCTCGAAAACTTGCAGGACATGTTGGACTGCCTAGAAATGTGGTTCTGATGCTGTTCGAGTGCTCTGGAAATATAGCTCTATTGAAGTAACGTACAGTGTGTTGCCAGAGACTCGGCAGACACAGAGGGCCTCCGAGGGTCGTATGGGAATCAATGCTGCTCAGCAGGCCCACAGGGGTGTGGAGGGCGTCAGTGATCTTGGAACAAAAATGATGCTCACCCGAAGGGCCTAGGAGTCCTGAAAAGGGTGCTTCCTTTAACATAAAGCGGAACCTCCACTAAGAGCTCATGGAAAGAGCTGCATGCCTCCCTTTCTGCAGGGCTACTCAGGGCCTTACCTCGAGGCAAGGACTCACGTTGAGATTCCCTTTAGCTCTAGAGCATGGCAAGGTGAGCCCCAACCGGGCCAATGAAGCTCCGTGTGTAGCCAGAGAAATCTCATTTTCTTCCCACACCCATGCCTACAGTGGCCAGAGAGCTGTTAACAGCAGAGAATTTCAGGGAGCTTCACGGCAGCAAGAATGGGGCTTTCCAAATGGAAAGCAAGGCTAGTACCATCATGCCCCCATTTCCATGGGCACAGGCAGCATACATCTCTGTGGTTTTTAACAAGTCCAATGAGACACAGAGTACACACTGTTTTCCTCCCTTAATCAACTTCTCGAGGCAGGGTGTTCTGCATCTAGTGAACGGCCTCACCAAGGAAAGCCCAAGCTAGGCCTCTGGGCCCGTGCCTCTTCAAAAGTCTGCAGTGCTTCAGGAAAAACTGTGCTTTAGTTGCAATAGGAAGGCAAGTCGTCTTCTTCCTGGAGGCAGGGTGACTTCAGGTAGGAGGTCCTGGATGGAAGGAGAAGCCTAGTGTTTTTCTCTGTGCAGCTCAGACCAGGGAATGAGTGCGACTTCCACGGCATGTAGGAACTTGCTAGAACGGTGCTCGTGAACCTTGTATGAGTGCTGGCTTACTCAAGATGTCCCAATAAGAGTGCACTGTGTTGCCCTACACTCGGCATACACACTGTGAGTCGGAAAGCTACGGGCCTGGATATTGCTTAGAAGGGCCAGGGGAGCCTGAGGGTACTTGCTCTTCTTGCAGGGAATAGGGTTTCCAGGCGAGGCACCTAGGAGTCCTGAAAAGCGTACTGGCGTTAAAATGCTGCAGAGCGGCGACTACGGCCTCATGGAAACGGCTACACACCTCCGCTTCTGCATAGCATTTCAGGGCCTTACCTCGAGGCAAGTTCTCCCGTTGCTTGCACTGTGAGCGACACAGCATGTTAGGATGCTGTATTTCTCCTTGAATAGAGTGACTTCAGGAAAGAGGTCCTCGATAAATTCTAAGAAGAGTGTGTTCTCAGGGCAGCTCAGACGAGGGCAATCTCGAAAACTTGCAGGACATGTTGGACTGCCTAGAAATGTGGTTCTGATGCTGTTCGAGTGCTCTGGAAATATAGCTCTATTGAAGTAACGTACAGTGTGTTGCCAGAGACTCGGCAGACACAGAGGGCCTCCGAGGGTCGTATGGGAATCAATGCTGCTCAGCAGGCCCACAGGGGTGTGGAGGGCGTCAGTGATCTTGGAACAAAAATGATGCTCACCCGAAGGGCCTTGGAGTCCTGAAAAGGGTGCTTCCTTTAACATAAAGCGGAACCTCCACTAAGAGCTCATGGAAAGAGCTGCATGCCTCCCTTTCTGCAGGGCTACTCAGGGCCTTACCTCGAGGCAAGGACTCACGTTGAGATTCCCTTTAGCTCTAGAGCATGGCAAGGTGAGCCCCAACCGGGCCAATGAAGCTCCGTGTGTAGCCAGAGAAATCTCATTTTCTTCCCACACCCATGCCTACAGTGGCCAGAGAGCTGTTAACAGCAGAGAATTTCAGGGAGCTTCACGGCAGCAAGAATGGGGCTTTCCAAATGGAAAGCAAGGCTAGTACCATCATGCCCCCATTACCATGGGCACAGGCAGCATACACCTCTGTGGTTTCTAACAAGTCAAAAGAACCACAGGGTACACACTGGTTGCTTCCCTGAATCAACTTCTCGAGGCAGGGTGTTCTGCGTCTTGTGAACGGCCTCACCAAGGAAGGCCCTAGCTAGGCCCATGGGCCCGTGCCTCTTCAAAAGCCTGCAGTGCTACAGGAAAAACTCTGCTTTAGTTGCAATGAGAATGCAAGCAGTGTTTCTCCTGATGGCAGTGTAACTTCAGGTAAGAGGTCTTAGATGGAAGAAGAAGCCTAGTGTTTTTCCTCTGTGCAGCTCAGTCTAAAGAATGAGTTCGACTTCCACGGCATGTTGGAACTTGCTAGAACGGTGCTCGTGAACTCGTGCGAGTGCTGTGAATCAAGATATGACAAGAAAGAGTGCAGTGTGTTGCCCATGACTCAGCAGACACAGAGGAACTCCGAGGGACCAATGGGCCTCGTTGTTGCTCAGCAGGCCTACAGGGGTGTGGAGATACTCAGGGATCTTGGAACAAAAATGATGCTCACCCGAGAGGCCTAGGAGTCCTGAAAAGGGTACTTCCTTTAAAGTAAAGGAGAACAGCGACTAAGAACTAATGGAAAGAGCTGAATGCCTCCCTTTCTGCAGGGCTACTCAGGGCCTTACCTCGAGGCAAGGACTCACGTTGAGATTCCCTTTAGCTCTAGAGCATGGCAAGGTGAGCCCCACCCCGGCCAAAGAAGCTCCGTGTGTAGCCAGAGAAAACTCATTTTCTTCCCACACCAATGTAGAGGGACCAGAGGCCTGTCAACAGCAGAGAATTTCAGGGAGCTTCCCGGCGGCAAGAATGGAGCTTTCCAAATGGAAAGCAAGGCTAGTACCATCATGCCCCCATTTCCATGGGCACAGGCAGCATACATCTCTGTGGTTTTTAACAAGTCCAATGAGACACAGAGTACACACTGTTTTCCTCCCTTAATCAACTTCTCGAGGCAGGGTGTTCTGCATCTAGTGAACGGCCTCACCAAGGAAAGCCCAAGCTAGGCCTCTGGGCCCGTGCCTCTTCAAAAGTCTGCAGTGCTTCAGGAAAAACTGTGCTTTAGTTGCAATAGGAAGGCAAGTCGTCTTCTTCCTGGAGGCAGGGTGACTTCAGGTAGGAGGTCCTGGATGGAAGGAGAAGCCTAGTGTTTTTCTCTGTGCAGCTCAGACCAGGGAATGAGTGCGACTTCCACGGCATGTAGGAACTTGCTAGAACGGTGCTCGTGAACCTTGTATGAGTGCTGGCTTACTCAAGATGTCCCAATAAGAGTGCACTGTGTTGCCCTACACTCGGCATACACACTGTGAGTCGGAAAGCTACGGGCCTGGATATTGCTTAGAAGGGCCAGGGGAGCCTGAGGGTACTTGCTCTTCTTGCAGGGAATAGGGTTTCCAGGCGAGGCACCTAGGAGTCCTGAAAAGCGTACTGGCGTTAAAATGCTGCAGAGCGGCGACTACGGCCTCATGGAAACGGCTACACACCTCCGCTTCTGCATAGCATTTCAGGGCCTTACCTCGAGGCAAGTTCTCCCGTTGCTTGCACTGTGAGCGACACAGCATGTTAGGATGCTGTATTTCTCCTTGAATAGAGTGACTTCAGGAAAGAGGTCCTCGATAAATTCTAAGAAGAGTGTGTTCTCAGGGCAGCTCAGACGAGGGCAATCTCGAAAACTTGCAGGACATGTTGGACTGCCTAGAAATGTGGTTCTGATGCTGTTCGAGTGCTCTGGAAATATAGCTCTATTGAAGTAACGTACAGTGTGTTGCCAGAGACTCGGCAGACACAGAGGGCCTCCGAGGGTCGTATGGGAATCAATGCTGCTCAGCAGGCCCACAGGGGTGTGGAGGGCGTCAGTGATCTTGGAACAAAAATGATGCTCACCCGAAGGGCCTAGGAGTCCTGAAAAGGGTGCTTCCTTTAACATAAAGCGGAACCTCCACTAAGAGCTCATGGAAAGAGCTGCATGCCTCCCTTTCTGCAGGGCTACTCAGGGCCTTACCTCGAGGCAAGGACTCACGTTGAGATTCCCTTTAGCTCTAGAGCATGGCAAGGTGAGCCCCAACCGGGCCAATGAAGCTCCGTGTGTAGCCAGAGAAATCTCATTTTCTTCCCACACCCATGCCTACAGTGGCCAGAGAGCTGTTAACAGCAGAGAATTTCAGGGAGCTTCACGGCAGCAAGAATGGGGCTTTCCAAATGGAAAGCAAGGCTAGTACCATCATGCCCCCATTACCATGGGCACAGGCAGCATACATCTCTGTGGTTTCTAACAAGTCAAAAGAACCACAGGGTACACACTGGTTGCTTCCCTGAATCAACTTCTCGAGGCAGGGTGTTCTGCGTCTTGTGAACGGCCTCACCAAGGAAGGCCCTAGCTAGGCCCATGGGCCCGTGCCTCTTCAAAAGCCTGCAGTGCTACAGGAAAAACTCTGCTTTAGTTGCAATGAGAATGCAAGCAGTGTTTCTCCTGATGGCAGTGTAACTTCAGGTAAGAGGTCTTAGATGGAAGAAGAAGCCTAGTGTTTTTCCTCTGTGCAGCTCAGTCTAAAGAATGAGTTCGACTTCCACGGCATGTTGGAACTTGCTAGAACGGTGCTCGTGAACTCGTGCGAGTGCTGTGAATCAAGATATGACAAGAAAGAGTGCAGTGTGTTGCCCATGACTCAGCAGACACAGAGGAACTCCGAGGGACCAATGGGCCTCGTTGTTGCTCAGCAGGCCTACAGGGGTGTGGAGATACTCAGGGATCTTGGAACAAAAATGATGCTCACCCGAGAGGCCTAGGAGTCCTGAAAAGGGTACTTCCTTTAAAGTAAAGGAGAACAGCGACTAAGAACTAATGGAAAGAGCTGAATGCCTCCCTTTCTGCAGGGCTACTCAGGGCCTTACCTCGAGGCAAGGACTCACGTTGAGATTCCCTTTAGCTCTAGAGCATGGCAAGGTGAGCCCCACCCCGGCCAAAGAAGCTCCGTGTGTAGCCAGAGAAAACTCATTTTCTTCCCACACCAATGTAGAGGGACCAGAGGCCTGTCAACAGCAGAGAATTTCAGGGAGCTTCCCGGCGGCAAGAATGGAGCTTTCCAAACGGAAAGCAAGGCTAGTACCATCATGCCCCCATTTCCATGGGCACAGGCAGCATACATCTCTGTGGTTTTTAACAAGTCCAATGAGACACAGAGTACACACTGTTTTCCTCCCTTAATCAACTTCTCGAGGCAGGGTGTTCTGCATCTAGTGAACGGCCTCACCAAGGAAAGCCCAAGCTAGGCCTCTGGGCCCGTGCCTCTTCAAAAGTCTGCAGTGCTTCAGGAAAAACTGTGCTTTAGTTGCAATAGGAAGGCAAGTCGTCTTCTTCCTGGAGGCAGGGTGACTTCAGGTAGGAGGTCCTGGATGGAAGGAGAAGCCTAGTGTTTTTCTCTGTGCAGCTCAGACCAGGGAATGAGTGCGACTTCCACGGCATGTAGGAACTTGCTAGAACGGTGCTCGTGAACCTTGTATGAGTGCTGGCTTACTCAAGATGTCCCAATAAGAGTGCACTGTGTTGCCCTACACTCGGCATACACACTGTGAGTCGGAAAGCTACGGGCCTGGATATTGCTTAGAAGGGCCAGGGGAGCCTGAGGGTACTTGCTCTTCTTGCAGGGAATAGGGTTTCCAGGCGAGGCACCTAGGAGTCCTGAAAAGCGTACTGGCGTTAAAATGCTGCAGAGCGGCGACTACGGCCTCATGGAAACGGCTACACACCTCCGCTTCTGCATAGCATTTCAGGGCCTTACCTCGAGGCAAGTTCTCCCGTTGCTTGCACTGTGAGCGACACAGCATGTTAGGATGCTGTATTTCTCCTTGAATAGAGTGACTTCAGGAAAGAGGTCCTCGATAAATTCTAAGAAGAGTGTGTTCTCAGGGCAGCTCAGACGAGGGCAATCTCGAAAACTTGCAGGACATGTTGGACTGCCTAGAAATGTGGTTCTGATGCTGTTCGAGTGCTCTGGAAATATAGCTCTATTGAAGTAACGTACAGTGTGTTGCCAGAGACTCGGCAGACACAGAGGGCCTCCGAGGGTCGTATGGGAATCAATGCTGCTCAGCAGGCCCACAGGGGTGTGGAGGGCGTCAGTGATCTTGGAACAAAAATGATGCTCACCCGAAGGGCCTAGGAGTCCTGAAAAGGGTGCTTCCTTTAACATAAAGCGGAACCTCCACTAAGAGCTCATGGAAAGAGCTGCATGCCTCCCTTTCTGCAGGGCTACTCAGGGCCTTACCTCGAGGCAAGGACTCACGTTGAGATTCCCTTTAGCTCTAGAGCATGGCAAGGTGAGCCCCAACCGGGCCAATGAAGCTCCGTGTGTAGCCAGAGAAATCTCATTTTCTTCCCACACCCATGCCTACAGTGGCCAGAGAGCTGTTAACAGCAGAGAATTTCAGGGAGCTTCACGGCAGCAAGAATGGGGCTTTCCAAATGGAAAGCAAGGCTAGTACCATCATGCCCCCATTACCATGGGCACAGGCAGCATACACCTCTGTGGTTTCTAACAAGTCAAAAGAACCACAGGGTACACACTGGTTGCTTCCCTGAATCAACTTCTCGAGGCAGGGTGTTCTGCGTCTTGTGAACGGCCTCACCAAGGAAGGCCCTAGCTAGGCCCATGGGCCCGTGCCTCTTCAAAAGCCTGCAGTGCTACAGGAAAAACTCTGCTTTAGTTGCAATAAGAATGCAAGCAGTGTTTCTCCTGATGGCAGTGTAACTTCAGGTAAGAGGTCTTAGATGGAAGAAGAAGCCTAGTGTTTTTCCTCTGTGCAGCTCAGTCTAAAGAATGAGTTCGACTTCCACGGCATGTTGGAACTTGCTAGAACGGTGCTCGTGAACTCGTGCGAGTGCTGTGAATCAAGATATGACAAGAAAGAGTGCAGTGTGTTGCCCATGACTCAGCAGACACAGAGGAACTCCGAGGGACCAATGGGCCTCGTTGTTGCTCAGCAGGCCTACAGGGGTGTAGAGATACTCAGGGATCTTGGAACAAAAATGATGCTCACCCGAGAGGCCTAGGAGTCCTGAAAAGGGTACTTCCTTTAAAGTAAAGGAGAACAGCGACTAAGAACTAATGGAAAGAGCTGAATGCCTCCCTTTCTGCAGGGCTACTCAGGGCCTTACCTCGAGGCAAGGACTCACGTTGAGATTCCCTTTAGCTCTAGAGCATGGCAAGGTGAGCCCCACCCCGGCCAAAGAAGCTCCGTGTGTAGCCAGAGAAAACTCATTTTCTTCCCACACCAATGTAGAGGGACCAGAGGCCTGTCAACAGCAGAGAATTTCAGGGAGCTTCACGGCGGCAAGAATGGAGCTTTCCAAACGGAAAGCAAGGCTAGTACCATCATGCCCCCATTTCCATGGGCACAGGCAGCATACAACTCTGTGGTTTTTAACAAGTCCAATGAGACACAGAGTACACACTGTTTTCCTCCCTTAATCAACTTCTCGAGGCAGGGTGTTCTGCATCTAGTGAACGGCCTCACCAAGGAAAGCCCAAGCTAGGCCTCTGGGCCCGTGCCTCTTCAAAAGTCTGCAGTGCTTCAGGAAAAACTGTGCTTTAGTTGCAATAGGAAGGCAAGTCGTCTTCTTCCTGGAGGCAGGGTGACTTCAGGTAGGAGGTCCTGGATGGAAGGAGAAGCCTAGTGTTTTTCTCTGTGCAGCTCAGACCAGGGAATGAGTGCGACTTCCACGGCATGTAGGAACTTGCTAGAACGGTGCTCGTGAACCTTGTATGAGTGCTGGCTTACTCAAGATGTCCCAATAAGAGTGCACTGTGTTGCCCTACACTCGGCATACACACTGTGAGTCGGAAAGCTACGGGCCTGGATATTGCTTAGAAGGGCCAGGGGAGCCTGAGGGTACTTGCTCTTCTTGCAGGGAATAGGGTTTCCAGGCGAGGCACCTAGGAGTCCTGAAAAGCGTACTGGCGTTAAAATGCTGCAGAGCGGCGACTACGGCCTCATGGAAACGGCTACACACCTCCGCTTCTGCATAGCATTTCAGGGCCTTACCTCGAGGCAAGTTCTCCCGTTGCTTGCACTGTGAGCGACACAGCATGTTAGGATGCTGTATTTCTCCTTGAATAGAGTGACTTCAGGAAAGAGGTCCTCGATAAATTCTAAGAAGAGTGTGTTCTCAGGGCAGCTCAGACGAGGGCAATCTCGAAAACTTGCAGGACATGTTGGACTGCCTAGAAATGTGGTTCTGATGCTGTTCGAGTGCTCTGGAAATATAGCTCTATTGAAGTAACGTACAGTGTGTTGCCAGAGACTCGGCAGACACAGAGGGCCTCCGAGGGTCGTATGGGAATCAATGCTGCTCAGCAGGCCCACAGGGGTGTGGAGGGCGTCAGTGATCTTGGAACAAAAATGATGCTCACCCGAAGGGCCTAGGAGTCCTGAAAAGGGTGCTTCCTTTAACATAAAGCGGAACCTCCACTAAGAGCTCATGGAAAGAGCTGCATGCCTCCCTTTCTGCAGGGCTACTCAGGGCCTTACCTCGAGGCAAGGACTCACGTTGAGATTCCCTTTAGCTCTAGAGCATGGCAAGGTGAGCCCCAACCGGGCCAATGAAGCTCCGTGTGTAGCCAGAGAAATCTCATTTTCTTCCCACACCCATGCCTACAGTGGCCAGAGAGCTGTTAACAGCAGAGAATTTCAGGGAGCTTCACGGCAGCAAGAATGGGGCTTTCCAAATGGAAAGCAAGGCTAGTACCATCATGCCCCCATTACCATGGGCACAGGCAGCATACACCTCTGTGGTTTCTAACAAGTCAAAAGAACCACAGGGTACACACTGGTTGCTTCCCTGAATCAACTTCTCGAGGCAGGGTGTTCTGCGTCTTGTGAACGGCCTCACCAAGGAAGGCCCTAGCTAGGCCCATGGGCCCGTGCCTCTTCAAAAGCCTGCAGTGCTACAGGAAAAACTCTGCTTTAGTTGCAATAAGAATGCAAGCAGTGTTTCTCCTGATGGCAGTGTAACTTCAGGTAAGAGGTCTTAGATGGAAGAAGAAGCCTAGTGTTTTTCCTCTGTGCAGCTCAGTCTAAAGAATGAGTTCGACTTCCACGGCATGTTGGAACTTGCTAGAACGGTGCTCGTGAACTCGTGCGAGTGCTGTGAATCAAGATATGACAAGAAAGAGTGCAGTGTGTTGCCCATGACTCAGCAGACACAGAGGAACTCCGAGGGACCAATGGGCCTCGTTGTTGCTCAGCAGGCCTACAGGGGTGTGGAGATACTCAGGGATCTTGGAACAAAAATGATGCTCACCCGAGAGGCCTAGGAGTCCTGAAAAGGGTACTTCCTTTAAAGTAAAGGAGAACAGCGACTAAGAACTAATGGAAAGAGCTGAATGCCTCCCTTTCTGCAGGGCTACTCAGGGCCTTACCTCGAGGCAAGGACTCACGTTGAGATTCCCTTTAGCTCTAGAGCATGGCAAGGTGAGCCCCACCCCGGCCAAAGAAGCTCCGTGTGTAGCCAGAGAAAACTCATTTTCTTCCCACACCAATGTAGAGGGACCAGAGGCCTGTCAACAGCAGAGAATTTCAGGGAGCTTCCCGGCGGCAAGAATGGAGCTTTCCAAATGGAAAGCAAGGCTAGTACCATCATGCCCCCATTTCCATGGGCACAGGCAGCATACATCTCTGTGGTTTTTAACAAGTCCAATGAGACACAGAGTACACACTGTTTTCCTCCCTTAATCAACTTCTCGAGGCAGGGTGTTCTGCATCTAGTGAACGGCCTCACCAAGGAAAGCCCAAGCTAGGCCTCTGGGCCCGTGCCTCTTCAAAAGTCTGCAGTGCTTCAGGAAAAACTGTGCTTTAGTTGCAATAGGAAGGCAAGTCGTCTTCTTCCTGGAGGCAGGGTGACTTCAGGTAGGAGGTCCTGGATGGAAGGAGAAGCCTAGTGTTTTTCTCTGTGCAGCTCAGACCAGGGAATGAGTGCGACTTCCACGGCATGTAGGAACTTGCTAGAACGGTGCTCGTGAACCTTGTATGAGTGCTGGCTTACTCAAGATGTCCCAATAAGAGTGCACTGTGTTGCCCTACACTCGGCATACACACTGTGAGTCGGAAAGCTACGGGCCTGGATATTGCTTAGAAGGGCCAGGGGAGCCTGAGGGTACTTGCTCTTCTTGCAGGGAATAGGGTTTCCAGGCGAGGCACCTAGGAGTCCTGAAAAGCGTACTGGCGTTAAAATGCTGCAGAGCGGCGACTACGGCCTCATGGAAACGGCTACACACCTCCGCTTCTGCATAGCATTTCAGGGCCTTACCTCGAGGCAAGTTCTCCCGTTGCTTGCACTGTGAGCGACACAGCATGTTAGGATGCTGTATTTCTCCTTGAATAGAGTGACTTCAGGAAAGAGGTCCTCGATAAATTCTAAGAAGAGTGTGTTCTCAGGGCAGCTCAGACGAGGGCAATCTCGAAAACTTGCAGGACATGTTGGACTGCCTAGAAATGTGGTTCTGATGCTGTTCGAGTGCTCTGGAAATATAGCTCTATTGAAGTAACGTACAGTGTGTTGCCAGAGACTCGGCAGACACAGAGGGCCTCCGAGGGTCGTATGGGAATCAATGCTGCTCAGCAGGCCCACAGGGGTGTGGAGGGCGTCAGTGATCTTGGAACAAAAATGATGCTCACCCGAAGGGCCTAGGAGTCCTGAAAAGGGTGCTTCCTTTAACATAAAGCGGAACCTCCACTAAGAGCTCATGGAAAGAGCTGCATGCCTCCCTTTCTGCAGGGCTACTCAGGGCCTTACCTCGAGGCAAGGACTCACGTTGAGATTCCCTTTAGCTCTAGAGCATGGCAAGGTGAGCCCCAACCGGGCCAATGAAGCTCCGTGTGTAGCCAGAGAAATCTCATTTTCTTCCCACACCCATGCCTACAGTGGCCAGAGAGCTGTTAACAGCAGAGAATTTCAGGGAGCTTCACGGCAGCAAGAATGGGGCTTTCCAAATGGAAAGCAAGGCTAGTACCATCATGCCCCCATTACCATGGGCACAGGCAGCATACATCTCTGTGGTTTCTAACAAGTCAAAAGAACCACAGGGTACACACTGGTTGCTTCCCTGAATCAACTTCTCGAGGCAGGGTGTTCTGCGTCTTGTGAACGGCCTCACCAAGGAAGGCCCTAGCTAGGCCCATGGGCCCGTGCCTCTTCAAAAGCCTGCAGTGCTACAGGAAAAACTCTGCTTTAGTTGCAATAAGAATGCAAGCAGTGTTTCTCCTGATGGCAGTGTAACTTCAGGTAAGAGGTCTTAGATGGAAGAAGAAGCCTAGTGTTTTTCCTCTGTGCAGCTCAGTCTAAAGAATGAGTTCGACTTCCACGGCATGTTGGAACTTGCTAGAACGGTGCTCGTGAACTCGTGCGAGTGCTGTGAATCAAGATATGACAAGAAAGAGTGCAGTGTGTTGCCCATGACTCAGCAGACACAGAGGAACTCCGAGGGACCAATGGGCCTCGTTGTTGCTCAGCAGGCCTACAGGGGTGTGGAGATACTCAGGGATCTTGGAACAAAAATGATGCTCACCCGAGAGGCCTAGGAGTCCTGAAAAGGGTACTTCCTTTAAAGTAAAGGAGAACAGCGACTAAGAACTAATGGAAAGAGCTGAATGCCTCCCTTTCTGCAGGGCTACTCAGGGCCTTACCTCGAGGCAAGGACTCACGTTGAGATTCCCTTTAGCTCTAGAGCATGGCAAGGTGAGCCCCACCCCGGCCAAAGAAGCTCCGTGTGTAGCCAGAGAAAACTCATTTTCTTCCCACACCAATGTAGAGGGACCAGAGGCCTGTCAACAGCAGAGAATTTCAGGGAGCTTCCCGGCGGCAAGAATGGAGCTTTCCAAACGGAAAGCAAGGCTAGTACCATCATGCCCCCATTTCCATGGGCACAGGCAGCATACATCTCTGTGGTTTTTAACAAGTCCAATGAGACACAGAGTACACACTGTTTTCCTCCCTTAATCAACTTCTCGAGGCAGGGTGTTCTGCATCTAGTGAACGGCCTCACCAAGGAAAGCCCAAGCTAGGCCTCTGGGCCCGTGCCTCTTCAAAAGTCTGCAGTGCTTCAGGAAAAACTGTGCTTTAGTTGCAATAGGAAGGCAAGTCGTCTTCTTCCTGGAGGCAGGGTGACTTCAGGTAGGAGGTCCTGGATGGAAGGAGAAGCCTAGTGTTTTTCTCTGTGCAGCTCAGACCAGGGAATGAGTGCGACTTCCACGGCATGTAGGAACTTGCTAGAACGGTGCTCGTGAACCTTGTATGAGTGCTGGCTTACTCAAGATGTCCCAATAAGAGTGCACTGTGTTGCCCTACACTCGGCATACACACTGTGAGTCGGAAAGCTACGGGCCTGGATATTGCTTAGAAGGGCCAGGGGAGCCTGAGGGTACTTGCTCTTCTTGCAGGGAATAGGGTTTCCAGGCGAGGCACCTAGGAGTCCTGAAAAGCGTACTGGCGTTAAAATGCTGCAGAGCGGCGACTACGGCCTCATGGAAACGGCTACACACCTCCGCTTCTGCATAGCATTTCAGGGCCTTACCTCGAGGCAAGTTCTCCCGTTGCTTGCACTGTGAGCGACACAGCATGTTAGGATGCTGTATTTCTCCTTGAATAGAGTGACTTCAGGAAAGAGGTCCTCGATAAATTCTAAGAAGAGTGTGTTCTCAGGGCAGCTCAGACGAGGGCAATCTCGAAAACTTGCAGGACATGTTGGACTGCCTAGAAATGTGGTTCTGATGCTGTTCGAGTGCTCTGGAAATATAGCTCTATTGAAGTAACGTACAGTGTGTTGCCAGAGACTCGGCAGACACAGAGGGCCTCCGAGGGTCGTATGGGAATCAATGCTGCTCAGCAGGCCCACAGGGGTGTGGAGGGCGTCAGTGATCTTGGAACAAAAATGATGCTCACCCGAAGGGCCTAGGAGTCCTGAAAAGGGTGCTTCCTTTAACATAAAGCGGAACCTCCACTAAGAGCTCATGGAAAGAGCTGCATGCCTCCCTTTCTGCAGGGCTACTCAGGGCCTTACCTCGAGGCAAGGACTCACGTTGAGATTCCCTTTAGCTCTAGAGCATGGCAAGGTGAGCCCCAACCGGGCCAATGAAGCTCCGTGTGTAGCCAGAGAAATCTCATTTTCTTCCCACACCCATGCCTACAGTGGCCAGAGAGCTGTTAACAGCAGAGAATTTCAGGGAGCTTCACGGCAGCAAGAATGGGGCTTTCCAAATGGAAAGCAAGGCTAGTACCATCATGCCCCCATTACCATGGGCACAGGCAGCATACACCTCTGTGGTTTCTAACAAGTCAAAAGAACCACAGGGTACACACTGGTTGCTTCCCTGAATCAACTTCTCGAGGCAGGGTGTTCTGCGTCTTGTGAACGGCCTCACCAAGGAAGGCCCTAGCTAGGCCCATGGGCCCGTGCCTCTTCAAAAGCCTGCAGTGCTACAGGAAAAACTCTGCTTTAGTTGCAATGAGAATGCAAGCAGTGTTTCTCCTGATGGCAGTGTAACTTCACGTAAGAGGTCTTAGATGGAAGAAGAAGCCTAGTGTTTTTCCTCTGTGCAGCTCAGTCTAAAGAATGAGTTCGACTTCCACGGCATGTTGGAACTTGCTAGAACGGTGCTCGTGAACTCGTGCGAGTGCTGTGAATCAAGATATGACAAGAAAGAGTGCAGTGTGTTGCCCATGACTCAGCAGACACAGAGGAACTCCGAGGGACCAATGGGCCTCGTTGTTGCTCAGCAGGCCTACAGGGGTGTGGAGATACTCAGGGATCTTGGAACAAAAATGATGCTCACCCGAGAGGCCTAGGAGTCCTGAAAAGGGTACTTCCTTTAAAGTAAAGGAGAACAGCGACTAAGAACTAATGGAAAGAGCTGAATGCCTCCCTTTCTGCAGGGCTACTCAGGGCCTTACCTCGAGGCAAGGACTCACGTTGAGATTCCCTTTAGCTCTAGAGCATGGCAAGGTGAGCCCCACCCCGGCCAAAGAAGCTCCGTGTGTAGCCAGAGAAAACTCATTTTCTTCCCACACCAATGTAGAGGGACCAGAGGCCTGTCAACAGCAGAGAATTTCAGGGAGCTTCCCGGCGGCAAGAATGGAGCTTTCCAAACGGAAAGCAAGGCTAGTACCATCATGCCCCCATTTCCATGGGCACAGGCAGCATACAACTCTGTGGTTTTTAACAAGTCCAATGAGACACAGAGTACACACTGTTTTCCTCCCTTAATCAACTTCTCGAGGCAGGGTGTTCTGCATCTAGTGAACGGCCTCACCAAGGAAAGCCCAAGCTAGGCCTCTGGGCCCGTGCCTCTTCAAAAGTCTGCAGTGCTTCAGGAAAAACTGTGCTTTAGTTGCAATAGGAAGGCAAGTCGTCTTCTTCCTGGAGGCAGGGTGACTTCAGGTAGGAGGTCCTGGATGGAAGGAGAAGCCTAGTGTTTTTCTCTGTGCAGCTCAGACCAGGGAATGAGTGCGACTTCCACGGCATGTAGGAACTTGCTAGAACGGTGCTCGTGAACCTTGTATGAGTGCTGGCTTACTCAAGATGTCCCAATAAGAGTGCACTGTGTTGCCCTACACTCGGCATACACACTGTGAGTCGGAAAGCTACGGGCCTGGATATTGCTTAGAAGGGCCAGGGGAGCCTGAGGGTACTTGCTCTTCTTGCAGGGAATAGGGTTTCCAGGCGAGGCACCTAGGAGTCCTGAAAAGCGTACTGGCGTTAAAATGCTGCAGAGCGGCGACTACGGCCTCATGGAAACGGCTACACACCTCCGCTTCTGCATAGCATTTCAGGGCCTTACCTCGAGGCAAGTTCTCCCGTTGCTTGCACTGTGAGCGACACAGCATGTTAGGATGCTGTATTTCTCCTTGAATAGAGTGACTTCAGGAAAGAGGTCCTCGATAAATTCTAAGAAGAGTGTGTTCTCAGGGCAGCTCAGACGAGGGCAATCTCGAAAACTTGCAGGACATGTTGGACTGCCTAGAAATGTGGTTCTGATGCTGTTCGAGTGCTCTGGAAATATAGCTCTATTGAAGTAACGTACAGTGTGTTGCCAGAGACTCGGCAGACACAGAGGGCCTCCGAGGGTCGTATGGGAATCAATGCTGCTCAGCAGGCCCACAGGGGTGTGGAGGGCGTCAGTGATCTTGGAACAAAAATGATGCTCACCCGAAGGGCCTAGGAGTCCTGAAAAGGGTGCTTCCTTTAACATAAAGCGGAACCTCCACTAAGAGCTCATGGAAAGAGCTGCATGCCTCCCTTTCTGCAGGGCTACTCAGGGCCTTACCTCGAGGCAAGGACTCACGTTGAGATTCCCTTTAGCTCTAGAGCATGGCAAGGTGAGCCCCAACCGGGCCAATGAAGCTCCGTGTGTAGCCAGAGAAATCTCATTTTCTTCCCACACCCATGCCTACAGTGGCCAGAGAGCTGTTAACAGCAGAGAATTTCAGGGAGCTTCACGGCAGCAAGAATGGGGCTTTCCAAATGGAAAGCAAGGCTAGTACCATCATGCCCCCATTACCATGGGCACAGGCAGCATACACCTCTGTGGTTTCTAACAAGTCAAAAGAACCACAGGGTACACACTGGTTGCTTCCCTGAATCAACTTCTCGAGGCAGGGTGTTCTGCGTCTTGTGAACGGCCTCACCAAGGAAGGCCCTAGCTAGGCCCATGGGCCCGTGCCTCTTCAAAAGCCTGCAGTGCTACAGGAAAAACTCTGCTTTAGTTGCAATGAGAATGCAAGCAGTGTTTCTCCTGATGGCAGTGTAACTTCAGGTAAGAGGTCTTAGATGGAAGAAGAAGCCTAGTGTTTTTCCTCTGTGCAGCTCAGTCTAAAGAATGAGTTCGACTTCCACGGCATGTTGGAACTTGCTAGAACGGTGCTCGTGAACTCGTGCGAGTGCTGTGAATCAAGATATGACAAGAAAGAGTGCAGTGTGTTGCCCATGACTCAGCAGACACAGAGGAACTCCGAGGGACCAATGGGCCTCGTTGTTGCTCAGCAGGCCTACAGGGGTGTGGAGATACTCAGGGATCTTGGAACAAAAATGATGCTCACCCGAGAGGCCTAGGAGTCCTGAAAAGGGTACTTCCTTTAAAGTAAAGGAGAACAGCGACTAAGAACTAATGGAAAGAGCTGAATGCCTCCCTTTCTGCAGGGCTACTCAGGGCCTTACCTCGAGGCAAGGACTCACGTTGAGATTCCCTTTAGCTCTAGAGCATGGCAAGGTGAGCCCCACCCCGGCCAAAGAAGCTCCGTGTGTAGCCAGAGAAAACTCATTTTCTTCCCACACCAATGTAGAGGGACCAGAGGCCTGTCAACAGCAAAGAATTTCAGGGAGCTTCCCGGCGGCAAGAATGGAGCTTTCCAAACGGAAAGCAAGGCTAGTACCATCATGCCCCCATTTCCATGGGCACAGGCAGCATACATCTCTGTGGTTTTTAACAAGTCCAATGAGACACAGAGTACACACTGTTTTCCTCCCTTAATCAACTTCTCGAGGCAGGGTGTTCTGCATCTAGTGAACGGCCTCACCAAGGAAAGCCCAAGCTAGGCCTCTGGGCCCGTGCCTCTTCACAAGTCTGCAGTGCTTCAGGAAAAACTGTGCTTTAGTTGCAATAGGAAGGCAAGTCGTCTTCTTCCTGGAGGCAGGGTGACTTCAGGTAGGAGGTCCTGGATGGAAGGAGAAGCCTAGTGTTTTTCTCTGTGCAGCTCAGACCAGGGAATGAGTGCGACTTCCACGGCATGTAGGAACTTGCTAGAACGGTGCTCGTGAACCTTGTATGAGTGCTGGCTTACTCAAGATGTCCCAATAAGAGTGCACTGTGTTGCCCTACACTCGGCATACACACTGTGAGTCGGAAAGCTACGGGCCTGGATATTGCTTAGAAGGGCCAGGGGAGCCTGAGGGTACTTGCTCTTCTTGCAGGGAATAGGGTTTCCAGGCGAGGCACCTAGGAGTCCTGAAAAGCGTACTGGCGTTAAAATGCTGCAGAGCGGCGACTACGGCCTCATGGAAACGGCTACACACCTCCGCTTCTGCATAGCATTTCAGGGCCTTACCTCGAGGCAAGTTCTCCCGTTGCTTGCACTGTGAGCGACACAGCATGTTAGGATGCTGTATTTCTCCTTGAATAGAGTGACTTCAGGAAAGAGGTCCTCGATAAATTCTAAGAAGAGTGTGTTCTCAGGGCAGCTCAGACGAGGGCAATCTCGAAAACTTGCAGGACATGTTGGACTGCCTAGAAATGTGGTTCTGATGCTGTTCGAGTGCTCTGGAAATATAGCTCTATTGAAGTAACGTACAGTGTGTTGCCAGAGACTCGGCAGACACAGAGGGCCTCCGAGGGTCGTATGGGAATCAATGCTGCTCAGCAGGCCCACAGGGGTGTGGAGGGCGTCAGTGATCTTGGAACAAAAATGATGCTCACCCGAAGGGCCTAGGAGTCCTGAAAAGGGTGCTTCCTTTAACATAAAGCGGAACCTCCACTAAGAGCTCATGGAAAGAGCTGCATGCCTCCCTTTCTGCAGGGCTACTCAGGGCCTTACCTCGAGGCAAGGACTCACGTTGAGATTCCCTTTAGCTCTAGAGCATGGCAAGGTGAGCCCCAACCGGGCCAATGAAGCTCCGTGTGTAGCCAGAGAAATCTCATTTTCTTCCCACACCCATGCCTACAGTGGCCAGAGAGCTGTTAACAGCAGAGAATTTCAGGGAGCTTCACGGCAGCAAGAATGGGGCTTTCCAAATGGAAAGCAAGGCTAGTACCATCATGCCCCCATTACCATGGGCACAGGCAGCATACATCTCTGTGGTTTCTAACAAGTCAAAAGAACCACAGGGTACACACTGGTTGCTTCCCTGAATCAACTTCTCGAGGCAGGGTGTTCTGCGTCTTGTGAACGGCCTCACCAAGGAAGGCCCTAGCTAGGCCCATGGGCCCGTGCCTCTTCAAAAGCCTGCAGTGCTACAGGAAAAACTCTGCTTTAGTTGCAATAAGAATGCAAGCAGTGTTTCTCCTGATGGCAGTGTAACTTCAGGTAAGAGGTCTTAGATGGAAGAAGAAGCCTAGTGTTTTTCCTCTGTGCAGCTCAGTCTAAAGAATGAGTTCGACTTCCACGGCATGTTGGAACTTGCTAGAACGGTGCTCGTGAACTCGTGCGAGTGCTGTGAATCAAGATATGACAAGAAAGAGTGCAGTGTGTTGCCCATGACTCAGCAGACACAGAGGAACTCCGAGGGACCAATGGGCCTCGTTGTTGCTCAGCAGGCCTACAGGGGTGTGGAGATACTCAGGGATCTTGGAACAAAAATGATGCTCACCCGAGAGGCCTAGGAGTCCTGAAAAGGGTACTTCCTTTAAAGTAAAGGAGAACAGCGACTAAGAACTAATGGAAAGAGCTGAATGCCTCCCTTTCTGCAGGGCTACTCAGGGCCTTACCTCGAGGCAAGGACTCACGTTGAGATTCCCTTTAGCTCTAGAGCATGGCAAGGTGAGCCCCACCCCGGCCAAAGAAGCTCCGTGTGTAGCCAGAGAAAACTCATTTTCTTCCCACACCAATGTAGAGGGACCAGAGGCCTGTCAACAGCAGAGAATTTCAGGGAGCTTCCCGGCGGCAAGAATGGAGCTTTCCAAATGGAAAGCAAGGCTAGTACCATCATGCCCCCATTTCCATGGGCACACGCAGCATACATCTCTGTGGTTTTTAACAAGTCCAATGAGACACAGAGTACACACTGTTTTCCTCCCTTAATCAACTTCTCGAGGCAGGGTGTTCTGCATCTAGTGAACGGCCTCACCAAGGAAAGCCCAAGCTAGGCCTCTGGGCCCGTGCCTCTTCAAAAGTCTGCAGTGCTTCAGGAAAAACTGTGCTTTAGTTGCAATAGGAAGGCAAGTCGTCTTCTTCCTGGAGGCAGGGTGACTTCAGGTAGGAGGTCCTGGATGGAAGGAGAAGCCTAGTGTTTTTCTCTGTGCAGCTCAGACCAGGGAATGAGTGCGACTTCCACGGCATGTAGGAACTTGCTAGAACGGTGCTCGTGAACCTTGTATGAGTGCTGGCTTACTCAAGATGTCCCAATAAGAGTGCACTGTGTTGCCCTACACTCGGCATACACACTGTGAGTCGGAAAGCTACGGGCCTGGATATTGCTTAGAAGGGCCAGGGGAGCCTGAGGGTACTTGCTCTTCTTGCAGGGAATAGGGTTTCCAGGCGAGGCACCTAGGAGTCCTGAAAAGCGTACTGGCGTTAAAATGCTGCAGAGCGGCGACTACGGCCTCATGGAAACGGCTACACACCTCCGCTTCTGCATAGCATTTCAGGGCCTTACCTCGAGGCAAGTTCTCCCGTTGCTTGCACTGTGAGCGACACAGCATGTTAGGATGCTGTATTTCTCCTTGAATAGAGTGACTTCAGGAAAGAGGTCCTCGATAAATTCTAAGAAGAGTGTGTTCTCAGGGCAGCTCAGACGAGGGCAATCTCGAAAACTTGCAGGACATGTTGGACTGCCTAGAAATGTGGTTCTGATGCTGTTCGAGTGCTCTGGAAATATAGCTCTATTGAAGTAACGTACAGTGTGTTGCCAGAGACTCGGCAGACACAGAGGGCCTCCGAGGGTCGTATGGGAATCAATGCTGCTCAGCAGGCCCACAGGGGTGTGGAGGGCGTCAGTGATCTTGGAACAAAAATGATGCTCACCCGAAGGGCCTAGGAGTCCTGAAAAGGGTGCTTCCTTTAACATAAAGCGGAACCTCCACTAAGAGCTCATGGAAAGAGCTGCATGCCTCCCTTTCTGCAGGGCTACTCAGGGCCTTACCTCGAGGCAAGGACTCACGTTGAGATTCCCTTTAGCTCTAGAGCATGGCAAGGTGAGCCCCAACCGGGCCAATGAAGCTCCGTGTGTAGCCAGAGAAATCTCATTTTCTTCCCACACCCATGCCTACAGTGGCCAGAGAGCTGTTAACAGCAGAGAATTTCAGGGAGCTTCACGGCAGCAAGAATGGGGCTTTCCAAATGGAAAGCAAGGCTAGTACCATCATGCCCCCATTACCATGGGCACAGGCAGCATACACCTCTGTGGTTTCTAACAAGTCAAAAGAACCACAGGGTACACACTGGTTGCTTCCCTGAATCAACTTCTCGAGGCAGGGTGTTCTGCGTCTTGTGAACGGCCTCACCAAGGAAGGCCCTAGCTAGGCCCATGGGCCCGTGCCTCTTCAAAAGCCTGCAGTGCTACAGGAAAAACTCTGCTTTAGTTGCAATGAGAATGCAAGCAGTGTTTCTCCTGATGGCAGTGTAACTTCAGGTAAGAGGTCTTAGATGGAAGAAGAAGCCTAGTGTTTTTCCTCTGTGCAGCTCAGTCTAAAGAATGAGTTCGACTTCCACGGCATGTTGGAACTTGCTAGAACGGTGCTCGTGAACTCGTGCGAGTGCTGTGAATCAAGATATGACAAGAAAGAGTGCAGTGTGTTGCCCATGACTCAGCAGACACAGAGGAACTCCGAGGGACCAATGGGCCTCGTTGTTGCTCAGCAGGCCTACAGGGGTGTGGAGATACTCAGGGATCTTGGAACAAAAATGATGCTCACCCGAGAGGCCTAGGAGTCCTGAAAAGGGTACTTCCTTTAAAGTAAAGGAGAACAGCGACTAAGAACTAATGGAAAGAGCTGAATGCCTCCCTTTCTGCAGGGCTACTCAGGGCCTTACCTCGAGGCAAGGACTCACGTTGAGATTCCCTTTAGCTCTAGAGCATGGCAAGGTGAGCCCCACCCCGGCCAAAGAAGCTCCGTGTGTAGCCAGAGAAAACTCATTTTCTTCCCACACCAATGTAGAGGGACCAGAGGCCTGTCAACAGCAGAGAATTTCAGGGAGCTTCCCGGCGGCAAGAATGGAGCTTTCCAAACGGAAAGCAAGGCTAGTACCATCATGCCCCCATTTCCATGGGCACAGGCAGCATACATCTCTGTGGTTTTTAACAAGTCCAATGAGACACAGAGTACACACTGTTTTCCTCCCTTAATCAACTTCTCGAGGCAGGGTGTTCTGCATCTAGTGAACGGCCTCACCAAGGAAAGCCCAAGCTAGGCCTCTGGGCCCGTGCCTCTTCAAAAGTCTGCAGTGCTTCAGGAAAAACTGTGCTTTAGTTGCAATAGGAAGGCAAGTCGTCTTCTTCCTGGAGGCAGGGTGACTTCAGGTAGGAGGTCCTGGATGGAAGGAGAAGCCTAGTGTTTTTCTCTGTGCAGCTCAGACCAGGGAATGAGTGCGACTTCCACGGCATGTAGGAACTTGCTAGAACGGTGCTCGTGAACCTTGTATGAGTGCTGGCTTACTCAAGATGTCCCAATAAGAGTGCACTGTGTTGCCCTACACTCGGCATACACACTGTGAGTCGGAAAGCTACGGGCCTGGATATTGCTTAGAAGGGCCAGGGGAGCCTGAGGGTACTTGCTCTTCTTGCAGGGAATAGGGTTTCCAGGCGAGGCACCTAGGAGTCCTGAAAAGCGTACTGGCGTTAAAATGCTGCAGAGCGGCGACTACGGCCTCATGGAAACGGCTACACACCTCCGCTTCTGCATAGCATTTCAGGGCCTTACCTCGAGGCAAGTTCTCCCGTTGCTTGCACTGTGAGCGACACAGCATGTTAGGATGCTGTATTTCTCCTTGAATAGAGTGACTTCAGGAAAGAGGTCCTCGATAAATTCTAAGAAGAGTGTGTTCTCAGGGCAGCTCAGACGAGGGCAATCTCGAAAACTTGCAGGACATGTTGGACTGCCTAGAAATGTGGTTCTGATGCTGTTCGAGTGCTCTGGAAATATAGCTCTATTGAAGTAACGTACAGTGTGTTGCCAGAGACTCGGCAGACACAGAGGGCCTCCGAGGGTCGTATGGGAATCAATGCTGCTCAGCAGGCCCACAGGGGTGTGGAGGGCGTCAGTGATCTTGGAACAAAAATGATGCTCACCCGAAGGGCCTAGGAGTCCTGAAAAGGGTGCTTCCTTTAACATAAAGCGGAACCTCCACTAAGAGCTCATGGAAAGAGCTGCATGCCTCCCTTTCTGCAGGGCTACTCAGGGCCTTACCTCGAGGCAAGGACTCACGTTGAGATTCCCTTTAGCTCTAGAGCATGGCAAGGTGAGCCCCAACCGGGCCAATGAAGCTCCGTGTGTAGCCAGAGAAATCTCATTTTCTTCCCACACCCATGCCTACAGTGGCCAGAGAGCTGTTAACAGCAGAGAATTTCAGGGAGCTTCACGGCAGCAAGAATGGGGCTTTCCAAATGGAAAGCAAGGCTAGTACCATCATGCCCCCATTACCATGGGCACAGGCAGCATACACCTCTGTGGTTTCTAACAAGTCAAAAGAACCACAGGGTACACACTGGTTGCTTCCCTGAATCAACTTCTCGAGGCAGGGTGTTCTGCGTCTTGTGAACGGCCTCACCAAGGAAGGCCCTAGCTAGGCCCATGGGCCCGTGCCTCTTCAAAAGCCTGCAGTGCTACAGGAAAAACTCTGCTTTAGTTGCAATGAGAATGCAAGCAGTGTTTCTCCTGATGGCAGTGTAACTTCAGGTAAGAGGTCTTAGATGGAAGAAGAAGCCTAGTGTTTTTCCTCTGTGCAGCTCAGTCTAAAGAATGAGTTCGACTTCCACGGCATGTTGGAACTTGCTAGAACGGTGCTCGTGAACTCGTGCGAGTGCTGTGAATCAAGATATGACAAGAAAGAGTGCAGTGTGTTGCCCATGACTCAGCAGACACAGAGGAACTCCGAGGGACCAATGGGCCTCGTTGTTGCTCAGCAGGCCTACAGGGGTGTGGAGATACTCAGGGATCTTGGAACAAAAATGATGCTCACCCGAGAGGCCTAGGAGTCCTGAAAAGGGTACTTCCTTTAAAGTAAAGGAGAACAGCGACTAAGAACTAATGGAAAGAGCTGAATGCCTCCCTTTCTGCAGGGCTACTCAGGGCCTTACCTCGAGGCAAGGACTCACGTTGAGATTCCCTTTAGCTCTAGAGCATGGCAAGGTGAGCCCCACCCCGGCCAAAGAAGCTCCGTGTGTAGCCAGAGAAAACTCATTTTCTTCCCACACCAATGTAGAGGGACCAGAGGCCTGTCAACAGCAGAGAATTTCAGGGAGCTTCCCGGCGGCAAGAATGGAGCTTTCCAAACGGAAAGCAAGGCTAGTACCATCATGCCCCCATTTCCATGGGCACAGGCAGCATACATCTCTGTGGTTTTTAACAAGTCCAATGAGACACAGAGTACACACTGTTTTCCTCCCTTAATCAACTTCTCGAGGCAGGGTGTTCTGCATCTAGTGAACGGCCTCACCAAGGAAAGCCCAAGCTAGGCCTCTGGGCCCGTGCCTCTTCACAAGTCTGCAGTGCTTCAGGAAAAACTGTGCTTTAGTTGCAATAGGAAGGCAAGTCGTCTTCTTCCTGGAGGCAGGGTGACTTCAGGTAGGAGGTCCTGGATGGAAGGAGAAGCCTAGTGTTTTTCTCTGTGCAGCTCAGACCAGGGAATGAGTGCGACTTCCACGGCATGTAGGAACTTGCTAGAACGGTGCTCGTGAACCTTGTATGAGTGCTGGCTTACTCAAGATGTCCCAATAAGAGTGCACTGTGTTGCCCTACACTCGGCATACACACTGTGAGTCGGAAAGCTACGGGCCTGGATATTGCTTAGAAGGGCCAGGGGAGCCTGAGGGTACTTGCTCTTCTTGCAGGGAATAGGGTTTCCAGGCGAGGCACCTAGGAGTCCTGAAAAGCGTACTGGCGTTAAAATGCTGCAGAGCGGCGACTACGGCCTCATGGAAACGGCTACACACCTCCGCTTCTGCATAGCATTTCAGGGCCTTACCTCGAGGCAAGTTCTCCCGTTGCTTGCACTGTGAGCGACACAGCATGTTAGGATGCTGTATTTCTCCTTGAATAGAGTGACTTCAGGAAAGAGGTCCTCGATAAATTCTAAGAAGAGTGTGTTCTCAGGGCAGCTCAGACGAGGGCAATCTCGAAAACTTGCAGGACATGTTGGACTGCCTAGAAATGTGGTTCTGATGCTGTTCGAGTGCTCTGGAAATATAGCTCTATTGAAGTAACGTACAGTGTGTTGCCAGAGACTCGGCAGACACAGAGGGCCTCCGAGGGTCGTATGGGAATCAATGCTGCTCAGCAGGCCCACAGGGGTGTGGAGGGCGTCAGTGATCTTGGAACAAAAATGATGCTCACCCGAAGGGCCTAGGAGTCCTGAAAAGGGTGCTTCCTTTAACATAAAGCGGAACCTCCACTAAGAGCTCATGGAAAGAGCTGCATGCCTCCCTTTCTGCAGGGCTACTCAGGGCCTTACCTCGAGGCAAGGACTCACGTTGAGATTCCCTTTAGCTCTAGAGCATGGCAAGGTGAGCCCCAACCGGGCCAATGAAGCTCCGTGTGTAGCCAGAGAAATCTCATTTTCTTCCCACACCCATGCCTACAGTGGCCAGAGAGCTGTTAACAGCAGAGAATTTCAGGGAGCTTCACGGCAGCAAGAATGGGGCTTTCCAAATGGAAAGCAAGGCTAGTACCATCATGCCCCCATTACCATGGGCACAGGCAGCATACATCTCTGTGGTTTCTAACAAGTCAAAAGAACCACAGGGTACACACTGGTTGCTTCCCTGAATCAACTTCTCGAGGCAGGGTGTTCTGCGTCTTGTGAACGGCCTCACCAAGGAAGGCCCTAGCTAGGCCCATGGGCCCGTGCCTCTTCAAAAGCCTGCAGTGCTACAGGAAAAACTCTGCTTTAGTTGCAATGAGAATGCAAGCAGTGTTTCTCCTGATGGCAGTGTAACTTCAGGTAAGAGGTCTTAGATGGAAGAAGAAGCCTAGTGTTTTTCCTCTGTGCAGCTCAGTCTAAAGAATGAGTTCGACTTCCACGGCATGTTGGAACTTGCTAGAACGGTGCTCGTGAACTCGTGCGAGTGCTGTGAATCAAGATATGACAAGAAAGAGTGCAGTGTGTTGCCCATGACTCAGCAGACACAGAGGAACTCCGAGGGACCAATGGGCCTCGTTGTTGCTCAGCAGGCCTACAGGGGTGTGGAGATACTCAGGGATCTTGGAACAAAAATGATGCTCACCCGAGAGGCCTAGGAGTCCTGAAAAGGGTACTTCCTTTAAAGTAAAGGAGAACAGCGACTAAGAACTAATGGAAAGAGCTGAATGCCTCCCTTTCTGCAGGGCTACTCAGGGCCTTACCTCGAGGCAAGGACTCACGTTGAGATTCCCTTTAGCTCTAGAGCATGGCAAGGTGAGCCCCACCCCGGCCAAAGAAGCTCCGTGTGTAGCCAGAGAAAACTCATTTTCTTCCCACACCAATGTAGAGGGACCAGAGGCCTGTCAACAGCAGAGAATTTCAGGGAGCTTCCCGGCGGCAAGAATGGAGCTTTCCAAATGGAAAGCAAGGCTAGTACCATCATGCCCCCATTTCCATGGGCACACGCAGCATACATCTCTGTGGTTTTTAACAAGTCCAATGAGACACAGAGTACACACTGTTTTCCTCCCTTAATCAACTTCTCGAGGCAGGGTGTTCTGCATCTAGTGAACGGCCTCACCAAGGAAAGCCCAAGCTAGGCCTCTGGGCCCGTGCCTCTTCAAAAGTCTGCAGTGCTTCAGGAAAAACTGTGCTTTAGTTGCAATAGGAAGGCAAGTCGTCTTCTTCCTGGAGGCAGGGTGACTTCAGGTAGGAGGTCCTGGATGGAAGGAGAAGCCTAGTGTTTTTCTCTGTGCAGCTCAGACCAGGGAATGAGTGCGACTTCCACGGCATGTAGGAACTTGCTAGAACGGTGCTCGTGAACCTTGTATGAGTGCTGGCTTACTCAAGATGTCCCAATAAGAGTGCACTGTGTTGCCCTACACTCGGCATACACACTGTGAGTCGGAAAGCTACGGGCCTGGATATTGCTTAGAAGGGCCAGGGGAGCCTGAGGGTACTTGCTCTTCTTGCAGGGAATAGGGTTTCCAGGCGAGGCACCTAGGAGTCCTGAAAAGCGTACTGGCGTTAAAATGCTGCAGAGCGGCGACTACGGCCTCATGGAAACGGCTACACACCTCCGCTTCTGCATAGCATTTCAGGGCCTTACCTCGAGGCAAGTTCTCCCGTTGCTTGCACTGTGAGCGACACAGCATGTTAGGATGCTGTATTTCTCCTTGAATAGAGTGACTTCAGGAAAGAGGTCCTCGATAAATTCTAAGAAGAGTGTGTTCTCAGGGCAGCTCAGACGAGGGCAATCTCGAAAACTTGCAGGACATGTTGGACTGCCTAGAAATGTGGTTCTGATGCTGTTCGAGTGCTCTGGAAATATAGCTCTATTGAAGTAACGTACAGTGTGTTGCCAGAGACTCGGCAGACACAGAGGGCCTCCGAGGGTCGTATGGGAATCAATGCTGCTCAGCAGGCCCACAGGGGTGTGGAGGGCGTCAGTGATCTTGGAACAAAAATGATGCTCACCCGAAGGGCCTAGGAGTCCTGAAAAGGGTGCTTCCTTTAACATAAAGCGGAACCTCCACTAAGAGCTCATGGAAAGAGCTGCATGCCTCCCTTTCTGCAGGGCTACTCAGGGCCTTACCTCGAGGCAAGGACTCACGTTGAGATTCCCTTTAGCTCTAGAGCATGGCAAGGTGAGCCCCAACCGGGCCAATGAAGCTCCGTGTGTAGCCAGAGAAATCTCATTTTCTTCCCACACCCATGCCTACAGTGGCCAGAGAGCTGTTAACAGCAGAGAATTTCAGGGAGCTTCACGGCAGCAAGAATGGGGCTTTCCAAATGGAAAGCAAGGCTAGTACCATCATGCCCCCATTACCATGGGCACAGGCAGCATACACCTCTGTGGTTTCTAACAAGTCAAAAGAACCACAGGGTACACACTGGTTGCTTCCCTGAATCAACTTCTCGAGGCAGGGTGTTCTGCGTCTTGTGAACGGCCTCACCAAGGAAGGCCCTAGCTAGGCCCATGGGCCCGTGCCTCTTCAAAAGCCTGCAGTGCTACAGGAAAAACTCTGCTTTAGTTGCAATGAGAATGCAAGCAGTGTTTCTCCTGATGGCAGTGTAACTTCAGGTAAGAGGTCTTAGATGGAAGAAGAAGCCTAGTGTTTTTCCTCTGTGCAGCTCAGTCTAAAGAATGAGTTCGACTTCCACGGCATGTTGGAACTTGCTAGAACGGTGCTCGTGAACTCGTGCGAGTGCTGTGAATCAAGATATGACAAGAAAGAGTGCAGTGTGTTGCCCATGACTCAGCAGACACAGAGGAACTCCGAGGGACCAATGGGCCTCGTTGTTGCTCAGCAGGCCTACAGGGGTGTGGAGATACTCAGGGATCTTGGAACAAAAATGATGCTCACCCGAGAGGCCTAGGAGTCCTGAAAAGGGTACTTCCTTTAAAGTAAAGGAGAACAGCGACTAAGAACTAATGGAAAGAGCTGAATGCCTCCCTTTCTGCAGGGCTACTCAGGGCCTTACCTCGAGGCAAGGACTCACGTTGAGATTCCCTTTAGCTCTAGAGCATGGCAAGGTGAGCCCCACCCCGGCCAAAGAAGCTCCGTGTGTAGCCAGAGAAAACTCATTTTCTTCCCACACCAATGTAGAGGGACCAGAGGCCTGTCAACAGCAGAGAATTTCAGGGAGCTTCCCGGCGGCAAGACTGGAGCTTTCCAAACGGAAAGCAAGGCTAGTACCATCATGCCCCCATTTCCATGGGCACAGGCAGCATACATCTCTGTGGTTTTTAACAAGTCCAATGAGACACAGAGTACACACTGTTTTCCTCCCTTAATCAACTTCTCGAGGCAGGGTGTTCTGCATCTAGTGAACGGCCTCACCAAGGAAAGCCCAAGCTAGGCCTCTGGGCCCGTGCCTCTTCAAAAGTCTGCAGTGCTTCAGGAAAAACTGTGCTTTAGTTGCAATAGGAAGGCAAGTTGTCTTCTTCCTGGAGGCAGGGTGACTTCAGGTAGGAGGTCCTGGATGGAAGGAGAAGCCTAGTGTTTTTCTCTGTGCAGCTCAGACCAGGGAATGAGTGCGACTTCCACGGCATGTAGGAACTTGCTAGAACGGTGCTCGTGAACCTTGTATGAGTGCTGGCTTACTCAAGATGTCCCAATAAGAGTGCACTGTGTTGCCCTACACTCGGCATACACACTGTGAGTCGGAAAGCTACGGGCCTGGATATTGCTTAGAAGGGCCAGGGGAGCCTGAGGGTACTTGCTCTTCTTGCAGGGAATAGGGTTTCCAGGCGAGGCACCTAGGAGTCCTGAAAAGCGTACTGGCGTTAAAATGCTGCAGAGCGGCGACTACGGCCTCATGGAAACGGCTACACACCTCCGCTTCTGCATAGCATTTCAGGGCCTTACCTCGAGGCAAGTTCTCCCGTTGCTTGCACTGTGAGCGACACAGCATGTTAGGATGCTGTATTTCTCCTTGAATAGAGTGACTTCAGGAAAGAGGTCCTCGATAAATTCTAAGAAGAGTGTGTTCTCAGGGCAGCTCAGACGAGGGCAATCTCGAAAACTTGCAGGACATGTTGGACTGCCTAGAAATGTGGTTCTGATGCTGTTCGAGTGCTCTGGAAATATAGCTCTATTGAAGTAACGTACAGTGTGTTGCCAGAGACTCGGCAGACACAGAGGGCCTCCGAGGGTCGTATGGGAATCAATGCTGCTCAGCAGGCCCACAGGGGTGTGGAGGGCGTCAGTGATCTTGGAACAAAAATGATGCTCACCCGAAGGGCCTAGGAGTCCTGAAAAGGGTGCTTCCTTTAACATAAAGCGGAACCTCCACTAAGAGCTCATGGAAAGAGCTGCATGCCTCCCTTTCTGCAGGGCTACTCAGGGCCTTACCTCGAGGCAAGGACTCACGTTGAGATTCCCTTTAGCTCTAGAGCATGGCAAGGTGAGCCCCAACCGGGCCAATGAAGCTCCGTGTGTAGCCAGAGAAATCTCATTTTCTTCCCACACCCATGCCTACAGTGGCCAGAGAGCTGTTAACAGCAGAGAATTTCAGGGAGCTTCACGGCAGCAAGAATGGGGCTTTCCAAATGGAAAGCAAGGCTAGTACCATCATGCCCCCATTACCATGGGCACAGGCAGCATACACCTCTGTGGTTTCTAACAAGTCAAAAGAACCACAGGGTACACACTGGTTGCTTCCCTGAATCAACTTCTCGAGGCAGGGTGTTCTGCGTCTTGTGAACGGCCTCACCAAGGAAGGCCCTAGCTAGGCCCATGGGCCCGTGCCTCTTCAAAAGCCTGCAGTGCTACAGGAAAAACTCTGCTTTAGTTGCAATAAGAATGCAAGCAGTGTTTCTCCTGATGGCAGTGTAACTTCAGGTAAGAGGTCTTAGATGGAAGAAGAAGCCTAGTGTTTTTCCTCTGTGCAGCTCAGTCTAAAGAATGAGTTCGACTTCCACGGCATGTTGGAACTTGCTAGAACGGTGCTCGTGAACTCGTGCGAGTGCTGTGAATCAAGATATGACAAGAAAGAGTGCAGTGTGTTGCCCATGACTCAGCAGACACAGAGGAACTCCGAGGGACCAATGGGCCTCGTTGTTGCTCAGCAGGCCTACAGGGGTGTGGAGATACTCAGGGATCTTGGAACAAAAATGATGCTCACCCGAGAGGCCTAGGAGTCCTGAAAAGGGTACTTCCTTTAAAGTAAAGGAGAACAGCGACTAAGAACTAATGGAAAGAGCTGAATGCCTCCCTTTCTGCAGGGCTACTCAGGGCCTTACCTCGAGGCAAGGACTCACGTTGAGATTCCCTTTAGCTCTAGAGCATGGCAAGGTGAGCCCCACCCCGGCCAAAGAAGCTCCGTGTGTAGCCAGAGAAAACTCATTTTCTTCCCACACCAATGTAGAGGGACCAGAGGCCTGTCAACAGCAGAGAATTTCAGGGAGCTTCCCGGCGGCAAGAATGGAGCTTTCCAAACGGAAAGCAAGGCTAGTACCATCATGCCCCCATTTCCATGGGCACAGGCAGCATACATCTCTGTGGTTTTTAACAAGTCCAATGAGACACAGAGTACACACTGTTTTCCTCCCTTAATCAACTTCTCGAGGCAGGGTGTTCTGCATCTAGTGAACGGCCTCACCAAGGAAAGCCCAAGCTAGGCCTCTGGGCCCGTGCCTCTTCAAAAGTCTGCAGTGCTTCAGGAAAAACTGTGCTTTAGTTGCAATAGGAAGGCAAGTCGTCTTCTTCCTGGAGGCAGGGTGACTTCAGGTAGGAGGTCCTGGATGGAAGGAGAAGCCTAGTGTTTTTCTCTGTGCAGCTCAGACCAGGGAATGAGTGCGACTTCCACGGCATGTAGGAACTTGCTAGAACGGTGCTCGTGAACCTTGTATGAGTGCTGGCTTACTCAAGATGTCCCAATAAGAGTGCACTGTGTTGCCCTACACTCGGCATACACACTGTGAGTCGGAAAGCTACGGGCCTGGATATTGCTTAGAAGGGCCAGGGGAGCCTGAGGGTACTTGCTCTTCTTGCAGGGAATAGGGTTTCCAGGCGAGGCACCTAGGAGTCCTGAAAAGCGTACTGGCGTTAAAATGCTGCAGAGCGGCGACTACGGCCTCATGGAAACGGCTACACACCTCCGCTTCTGCATAGCATTTCAGGGCCTTACCTCGAGGCAAGTTCTCCCGTTGCTTGCACTGTGAGCGACACAGCATGTTAGGATGCTGTATTTCTCCTTGAATAGAGTGACTTCAGGAAAGAGGTCCTCGATAAATTCTAAGAAGAGTGTGTTCTCAGGGCAGCTCAGACGAGGGCAATCTCGAAAACTTGCAGGACATGTTGGACTGCCTAGAAATGTGGTTCTGATGCTGTTCGAGTGCTCTGGAAATATAGCTCTATTGAAGTAACGTACAGTGTGTTGCCAGAGACTCGGCAGACACAGAGGGCCTCCGAGGGTCGTATGGGAATCAATGCTGCTCAGCAGGCCCACAGGGGTGTGGAGGGCGTCAGTGATCTTGGAACAAAAATGATGCTCACCCGAAGGGCCTAGGAGTCCTGAAAAGGGTGCTTCCTTTAACATAAAGCGGAACCTCCACTAAGAGCTCATGGAAAGAGCTGCATGCCTCCCTTTCTGCAGGGCTACTCAGGGCCTTACCTCGAGGCAAGGACTCACGTTGAGATTCCCTTTAGCTCTAGAGCATGGCAAGGTGAGCCCCAACCGGGCCAATGAAGCTCCGTGTGTAGCCAGAGAAATCTCATTTTCTTCCCACACCCATGCCTACAGTGGCCAGAGAGCTGTTAACAGCAGAGAATTTCAGGGAGCTTCACGGCAGCAAGAATGGGGCTTTCCAAATGGAAAGCAAGGCTAGTACCATCATGCCCCCATTACCATGGGCACAGGCAGCATACATCTCTGTGGTTTCTAACAAGTCAAAAGAACCACAGGGTACACACTGGTTGCTTCCCTGAATCAACTTCTCGAGGCAGGGTGTTCTGCGTCTTGTGAACGGCCTCACCAAGGAAGGCCCTAGCTAGGCCCATGGGCCCGTGCCTCTTCAAAAGCCTGCAGTGCTACAGGAAAAACTCTGCTTTAGTTGCAATAAGAATGCAAGCAGTGTTTCTCCTGATGGCAGTGTAACTTCAGGTAAGAGGTCTTAGATGGAAGAAGAAGCCTAGTGTTTTTCCTCTGTGCAGCTCAGTCTAAAGAATGAGTTCGACTTCCACGGCATGTTGGAACTTGCTAGAACGGTGCTCGTGAACTTGTGCGAGTGCTGTGAATCAAGATATGACAAGAAAGAGTGCAGTGTGTTGCCCATGACTCAGCAGACACAGAGGAACTCCGAGGGACCAATGGGCCTCGTTGTTGCTCAGCAGGCCTACAGGGGTGTGGAGATACTCAGGGATCTTGGAACAAAAATGATGCTCACCCGAGAGGCCTAGGAGTCCTGAAAAGGGTACTTCCTTTAAAGTAAAGGAGAACAGCGACTAAGAACTAATGGAAAGAGCTGAATGCCTAACTTTCTGCAGGGCTACTCAGGGCCTTACCTCGAGGCAAGGACTCACGTTGAGATTCCCTTTAGCTCTAGAGCATGGCAAGGTGAGCCCCACCCCGGCCAAAGAAGCTCCGTGTGTAGCCAGAGAAAACTCATTTTCTTCCCACACCAATGTAGAGGGACCAGAGGCCTGTCAACAGCAGAGAATTTCAGGGAGCTTCCCGGCGGCAAGAATGGAGCTTTCCAAATGGAAAGCAAGGCTAGTACCATCATGCCCCCATTTCCATGGGCACAGGCAGCATACATCTCTGTGGTTTTTAACAAGTCCAATGAGACACAGAGTACACACTGTTTTCCTCCCTTAATCAACTTCTCGAGGCAGGGTGTTCTGCATCTAGTGAACGGCCTCACCAAGGAAAGCCCAAGCTAGGCCTCTGGGCCCGTGCCTCTTCAAAAGTCTGCAGTGCTTCAGGAAAAACTGTGCTTTAGTTGCAATAGGAAGGCAAGTCGTCTTCTTCCTGGAGGCAGGGTGACTTCAGGTAGGAGGTCCTGGATGGAAGGAGAAGCCTAGTGTTTTTCTCTGTGCAGCTCAGACCAGGGAATGAGTGCGACTTCCACGGCATGTAGGAACTTGCTAGAACGGTGCTCGTGAACCTTGTATGAGTGCTGGCTTACTCAAGATGTCCCAATAAGAGTGCACTGTGTTGCCCTACACTCGGCATACACACTGTGAGTCGGAAAGCTACGGGCCTGGATATTGCTTAGAAGGGCCAGGGGAGCCTGAGGGTACTTGCTCTTCTTGCAGGGAATAGGGTTTCCAGGCGAGGCACCTAGGAGTCCTGAAAAGCGTACTGGCGTTAAAATGCTGCAGAGCGGCGACTACGGCCTCATGGAAACGGCTACACACCTCCGCTTCTGCATAGCATTTCAGGGCCTTACCTCGAGGCAAGTTCTCCCGTTGCTTGCACTGTGAGCGACACAGCATGTTAGGATGCTGTATTTCTCCTTGAATAGAGTGACTTCAGGAAAGAGGTCCTCGATAAATTCTAAGAAGAGTGTGTTCTCAGGGCAGCTCAGACGAGGGCAATCTCGAAAACTTGCAGGACATGTTGGACTGCCTAGAAATGTGGGTCTGATGCTGTTCGAGTGCTCTGGAAATATAGCTCTATTGAAGTAACGTACAGTGTGTTGCCAGAGACTCGGCAGACACAGAGGGCCTCCGAGGGTCGTATGGGAATCAATGCTGCTCAGCAGGCCCACAGGGGTGTGGAGGGCGTCAGTGATCTTGGAACAAAAATGATGCTCACCCGAAGGGCCTAGGAGTCCTGAAAAGGGTGCTTCCTTTAACATAAAGCGGAACCTCCACTAAGAGCTCATGGAAAGAGCTGCATGCCTCCCTTTCTGCAGGGCTACTCAGGGCCTTACCTCGAGGCAAGGACTCACGTTGAGATTCCCTTTAGCTCTAGAGCATGGCAAGGTGAGCCCCAACCGGGCCAATGAAGCTCCGTGTGTAGCCAGAGAAATCTCATTTTCTTCCCACACCCATGCCTACAGTGGCCAGAGAGCTGTTAACAGCAGAGAATTTCAGGGAGCTTCACGGCAGCAAGAATGGGGCTTTCCAAATGGAAAGCAAGGCTAGTACCATCATGCCCCCATTACCATGGGCACAGGCAGCATACATCTCTGTGGTTTCTAACAAGTCAAAAGAACCACAGGGTACACACTGGTTGCTTCCCTGAATCAACTTCTCGAGGCAGGGTGTTCTGCGTCTTGTGAACGGCCTCACCAAGGAAGGCCCTAGCTAGGCCCATGGGCCCGTGCCTCTTCAAAAGCCTGCAGTGCTACAGGAAAAACTCTGCTTTAGTTGCAATGAGAATGCAAGCAGTGTTTCTCCTGATGGCAGTGTAACTTCAGGTAAGAGGTCTTAGATGGAAGAAGAAGCCTAGTGTTTTTCCTCTGTGCAGCTCAGTCTAAAGAATGAGTTCGACTTCCACGGCATGTTGGAACTTGCTAGAACGGTGCTCGTGAACTCGTGCGAGTGCTGTGAATCAAGATATGACAAGAAAGAGTGCAGTGTGTTGCCCATGACTCAGCAGACACAGAGGAACTTCGAGGGACCAATGGGCCTCGTTGTTGCTCAGCAGGCCTACAGGGGTGTGGAGATACTCAGGGATCTTGGAACAAAAATGATGCTCACCCGAGAGGCCTAGGAGTCCTGAAAAGGGTACTTCCTTTAAAGTAAAGGAGAACAGCGACTAAGAACTAATGGAAAGAGCTGAATGCCTCCCTTTCTGCAGGGCTACTCAGGGCCTTACCTCGAGGCAAGGACTCACGTTGAGATTCCCTTTAGCTCTAGAGCATGGCAAGGTGAGCCCCACCCCGGCCAAAGAAGCTCCGTGTGTAGCCAGAGAAAACTCATTTTCTTCCCACACCAATGTAGAGGGACCAGAGGCCTGTCAACAGCAGAGAATTTCAGGGAGCTTCCCGGCGGCAAGAATGGAGCTTTCCAAACGGAAAGCAAGGCTAGTACCATCATGCCCCCATTTCCATGGGCACACGCAGCATACATCTCTGTGGTTTTTAACAAGTCCAATGAGACACAGAGTACACACTGTTTTCCTCCCTTAATCAACTTCTCGAGGCAGGGTGTTCTGCATCTAGTGAACGGCCTCACCAAGGAAAGCCCAAGCTAGGCCTCTGGGCCCGTGCCTCTTCAAAAGTCTGCAGTGCTTCAGGAAAAACTGTGCTTTAGTTGCAATAGGAAGGCAAGTCGTCTTCTTCCTGGAGGCAGGGTGACTTCAGGTAGGAGGTCCTGGATGGAAGGAGAAGCCTAGTGTTTTTCTCTGTGCAGCTCAGACCAGGGAATGAGTGCGACTTCCACGGCATGTAGGAACTTGCTAGAACGGTGCTCGTGAACCTTGTATGAGTGCTGGCTTACTCAAGATGTCCCAATAAGAGTGCACTGTGTTGCCCTACACTCGGCATACACACTGTGAGTCGGAAAGCTACGGGCCTGGATATTGCTTAGAAGGGCCAGGGGAGCCTGAGGGTACTTGCTCTTCTTGCAGGGAATAGGGTTTCCAGGCGAGGCACCTAGGAGTCCTGAAAAGCGTACTGGCGTTAAAATGCTGCAGAGCGGCGACTACGGCCTCATGGAAACGGCTACACACCTCCGCTTCTGCATAGCATTTCAGGGCCTTACCTCGAGGCAAGTTCTCCCGTTGCTTGCACTGTGAGCGGCACAGCATGTTAGGATGCTGTATTTCTCCTTGAATAGAGTGACTTCAGGAAAGAGGTCCTCGATAAATTCTAAGAAGAGTGTGTTCTCAGGGCAGCTCAGACGAGGGCAATCTCGAAAACTTGCAGGACATGTTGGACTGCCTAGAAATGTGGTTCTGATGCTGTTCGAGTGCTCTGGAAATATAGCTCTATTGAAGTAACGTACAGTGTGTTGCCAGAGACTCGGCAGACACAGAGGGCCTCCGAGGGTCGTATGGGAATCAATGCTGCTCAGCAGGCCCACAGGGGTGTGGAGGGCGTCAGTGATCTTGGAACAAAAATGATGCTCACCCGAAGGGCCTAGGAGTCCTGAAAAGGGTGCTTCCTTTAACATAAAGCGGAACCTCCACTAAGAGCTCATGGAAAGAGCTGCATGCCTCCCTTTCTGCAGGGCTACTCAGGGCCTTACCTCGAGGCAAGGACTCACGTTGAGATTCCCTTTAGCTCTAGAGCATGGCAAGGTGAGCCCCAACCGGGCCAATGAAGCTCCGTGTGTAGCCAGAGAAATCTCATTTTCTTCCCACACCCATGCCTACAGTGGCCAGAGAGCTGTTAACAGCAGAGAATTTCAGGGAGCTTCACGGCAGCAAGAATGGGGCTTTCCAAATGGAAAGCAAGGCTAGTACCATCATGCCCCCATTACCATGGGCACAGGCAGCATACATCTCTGTGGTTTCTAACAAGTCAAAAGAACCACAGGGTACACACTGGTTGCTTCCCTGAATCAACTTCTCGAGGCAGGGTGTTCTGCGTCTTGTGAACGGCCTCACCAAGGAAGGCCCTAGCTAGGCCCATGGGCCCGTGCCTCTTCAAAAGCCTGCAGTGCTACAGGAAAAACTCTGCTTTAGTTGCAATAAGAATGCAAGCAGTGTTTCTCCTGATGGCAGTGTAACTTCAGGTAAGAGGTCTTAGATGGAAGAAGAAGCCTAGTGTTTTTCCTCTGTGCAGCTCAGTCTAAAGAATGAGTTCGACTTCCACGGCATGTTGGAACTTGCTAGAACGGTGCTCGTGAACTTGTGCGAGTGCTGTGAATCAAGATATGACAAGAAAGAGTGCAGTGTGTTGCCCATGACTCAGCAGACACAGAGGAACTCCGAGGGACCAATGGGCCTCGTTGTTGCTCAGCAGGCCTACAGGGGTGTGGAGATACTCAGGGATCTTGGAACAAAAATGATGCTCACCCGAGAGGCCTAGGAGTCCTGAAAAGGGTACTTCCTTTAAAGTAAAGGAGAACAGCGACTAAGAACTAATGGAAAGAGCTGAATGCCTAACTTTCTGCAGGGCTACTCAGGGCCTTACCTCGAGGCAAGGACTCACGTTGAGATTCCCTTTAGCTCTAGAGCATGGCAAGGTGAGCCCCACCCCGGCCAAAGAAGCTCCGTGTGTAGCCAGAGAAAACTCATTTTCTTCCCACACCAATGTAGAGGGACCAGAGGCCTGTCAACAGCAGAGAATTTCAGGGAGCTTCCCGGCGGCAAGAATGGAGCTTTCCAAATGGAAAGCAAGGCTAGTACCATCATGCCCCCATTTCCATGGGCACAGGCAGCATACATCTCTGTGGTTTTTAACAAGTCCAATGAGACACAGAGTACACACTGTTTTCCTCCCTTAATCAACTTCTCGAGGCAGGGTGTTCTGCATCTAGTGAACGGCCTCACCAAGGAAAGCCCAAGCTAGGCCTCTGGGCCCGTGCCTCTTCAAAAGTCTGCAGTGCTTCAGGAAAAACTGTGCTTTAGTTGCAATAGGAAGGCAAGTCGTCTTCTTCCTGGAGGCAGGGTGACTTCAGGTAGGAGGTCCTGGATGGAAGGAGAAGCCTAGTGTTTTTCTCTGTGCAGCTCAGACCAGGGAATGAGTGCGACTTCCACGGCATGTAGGAACTTGCTAGAACGGTGCTCGTGAACCTTGTATGAGTGCTGGCTTACTCAAGATGTCCCAATAAGAGTGCACTGTGTTGCCCTACACTCGGCATACACACTGTGAGTCGGAAAGCTACGGGCCTGGATATTGCTTAGAAGGGCCAGGGGAGCCTGAGGGTACTTGCTCTTCTTGCAGGGAATAGGGTTTCCAGGCGAGGCACCTAGGAGTCCTGAAAAGCGTACTGGCGTTAAAATGCTGCAGAGCGGCGACTACGGCCTCATGGAAACGGCTACACACCTCCGCTTCTGCATAGCATTTCAGGGCCTTACCTCGAGGCAAGTTCTCCCGTTGCTTGCACTGTGAGCGACACAGCATGTTAGGATGCTGTATTTCTCCTTGAATAGAGTGACTTCAGGAAAGAGGTCCTCGATAAATTCTAAGAAGAGTGTGTTCTCAGGGCAGCTCAGACGAGGGCAATCTCGAAAACTTGCAGGACATGTTGGACTGCCTAGAAATGTGGGTCTGATGCTGTTCGAGTGCTCTGGAAATATAGCTCTATTGAAGTAACGTACAGTGTGTTGCCAGAGACTCGGCAGACACAGAGGGCCTCCGAGGGTCGTATGGGAATCAATGCTGCTCAGCAGGCCCACAGGGGTGTGGAGGGCGTCAGTGATCTTGGAACAAAAATGATGCTCACCCGAAGGGCCTAGGAGTCCTGAAAAGGGTGCTTCCTTTAACATAAAGCGGAACCTCCACTAAGAGCTCATGGAAAGAGCTGCATGCCTCCCTTTCTGCAGGGCTACTCAGGGCCTTACCTCGAGGCAAGGACTCACGTTGAGATTCCCTTTAGCTCTAGAGCATGGCAAGGTGAGCCCCAACCGGGCCAATGAAGCTCCGTGTGTAGCCAGAGAAATCTCATTTTCTTCCCACACCCATGCCTACAGTGGCCAGAGAGCTGTTAACAGCAGAGAATTTCAGGGAGCTTCACGGCAGCAAGAATGGGGCTTTCCAAATGGAAAGCAAGGCTAGTACCATCATGCCCCCATTACCATGGGCACAGGCAGCATACATCTCTGTGGTTTCTAACAAGTCAAAAGAACCACAGGGTACACACTGGTTGCTTCCCTGAATCAACTTCTCGAGGCAGGGTGTTCTGCGTCTTGTGAACGGCCTCACCAAGGAAGGCCCTAGCTAGGCCCATGGGCCCGTGCCTCTTCAAAAGCCTGCAGTGCTACAGGAAAAACTCTGCTTTAGTTGCAATGAGAATGCAAGCAGTGTTTCTCCTGATGGCAGTGTAACTTCAGGTAAGAGGTCTTAGATGGAAGAAGAAGCCTAGTGTTTTTCCTCTGTGCAGCTCAGTCTAAAGAATGAGTTCGACTTCCACGGCATGTTGGAACTTGCTAGAACGGTGCTCGTGAACTCGTGCGAGTGCTGTGAATCAAGATATGACAAGAAAGAGTGCAGTGTGTTGCCCATGACTCAGCAGACACAGAGGAACTCCGAGGGACCAATGGGCCTCGTTGTTGCTCAGCAGGCCTACAGGGGTGTGGAGATACTCAGGGATCTTGGAACAAAAATGATGCTCACCCGAGAGGCCTAGGAGTCCTGAAAAGGGTACTTCCTTTAAAGTAAAGGAGAACAGCGACTAAGAACTAATGGAAAGAGCTGAATGCCTCCCTTTCTGCAGGGCTACTCAGGGCCTTACCTCGAGGCAAGGACTCACGTTGAGATTCCCTTTAGCTCTAGAGCATGGCAAGGTGAGCCCCACCCCGGCCAAAGAAGCTCCGTGTGTAGCCAGAGAAAACTCATTTTCTTCCCACACCAATGTAGAGGGACCAGAGGCCTGTCAACAGCAGAGAATTTCAGGGAGCTTCCCGGCGGCAAGAATGGAGCTTTCCAAATGGAAAGCAAGGCTAGTACCATCATGCCCCCATTTCCATGGGCACAGGCAGCATACATCTCTGTGGTTTTTAACAAGTCCAATGAGACACAGAGTACACACTGTTTTCCTCCCTTAATCAACTTCTCGAGGCAGGGTGTTCTGCATCTAGTGAACGGCCTCACCAAGGAAAGCCCAAGCTAGGCCTCTGGGCCCGTGCCTCTTCAAAAGTCTGCAGTGCTTCAGGAAAAACTGTGCTTTAGTTGCAATAGGAAGGCAAGTCGTCTTCTTCCTGGAGGCAGGGTGACTTCAGGTAGGAGGTCCTGGATGGAAGGAGAAGCCTAGTGTTTTTCTCTGTGCAGCTCAGACCAGGGAATGAGTGCGACTTCCACGGCATGTAGGAACTTGCTAGAACGGTGCTCGTGAACCTTGTATGAGTGCTGGCTTACTCAAGATGTCCCAATAAGAGTGCACTGTGTTGCCCTACACTCGGCATACACACTGTGAGTCGGAAAGCTACGGGCCTGGATATTGCTTAGAAGGGCCAGGGGAGCCTGAGGGTACTTGCTCTTCTTGCAGGGAATAGGGTTTCCAGGCGAGGCACCTAGGAGTCCTGAAAAGCGTACTGGCGTTAAAATGCTGCAGAGCGGCGACTACGGCCTCATGGAAACGGCTACACACCTCCGCTTCTGCATAGCATTTCAGGGCCTTACCTCGAGGCAAGTTCTCCCGTTGCTTGCACTGTGAGCGACACAGCATGTTAGGATGCTGTATTTCTCCTTGAATAGAGTGACTTCAGGAAAGAGGTCCTCGATAAATTCTAAGAAGAGTGTGTTCTCAGGGCAGCTCAGACGAGGGCAATCTCGAAAACTTGCAGGACATGTTGGACTGCCTAGAAATGTGGGTCTGATGCTGTTCGAGTGCTCTGGAAATATAGCTCTATTGAAGTAACGTACAGTGTGTTGCCAGAGACTCGGCAGACACAGAGGGCCTCCGAGGGTCGTATGGGAATCAATGCTGCTCAGCAGGCCCACAGGGGTGTGGAGGGCGTCAGTGATCTTGGAACAAAAATGATGCTCACCCGAAGGGCCTAGGAGTCCTGAAAAGGGTGCTTCCTTTAACATAAAGCGGAACCTCCACTAAGAGCTCATGGAAAGAGCTGCATGCCTCCCTTTCTGCAGGGCTACTCAGGGCCTTACCTCGAGGCAAGGACTCACGTTGAGATTCCCTTTAGCTCTAGAGCATGGCAAGGTGAGCCCCAACCGGGCCAATGAAGCTCCGTGTGTAGCCAGAGAAATCTCATTTTCTTCCCACACCCATGCCTACAGTGGCCAGAGAGCTGTTAACAGCAGAGAATTTCAGGGAGCTTCACGGCAGCAAGAATGGGGCTTTCCAAATGGAAAGCAAGGCTAGTACCATCATGCCCCCATTACCATGGGCACAGGCAGCATACATCTCTGTGGTTTCTAACAAGTCAAAAGAACCACAGGGTACACACTGGTTGCTTCCCTGAATCAACTTCTCGAGGCAGGGTGTTCTGCGTCTTGTGAACGGCCTCACCAAGGAAGGCCCTAGCTAGGCCCATGGGCCCGTGCCTCTTCAAAAGCCTGCAGTGCTACAGGAAAAACTCTGCTTTAGTTGCAATGAGAATGCAAGCAGTGTTTCTCCTGATGGCAGTGTAACTTCAGGTAAGAGGTCTTAGATGGAAGAAGAAGCCTAGTGTTTTTCCTCTGTGCAGCTCAGTCTAAAGAATGAGTTCGACTTCCACGGCATGTTGGAACTTGCTAGAACGGTGCTCGTGAACTCGTGCGAGTGCTGTGAATCAAGATATGACAAGAAAGAGTGCAGTGTGTTGCCCATGACTCAGCAGACACAGAGGAACTCCGAGGGACCAATGGGCCTCGTTGTTGCTCAGCAGGCCTACAGGGGTGTGGAGATACTCAGGGATCTTGGAACAAAAATGATGCTCACCCGAGAGGCCTAGGAGTCCTGAAAAGGGTACTTCCTTTAAAGTAAAGGAGAACAGCGACTAAGAACTAATGGAAAGAGCTGAATGCCTCCCTTTCTGCAGGGCTACTCAGGGCCTTACCTCGAGGCAAGGACTCACGTTGAGATTCCCTTTAGCTCTAGAGCATGGCAAGGTGAGCCCCACCCCGGCCAAAGAAGCTCCGTGTGTAGCCAGAGAAAACTCATTTTCTTCCCACACCAATGTAGAGGGACCAGAGGCCTGTCAACAGCAGAGAATTTCAGGGAGCTTCCCGGCGGCAAGAATGGAGCTTTCCAAATGGAAAGCAAGGCTAGTACCATCATGCCCCCATTTCCATGGGCACAGGCAGCATACATCTCTGTGGTTTTTAACAAGTCCAATGAGACACAGAGTACACACTGTTTTCCTCCCTTAATCAACTTCTCGAGGCAGGGTGTTCTGCATCTAGTGAACGGCCTCACCAAGGAAAGCCCAAGCTAGGCCTCTGGGCCCGTGCCTCTTCAAAAGTCTGCAGTGCTTCAGGAAAAACTGTGCTTTAGTTGCAATAGGAAGGCAAGTCGTCTTCTTCCTGGAGGCAGGGTGACTTCAGGTAGGAGGTCCTGGATGGAAGGAGAAGCCTAGTGTTTTTCTCTGTGCAGCTCAGACCAGGGAATGAGTGCGACTTCCACGGCATGTAGGAACTTGCTAGAACGGTGCTCGTGAACCTTGTATGAGTGCTGGCTTACTCAAGATGTCCCAATAAGAGTGCACTGTGTTGCCCTACACTCGGCATACACACTGTGAGTCGGAAAGCTACGGGCCTGGATATTGCTTAGAAGGGCCAGGGGAGCCTGAGGGTACTTGCTCTTCTTGCAGGGAATAGGGTTTCCAGGCGAGGCACCTAGGAGTCCTGAAAAGCGTACTGGCGTTAAAATGCTGCAGAGCGGCGACTACGGCCTCATGGAAACGGCTACACACCTCCGCTTCTGCATAGCATTTCAGGGCCTTACCTCGAGGCAAGTTCTCCCGTTGCTTGCACTGTGAGCGACACAGCATGTTAGGATGCTGTATTTCTCCTTGAATAGAGTGACTTCAGGAAAGAAGTCCTCGATAAATTCTAAGAAGAGTGTGTTCTCAGGGCAGCTCAGACGAGGGCAATCTCGAAAACTTGCAGGACATGTTGGACTGCCTAGAAATGTGGGTCTGATGCTGTTCGAGTGCTCTGGAAATATAGCTCTATTGAAGTAACGTACAGTGTGTTGCCAGAGACTCGGCAGACACAGAGGGCCTCCGAGGGTCGTATGGGAATCAATGCTGCTCAGCAGGCCCACAGGGGTGTGGAGGGCGTCAGTGATCTTGGAACAAAAATGATGCTCACCCGAAGGGCCTAGGAGTCCTGAAAAGGGTGCTTCCTTTAACATAAAGCGGAACCTCCACTAAGAGCTCATGGAAAGAGCTGCATGCCTCCCTTTCTGCAGGGCTACTCAGGGCCTTACCTCGAGGCAAGGACTCACGTTGAGATTCCCTTTAGCTCTAGAGCATGGCAAGGTGAGCCCCAACCGGGCCAATGAAGCTCCGTGTGTAGCCAGAGAAATCTCATTTTCTTCCCACACCCATGCCTACAGTGGCCAGAGAGCTGTTAACAGCAGAGAATTTCAGGGAGCTTCACGGCAGCAAGAATGGGGCTTTCCAAATGGAAAGCAAGGCTAGTACCATCATGCCCCCATTACCATGGGCACAGGCAGCATACATCTCTGTGGTTTCTAACAAGTCAAAAGAACCACAGGGTACACACTGGTTGCTTCCCTGAATCAACTTCTCGAGGCAGGGTGTTCTGCGTCTTGTGAACGGCCTCACCAAGGAAGGCCCTAGCTAGGCCCATGGGCCCGTGCCTCTTCAAAAGCCTGCAGTGCTACAGGAAAAACTCTGCTTTAGTTGCAATGAGAATGCAAGCAGTGTTTCTCCTGATGGCAGTGTAACTTCAGGTAAGAGGTCTTAGATGGAAGAAGAAGCCTAGTGTTTTTCCTCTGTGCAGCTCAGTCTAAAGAATGAGTTCGACTTCCACGGCATGTTGGAACTTGCTAGAACGGTGCTCGTGAACTCGTGCGAGTGCTGTGAATCAAGATATGACAAGAAAGAGTGCAGTGTGTTGCCCATGACTCAGCAGACACAGAGGAACTCCGAGGGACCAATGGGCCTCGTTGTTGCTCAGCAGGCCTACAGGGGTGTGGAGATACTCAGGGATCTTGGAACAAAAATGATGCTCACCCGAGAGGCCTAGGAGTCCTGAAAAGGGTACTTCCTTTAAAGTAAAGGAGAACAGCGACTAAGAACTAATGGAAAGAGCTGAATGCCTCCCTTTCTGCAGGGCTACTCAGGGCCTTACCTCGAGGCAAGGACTCACGTTGAGATTCCCTTTAGCTCTAGAGCATGGCAAGGTGAGCCCCACCCCGGCCAAAGAAGCTCCGTGTGTAGCCAGAGAAAACTCATTTTCTTCCCACACCAATGTAGAGGGACCAGAGGCCTGTCAACAGCAGAGAATTTCAGGGAGCTTCCCGGCGGCAAGAATGGAGCTTTCCAAATGGAAAGCAAGGCTAGTACCATCATGCCCCCATTTCCATGGGCACAGGCAGCATACATCTCTGTGGTTTTTAACAAGTCCAATGAGACACAGAGTACACACTGTTTTCCTCCCTTAATCAACTTCTCGAGGCAGGGTGTTCTGCATCTAGTGAACGGCCTCACCAAGGAAAGCCCAAGCTAGGCCTCTGGGCCCGTGCCTCTTCAAAAGTCTGCAGTGCTTCAGGAAAAACTGTGCTTTAGTTGCAATAGGAAGGCAAGTCGTCTTCTTCCTGGAGGCAGGGTGACTTCAGGTAGGAGGTCCTGGATGGAAGGAGAAGCCTAGTGTTTTTCTCTGTGCAGCTCAGACCAGGGAATGAGTGCGACTTCCACGGCATGTAGGAACTTGCTAGAACGGTGCTCGTGAACCTTGTATGAGTGCTGGCTTACTCAAGATGTCCCAATAAGAGTGCACTGTGTTGCCCTACACTCGGCATACACACTGTGAGTCGGAAAGCTACGGGCCTGGATATTGCTTAGAAGGGCCAGGGGAGCCTGAGGGTACTTGCTCTTCTTGCAGGGAATAGGGTTTCCAGGCGAGGCACCTAGGAGTCCTGAAAAGCGTACTGGCGTTAAAATGCTGCAGAGCGGCGACTACGGCCTCATGGAAACGGCTACACACCTCCGCTTCTGCATAGCATTTCAGGGCCTTACCTCGAGGCAAGTTCTCCCGTTGCTTGCACTGTGAGCGACACAGCATGTTAGGATGCTGTATTTCTCCTTGAATAGAGTGACTTCAGGAAAGAGGTCCTCGATAAATTCTAAGAGTGTGTTCTCAGGGCAGCTCAGACGAGGGCAATCTCGAAAACTTGCAGGACATGTTGGACTGCCTAGAAATGTGGGTCTGATGCTGTTCGAGTGCTCTGGAAATATAGCTCTATTGAAGTAACGTACAGTGTGTTGCCAGAGACTCGGCAGACACAGAGGGCCTCCGAGGGTCGTATGGGAATCAATGCTGCTCAGCAGGCCCACAGGGGTGTGGAGGGCGTCAGTGATCTTGGAACAAAAATGATGCTCACCCGAAGGGCCTAGGAGTCCTGAAAAGGGTGCTTCCTTTAACATAAAGCGGAACCTCCACTAAGAGCTCATGGAAAGAGCTGCATGCCTCCCTTTCTGCAGGGCTACTCAGGGCCTTACCTCGAGGCAAGGACTCACGTTGAGATTCCCTTTAGCTCTAGAGCATGGCAAGGTGAGCCCCAACCGGGCCAATGAAGCTCCGTGTGTAGCCAGAGAAATCTCATTTTCTTCCCACACCCATGCCTACAGTGGCCAGAGAGCTGTTAACAGCAGAGAATTTCAGGGAGCTTCACGGCAGCAAGAATGGGGCTTTCCAAATGGAAAGCAAGGCTAGTACCATCATGCCCCCATTACCATGGGCACAGGCAGCATACATCTCTGTGGTTTCTAACAAGTCAAAAGAACCACAGGGTACACACTGGTTGCTTCCCTGAATCAACTTCTCGAGGCAGGGTGTTCTGCGTCTTGTGAACGGCCTCACCAAGGAAGGCCCTAGCTAGGCCCATGGGCCCGTGCCTCTTCAAAAGCCTGCAGTGCTACAGGAAAAACTCTGCTTTAGTTGCAATAAGAATGCAAGCAGTGTTTCTCCTGATGGCAGTGTAACTTCAGGTAAGAGGTCTTAGATGGAAGAAGAAGCCTAGTGTTTTTCCTCTGTGCAGCTCAGTCTAAAGAATGAGTTCGACTTCCACGGCATGTTGGAACTTGCTAGAACGGTGCTCGTGAACTCGTGCGAGTGCTGTGAATCAAGATATGACAAGAAAGAGTGCAGTGTGTTGCCCATGACTCAGCAGACACAGAGGAACTCCGAGGGACCAATGGGCCTCGTTGTTGCTCAGCAGGCCTACAGGGGTGTGGAGATACTCAGGGATCTTGGAACAAAAATGATGCTCACCCGAGAGGCCTAGGAGTCCTGAAAAGGGTACTTCCTTTAAAGTAAAGGAGAACAGCGACTAAGAACTAATGGAAAGAGCTGAATGCCTCCCTTTCTGCAGGGCTACTCAGGGCCTTACCTCGAGGCAAGGACTCACGTTGAGATTCCCTTTAGCTCTAGAGCATGGCAAGGTGAGCCCCACCCCGGCCAAAGAAGCTCCGTGTGTAGCCAGAGAAAACTCATTTTCTTCCCACACCAATGTAGAGGGACCAGAGGCCTGTCAACAGCAGAGAATTTCAGGGAGCTTCCCGGCGGCAAGAATGGAGCTTTCCAAACGGAAAGCAAGGCTAGTACCATCATGCCCCCATTTCCATGGGCACACGCAGCATACATCTCTGTGGTTTTTAACAAGTCCAATGAGACACAGAGTACACACTGTTTTCCTCCCTTAATCAACTTCTCGAGGCAGGGTGTTCTGCATCTAGTGAACGGCCTCACCAAGGAAAGCCCAAGCTAGGCCTCTGGGCCCGTGCCTCTTCAAAAGTCTGCAGTGCTTCAGGAAAAACTGTGCTTTAGTTGCAATAGGAAGGCAAGTCGTCTTCTTCCTGGAGGCAGGGTGACTTCAGGTAGGAGGTCCTGGATGGAAGGAGAAGCCTAGTGTTTTTCTCTGTGCAGCTCAGACCAGGGAATGAGTGCGACTTCCACGGCATGTAGGAACTTGCTAGAACGGTGCTCGTGAACCTTGTATGAGTGCTGGCTTACTCAAGATGTCCCAATAAGAGTGCACTGTGTTGCCCTACACTCGGCATACACACTGTGAGTCGGAAAGCTACGGGCCTGGATATTGCTTAGAAGGGCCAGGGGAGCCTGAGGGTACTTGCTCTTCTTGCAGGGAATAGGGTTTCCAGGCGAGGCACCTAGGAGTCCTGAAAAGCGTACTGGCGTTAAAATGCTGCAGAGCGGCGACTACGGCCTCATGGAAACGGCTACACACCTCCGCTTCTGCATAGCATTTCAGGGCCTTACCTCGAGGCAAGTTCTCCCGTTGATTGCACTGTGAGCGACACAGCATGTTAGGATGCTGTATTTCTCCTTGAATAGAGTGACTTCAGGAAAGAGGTCCTCGATAAATTCTAAGAAGAGTGTGTTCTCAGGGCAGCTCAGACGAGGGCAATCTCGAAAACTTGCAGGGCATGTTGGACTGCCTAGAAATGTGGGTCTGATGCTGTTCGAGTGCTCTGGAAATATAGCTCTATTGAAGTAACGTACAGTGTGTTGCCAGAGACTCGGCAGACACAGAGGGCCTCCGAGGGTCGTATGGGAATCAATGCTGCTCAGCAGGCCCACAGGGGTGTGGAGGGCGTCAGTGATCTTGGAACAAAAATGATGCTCACCCGAAGGGCCTAGGAGTCCTGAAAAGGGTGCTTCCTTTAACATAAAGCGGAACCTCCACTAAGAGCTCATGGAAAGAGCTGCATGCCTCCCTTTCTGCAGGGCTACTCAGGGCCTTACCTCGAGGCAAGGACTCACGTTGAGATTCCCTTTAGCTCTAGAGCATGGCAAGGTGAGCCCCAACCGGGCCAATGAAGCTCCGTGTGTAGCCAGAGAAATCTCATTTTCTTCCCACACCCATGCCTACAGTGGCCAGAGAGCTGTTAACAGCAGAGAATTTCAGGGAGCTTCACGGCAGCAAGAATGGGGCTTTCCAAATGGAAAGCAAGGCTAGTACCATCATGCCCCCATTACCATGGGCACAGGCAGCATACATCTCTGTGGTTTCTAACAAGTCAAAAGAACCACAGGGTACACACTGGTTGCTTCCCTGAATCAACTTCTCGAGGCAGGGTGTTCTGCGTCTTGTGAACGGCCTCACCAAGGAAGGCCCTAGCTAGGCCCATGGGCCCGTGCCTCTTCAAAAGCCTGCAGTGCTACAGGAAAAACTCTGCTTTAGTTGCAATGAGAATGCAAGCAGTGTTTCTCCTGATGGCAGTGTAACTTCAGGTAAGAGGTCTTAGATGGAAGAAGAAGCCTAGTGTTTTTCCTCTGTGCAGCTCAGTCTAAAGAATGAGTTCGACTTCCACGGCATGTTGGAACTTGCTAGAACGGTGCTCGTGAACTCGTGCGAGTGCTGTGAATCAAGATATGACAAGAAAGAGTGCAGTGTGTTGCCCATGACTCAGCAGACACAGAGGAACTCCGAGGGACCAATGGGCCTCGTTGTTGCTCAGCAGGCCTACAGGGGTGTGGAGATACTCAGGGATCTTGGAACAAAAATGATGCTCACCCGAGAGGCCTAGGAGTCCTGAAAAGGGTACTTCCTTTAAAGTAAAGGAGAACAGCGACTAAGAACTAATGGAAAGAGCTGAATGCCTCCCTTTCTGCAGGGCTACTCAGGGCCTTACCTCGAGGCAAGGACTCACGTTGAGATTCCCTTTAGCTCTAGAGCATGGCAAGGTGAGCCCCACCCCGGCCAAAGAAGCTCCGTGTGTAGCCAGAGAAAACTCATTTTCTTCCCACACCAATGTAGAGGGACCAGAGGCCTGTCAACAGCAGAGAATTTCAGGGAGCTTCCCGGCGGCAAGAATGGAGCTTTCCAAATGGAAAGCAAGGCTAGTACCATCATGCCCCCATTTCCATGGGCACACGCAGCATACATCTCTGTGGTTTTTAACAAGTCCAATGAGACACAGAGTACACACTGTTTTCCTCCCTTAATCAACTTCTCGAGGCAGGGTGTTCTGCATCTAGTGAACGGCCTCACCAAGGAAAGCCCAAGCTAGGCCTCTGGGCCCGTGCCTCTTCAAAAGTCTGCAGTGCTTCAGGAAAAACTGTGCTTTAGTTGCAATAGGAAGGCAAGTCGTCTTCTTCCTGGAGGCAGGGTGACTTCAGGTAGGAGGTCCTGGATGGAAGGAGAAGCCTAGTGTTTTTCTCTGTGCAGCTCAGACCAGGGAATGAGTGCGACTTCCACGGCATGTAGGAACTTGCTAGAACGGTGCTCGTGAACCTTGTATGAGTGCTGGCTTACTCAAGATGTCCCAATAAGAGTGCACTGTGTTGCCCTACACTCGGCATACACACTGTGAGTCGGAAAGCTACGGGCCTGGATATTGCTTAGAAGGGCCAGGGGAGCCTGAGGGTACTTGCTCTTCTTGCAGGGAATAGGGTTTCCAGGCGAGGCACCTAGGAGTCCTGAAAAGCGTACTGGCGTTAAAATGCTGCAGAGCGGCGACTACGGCCTCATGGAAACGGCTACACACCTCCGCTTCTGCATAGCATTTCAGGGCCTTACCTCGAGGCAAGTTCTCCCGTTGCTTGCACTGTGAGCGACACAGCATGTTAGGATGCTGTATTTCTCCTTGAATAGAGTGACTTCAGGAAAGAGGTCCTCGATAAATTCTAAGAAGAGTGTGTTCTCAGGGCAGCTCAGACGAGGGCAATCTCGAAAACTTGCAGGACATGTTGGACTGCCTAGAAATGTGGGTCTGATGCTGTTCGAGTGCTCTGGAAATATAGCTCTATTGAAGTAACGTACAGTGTGTTGCCAGAGACTCGGCAGACACAGAGGGCCTCCGAGGGTCGTATGGGAATCAATGCTGCTCAGCAGGCCCACAGGGGTGTGGAGGGCGTCAGTGATCTTGGAACAAAAATGATGCTCACCCGAAGGGCCTAGGAGTCCTGAAAAGGGTGCTTCCTTTAACATAAAGCGGAACCTCCACTAAGAGCTCATGGAAAGAGCTGCATGCCTCCCTTTCTGCAGGGCTACTCAGGGCCTTACCTCGAGGCAAGGACTCACGTTGAGATTCCCTTTAGCTCTAGAGCATGGCAAGGTGAGCCCCAACCGGGCCAATGAAGCTCCGTGTGTAGCCAGAGAAATCTCATTTTCTTCCCACACCCATGCCTACAGTGGCCAGAGAGCTGTTAACAGCAGAGAATTTCAGGGAGCTTCACGGCAGCAAGAATGGGGCTTTCCAAATGGAAAGCAAGGCTAGTACCATCATGCCCCCATTACCATGGGCACAGGCAGCATACATCTCTGTGGTTTCTAACAAGTCAAAAGAACCACAGGGTACACACTGGTTGCTTCCCTGAATCAACTTCTCGAGGCAGGGTGTTCTGCGTCTTGTGAACGGCCTCACCAAGGAAGGCCCTAGCTAGGCCCATGGGCCCGTGCCTCTTCAAAAGCCTGCAGTGCTACAGGAAAAACTCTGCTTTAGTTGCAATAAGAATGCAAGCAGTGTTTCTCCTGATGGCAGTGTAACTTCAGGTAAGAGGTCTTAGATGGAAGAAGAAGCCTAGTGTTTTTCCTCTGTGCAGCTCAGTCTAAAGAATGAGTTCGACTTCCACGGCATGTTGGAACTTGCTAGAACGGTGCTCGTGAACTCGTGCGAGTGCTGTGAATCAAGATATGACAAGAAAGAGTGCAGTGTGTTGCCCATGACTCAGCAGACACAGAGGAACTCCGAGGGACCAATGGGCCTCGTTGTTGCTCAGCAGGCCTACAGGGGTGTGGAGATACTCAGGGATCTTGGAACAAAAATGATGCTCACCCGAGAGGCCTAGGAGTCCTGAAAAGGGTACTTCCTTTAAAGTAAAGGAGAACAGCGACTAAGAACTAATGGAAAGAGCTGAATGCCTCCCTTTCTGCAGGGCTACTCAGGGCCTTACCTCGAGGCAAGGACTCACGTTGAGATTCCCTTTAGCTCTAGAGCATGGCAAGGTGAGCCCCACCCCGGCCAAAGAAGCTCCGTGTGTAGCCAGAGAAAACTCATTTTCTTCCCACACCAATGTAGAGGGACCAGAGGCCTGTCAACAGCAGAGAATTTCAGGGAGCTTCCCGGCGGCAAGAATGGAGCTTTCCAAACGGAAAGCAAGGCTAGTACCATCATGCCCCCATTTCCATGGGCACAGGCAGCATACATCTCTGTGGTTTTTAACAAGTCCAATGAGACACAGAGTACACACTGTTTTCCTCCCTTAATCAACTTCTCGAGGCAGGGTGTTCTGCATCTAGTGAACGGCCTCACCAAGGAAAGCCCAAGCTAGGCCTCTGGGCCCGTGCCTCTTCAAAAGTCTGCAGTGCTTCAGGAAAAACTGTGCTTTAGTTGCAATAGGAAGGCAAGTCGTCTTCTTCCTGGAGGCAGGGTGACTTCAGGTAGGAGGTCCTGGATGGAAGGAGAAGCCCAGTGTTTTTCTCTGTGCAGCTCAGACCAGGGAATGAGTGCGACTTCCACGGCATGTAGGAACTTGCTAGAACGGTGCTCGTGAACCTTGTATGAGTGCTGGCTTACTCAAGATGTCCCAATAAGAGTGCACTGTGTTGCCCTACACTCGGCATACACACTGTGAGTCGGAAAGCTACGGGCCTGGATATTGCTTAGAAGGGCCAGGGGAGCCTGAGGGTACTTGCTCTTCTTGCAGGGAATAGGGTTTCCAGGCGAGGCACCTAGGAGTCCTGAAAAGCGTACTGGCGTTAAAATGCTGCAGAGCGGCGACTACGGCCTCATGGAAACGGCTACACACCTCCGCTTCTGCATAGCATTTCAGGGCCTTACCTCGAGGCAAGTTCTCCCGTTGATTGCACTGTGAGCGACACAGCATGTTAGGATGCTGTATTTCTCCTTGAATAGAGTGACTTCAGGAAAGAGGTCCTCGATAAATTCTAAGAAGAGTGTGTTCTCAGGGCAGCTCAGACGAGGGCAATCTCGAAAACTTGCAGGACATGTTGGACTGCCTAGAAATGTGGGTCTGATGCTGTTCGAGTGCTCTGGAAATATAGCTCTATTGAAGTAACGTACAGTGTGTTGCCAGAGACTCGGCAGACACAGAGGGCCTCCGAGGGTCGTATGGGAATCAATGCTGCTCAGCAGGCCCACAGGGGTGTGGAGGGCGTCAGTGATCTTGGAACAAAAATGATGCTCACCCGAAGGGCCTAGGAGTCCTGAAAAGGGTGCTTCCTTTAACATAAAGCGGAACCTCCACTAAGAGCTCATGGAAAGAGCTGCATGCCTCCCTTTCTGCAGGGCTACTCAGGGCCTTACCTCGAGGCAAGGACTCACGTTGAGATTCCCTTTAGCTCTAGAGCATGGCTAGGTGAGCCCCAACCGGGCCAATGAAGCTCCGTGTGTAGCCAGAGAAATCTCATTTTCTTCCCACACCCATGCCTACAGTGGCCAGAGAGCTGTTAACAGCAGAGAATTTCAGGGAGCTTCACGGCAGCAAGAATGGGGCTTTCCAAATGGAAAGCAAGGCTAGTACCATCATGCCCCCATTACCATGGGCACAGGCAGCATACATCTCTGTGGTTTCTAACAAGTCAAAAGAACCACAGGGTACACACTGGTTGCTTCCCTGAATCAACTTCTCGAGGCAGGGTGTTCTGCGTCTTGTGAACGGCCTCACCAAGGAAGGCCCTAGCTAGGCCCATGGGCCCGTGCCTCTTCAAAAGCCTGCAGTGCTACAGGAAAAACTCTGCTTTAGTTGCAATAAGAATGCAAGCAGTGTTTCTCCTGATGGCAGTGTAACTTCAGGTAAGAGGTCTTAGATGGAAGAAGAAGCCTAGTGTTTTTCCTCTGTGCAGCTCAGTCTAAAGAATGAGTTCGACTTCCACGGCATGTTGGAACTTGCTAGAACGGTGCTCGTGAACTCGTGCGAGTGCTGTGAATCAAGATATGACAAGAAAGAGTGCAGTGTGTTGCCCATGACTCAGCAGACACAGAGGAACTCCGAGGGACCAATGGGCCTCGTTGTTGCTCAGCAGGCCTACAGGGGTGTGGAGATACTCAGGGATCTTGGAACAAAAATGATGCTCACCCGAGAGGCCTAGGAGTCCTGAAAAGGGTACTTCCTTTAAAGTAAAGGAGAACAGCGACTAAGAACTAATGGAAAGAGCTGAATGCCTCCCTTTCTGCAGGGCTACTCAGGGCCTTACCTCGAGGCAAGGACTCACGTTGAGATTCCCTTTAGCTCTAGAGCATGGCAAGGTGAGCCCCACCCCGGCCAAAGAAGCTCCGTGTGTAGCCAGAGAAAACTCATTTTCTTCCCACACCAATGTAGAGGGACCAGAGGCCTGTCAACAGCAGAGAATTTCAGGGAGCTTCCCGGCGGCAAGAATGGAGCTTTCCAAACGGAAAGCAAGGCTAGTACCATCATGCCCCCATTTCCATGGGCACACGCAGCATACATCTCTGTGGTTTTTAACAAGTCCAATGAGACACAGAGTACACACTGTTTTCCTCCCTTAATCAACTTCTCGAGGCAGGGTGTTCTGCATCTAGTGAACGGCCTCACCAAGGAAAGCCCAAGCTAGGCCTCTGGGCCCGTGCCTCTTCACAAGTCTGCAGTGCTTCAGGAAAAACTGTGCTTTAGTTGCAATAGGAAGGCAAGTCGTCTTCTTCCTGGAGGCAGGGTGACTTCAGGTAGGAGGTCCTGGATGGAAGGAGAAGCCTAGTGTTTTTCTCTGTGCAGCTCAGACCAGGGAATGAGTGCGACTTCCACGGCATGTAGGAACTTGCTAGAACGGTGCTCGTGAACCTGTATGAGTGCTGGCTTACTCAAGATGTCCCAATAAGAGTGCACTGTGTTGCCCTACACTCGGCATACACACTGTGAGTCGGAAAGCTACGGGCCTGGATATTGCTTAGAAGGGCCAGGGGAGCCTGAGGGTACTTGCTCTTCTTGCAGGGAATAGGGTTTCCAGGCGAGGCACCTAGGAGTCCTGAAAAGCGTACTGGCGTTAAAATGCTGCAGAGCGGCGACTACGGCCTCATGGAAACGGCTACACACCTCCGCTTCTGCATAGCATTTCAGGGCCTTACCTCGAGGCAAGTTCTCCCGTTGCTTGCACTGTGAGCGACACAGCATGTTAGGATGCTGTATTTCTCCTTGAATAGAGTGACTTCAGGAAAGAGGTCCTCGATAAATTCTAAGAAGAGTGTGTTCTCAGGGCAGCTCAGACGAGGGCAATCTCGAAAACTTGCAGGACATGTTGGACTGCCTAGAAATGTGGTTCTGATGCTGTTCGAGTGCTCTGGAAATATAGCTCTATTGAAGTAACGTACAGTGTGTTGCCAGAGACTCGGCAGACACAGAGGGCCTCCGAGGGTCGTATGGGAATCAATGCTGCTCAGCAGGCCCACAGGGGTGTGGAGGGCGTCAGTGATCTTGGAACAAAAATGATGCTCACCCGAAGGGCCTAGGAGTCCTGAAAAGGGTGCTTCCTTTAACATAAAGCGGAACCTCCACTAAGAGCTCATGGAAAGAGCTGCATGCCTCCCTTTCTGCAGGGCTACTCAGGGCCTTACCTCGAGGCAAGGACTCACGTTGAGATTCCCTTTAGCTCTAGAGCATGGCAAGGTGAGCCCCAACCGGGCCAATGAAGCTCCGTGTGTAGCCAGAGAAATCTCATTTTCTTCCCACACCCATGCCTACAGTGGCCAGAGAGCTGTTAACAGCAGAGAATTTCAGGGAGCTTCACGGCAGCAAGAATGGGGCTTTCCAAATGGAAAGCAAGGCTAGTACCATCATGCCCCCATTACCATGGGCACAGGCAGCATACATCTCTGTGGTTTCTAACAAGTCAAAAGAACCACAGGGTACACACTGGTTGCTTCCCTGAATCAACTTCTCGAGGCAGGGTGTTCTGCGTCTTGTGAACGGCCTCACCAAGGAAGGCCCTAGCTAGGCCCATGGGCCCGTGCCTCTTCAAAAGCCTGCAGTGCTACAGGAAAAACTCTGCTTTAGTTGCAATAAGAATGCAAGCAGTGTTTCTCCTGATGGCAGTGTAACTTCAGGTAAGAGGTCTTAGATGGAAGAAGAAGCCTAGTGTTTTTCCTCTGTGCAGCTCAGTCTAAAGAATGAGTTCGACTTCCACGGCATGTTGGAACTTGCTAGAACGGTGCTCGTGAACTTGTGCGAGTGCTGTGAATCAAGATATGACAAGAAAGAGTGCAGTGTGTTGCCCATGACTCAGCAGACACAGAGGAACGCCGAGGGACCAATGGGCCTCGTTGTTGCTCAGCAGGCCTACAGGGGTGTGGAGATACTCAGGGATCTTGGAACAAAAATGATGCTCACCCGAGAGGCCTAGGAGTCCTGAAAAGGGTGCTTCCTTTAAAGTAAAGGAGAACAGCGACTAAGAACTCATGGAAAGAGCTGAATGCCTCCCTTTCTGCAGGGCTACTCAGGGCCTTACCTCGAGGCAAGGACTCACGTTGAGATTCCCTTTAGCTCTAGAGCATGGCAAGGTGAGCCCCAACCGGGCCAATGAAGCTCCGTGTGTAGCCAGAGAAATCTCATTTTCTTCCCACACCCATGCCTACAGTGGCCAGAGAGCTGTTAACAGCAGAGAATTTCAGGGAGCTTCACGGCAGCAAGAATGGGGCTTTCCAAATGGAAAGCAAGGCTAGTACCATCATGCCCCCATTACCATGGGCACAGGCAGCATACATCTCTGTGGTTTCTAACAAGTCAAAAGAACCACAGGGTACACACTGGTTGCTTCCCTGAATCAACTTCTCGAGGCAGGGTGTTCTGCGTCTTGTGAACGGCCTCACCAAGGAAGGCCCTAGCTAGGCCCATGGGCCCGTGCCTCTTCAAAAGCCTGCAGTGCTACAGGAAAAACTCTGCTTTAGTTGCAATGAGAATGCAAGCAGTGTTTCTCCTGATGGCAGTGTAACTTCAGGTAAGAGGTCTTAGATGGAAGAAGAAGCCTAGTGTTTTTCCTCTGTGCAGCTCAGTCTAAAGAATGAGTTCGACTTCCACGGCATGTTGGAACTTGCTAGAACGGTGCTCGTGAACTCGTGCGAGTGCTGTGAATCAAGATATGACAAGAAAGAGTGCAGTGTGTTGCCCATGACTCAGCAGACACAGAGGAACTCCGAGGGACCAATGGGCCTCGTTGTTGCTCAGCAGGCCTACAGGGGTGTGGAGATACTCAGGGATCTTGGAACAAAAATGATGCTCACCCGAGAGGCCTAGGAGTCCTGAAAAGGGTACTTCCTTTAAAGTAAAGGAGAACAGCGACTAAGAACTAATGGAAAGAGCTGAATGCCTCCCTTTCTGCAGGGCTACTCAGGGCCTTACCTCGAGGCAAGGACTCACGTTGAGATTCCCTTTAGCTCTAGAGCATGGCAAGGTGAGCCCCACCCCGGCCAAAGAAGCTCCGTGTGTAGCCAGAGAAAACTCATTTTCTTCCCACACCAATGTAGAGGGACCAGAGGCCTGTCAACAGCAGAGAATTTCAGGGAGCTTCCCGGCGGCAAGAATGGAGCTTTCCAAACGGAAAGCAAGGCTAGTACCATCATGCCCCCATTTCCATGGGCACAGGCAGCATACATCTCTGTGGTTTTTAACAAGTCCAATGAGACACAGAGTACACACTGTTTTCCTCCCTTAATCAACTTCTCGAGGCAGGGTGTTCTGCATCTAGTGAACGGCCTCACCAAGGAAAGCCCAAGCTAGGCCTCTGGGCCCGTGCCTCTTCAAAAGTCTGCAGTGCTTCAGGAAAAACTGTGCTTTAGTTGCAATAGGAAGGCAAGTCGTCTTCTTCCTGGAGGCAGGGTGACTTCAGGTAGGAGGTCCTGGATGGAAGGAGAAGCCTAGTGTTTTTCTCTGTGCAGCTCAGACCAGGGAATGAGTGCGACTTCCACGGCATGTAGGAACTTGCTAGAACGGTGCTCGTGAACCTTGTATGAGTGCTGGCTTACTCAAGATGTCCCAATAAGAGTGCACTGTGTTGCCCTACACTCGGCATACACACTGTGAGTCGGAAAGCTACGGGCCTGGATATTGCTTAGAAGGGCCAGGGGAGCCTGAGGGTACTTGCTCTTCTTGCAGGGAATAGGGTTTCCAGGCGAGGCACCTAGGAGTCCTGAAAAGCGTACTGGCGTTAAAATGCTGCAGAGCGGCGACTACGGCCTCATGGAAACGGCTACACACCTCCGCTTCTGCATAGCATTTCAGGGCCTTACCTCGAGGCAAGTTCTCCCGTTGCTTGCACTGTGAGCGACACAGCATGTTAGGATGCTGTATTTCTCCTTGAATAGAGTGACTTCAGGAAAGAGGTCCTCGATAAATTCTAAGAAGAGTGTGTTCTCAGGGCAGCTCAGACGAGGGCAATCTCGAAAACTTGCAGGACATGTTGGACTGCCTAGAAATGTGGTTCTGATGCTGTTCGAGTGCTCTGGAAATATAGCTCTATTGAAGTAACGTACAGTGTGTTGCCAGAGACTCGGCAGACACAGAGGGCCTCCGAGGGTCGTATGGGAATCAATGCTGCTCAGCAGGCCCACAGGGGTGTGGAGGGCGTCAGTGATCTTGGAACAAAAATGATGCTCACCCGAAGGGCCTAGGAGTCCTGAAAAGGGTGCTTCCTTTAACATAAAGCGGAACCTCCACTAAGAGCTCATGGAAAGAGCTGCATGCCTCCCTTTCTGCAGGGCTACTCAGGGCCTTACCTCGAGGCAAGGACTCACGTTGAGATTCCCTTTAGCTCTAGAGCATGGCAAGGTGAGCCCCACCCCGGCCAAAGAAGCTCCGTGTGTAGCCAGAGAAAACTCATTTTCTTCCCACACCAATGTAGAGGGACCAGAGGCCTGTCAACAGCAGAGAATTTCAGGGAGCTTCCCGGCGGCAAGAATGGAGCTTTCCAAATGGAAAGCAAGGCTAGTACCATCATGCCCCCATTTCCATGGGCACAGGCAGCATACATCTCTGTGGTTTTTAACAAGTCCAATGAGACACAGAGTACACACTGTTTTCCTCCCTTAATCAACTTCTCGAGGCAGGGTGTTCTGCATCTAGTGAACGGCCTCACCAAGGAAAGCCCAAGCTAGGCCTCTGGGCCCGTGCCTCTTCAAAAGTCTGCAGTGCTTCAGGAAAAACTGTGCTTTAGTTGCAATAGGAAGGCAAGTCGTCTTCTTCCTGGAGGCAGGGTGACTTCAGGTAGGAGGTCCTGGATGGAAGGAGAAGCCTAGTGTTTTTCTCTGTGCAGCTCAGACCAGGGAATGAGTGCGACTTCCACGGCATGTAGGAACTTGCTAGAACGGTGCTCGTGAACCTTGTATGAGTGCTGGCTTACTCAAGATGTCCCAATAAGAGTGCACTGTGTTGCCCTACACTCGGCATACACACTGTGAGTCGGAAAGCTACGGGCCTGGATATTGCTTAGAAGGGCCAGGGGAGCCTGAGGGTACTTGCTCTTCTTGCAGGGAATAGGGTTTCCAGGCGAGGCACCTAGGAGTCCTGAAAAGCGTACTGGCGTTAAAATGCTGCAGAGCGGCGACTACGGCCTCATGGAAACGGCTACACACCTCCGCTTCTGCATAGCATTTCAGGGCCTTACCTCGAGGCAAGTTCTCCCGTTGCTTGCACTGTGAGCGACACAGCATGTTAGGATGCTGTATTTCTCCTTGAATAGAGTGACTTCAGGAAAGAGGTCCTCGATAAATTCTAAGAAGAGTGTGTTCTCAGGGCAGCTCAGACGAGGGCAATCTCGAAAACTTGCAGGACATGTTGGACTGCCTAGAAATGTGGTTCTGATGCTGTTCGAGTGCTCTGGAAATATAGCTCTATTGAAGTAACGTACAGTGTGTTGCCAGAGACTCGGCAGACACAGAGGGCCTCCGAGGGTCGTATGGGAATCAATGCTGCTCAGCAGGCCCACAGGGGTGTGGAGGGCGTCAGTGATCTTGGAACAAAAATGATGCTCACCCGAAGGGCCTAGGAGTCCTGAAAAGGGTGCTTCCTTTAACATAAAGCGGAACCTCCACTAAGAGCTCATGGAAAGAGCTGCATGCCTCCCTTTCTGCAGGGCTACTCAGGGCCTTACCTCGAGGCAAGGACTCACGTTGAGATTCCCTTTAGCTCTAGAGCATGGCAAGGTGAGCCCCAACCGGGCCAATGAAGCTCCGTGTGTAGCCAGAGAAATCTCATTTTCTTCCCACACCCATGCCTACAGTGGCCAGAGAGCTGTTAACAGCAGAGAATTTCAGGGAGCTTCACGGCAGCAAGAATGGGGCTTTCCAAATGGAAAGCAAGGCTAGTACCATCATGCCCCCATTACCATGGGCACAGGCAGCATACATCTCTGTGGTTTCTAACAAGTCAAAAGAACCACAGGGTACACACTGGTTGCTTCCCTGAATCAACTTCTCGAGGCAGGGTGTTCTGCGTCTTGTGAACGGCCTCACCAAGGAAGGCCCTAGCTAGGCCCATGGGCCCGTGCCTCTTCAAAAGCCTGCAGTGCTACAGGAAAAACTCTGCTTTAGTTGCAATGAGAATGCAAGCAGTGTTTCTCCTGATGGCAGTGTAACTTCAGGTAAGAGGTCTTAGATGGAAGAAGAAGCCTAGTGTTTTTCCTCTGTGCAGCTCAGTCTAAAGAATGAGTTCGACTTCCACGGCATGTTGGAACTTGCTAGAACGGTGCTCGTGAACTCGTGCGAGTGCTGTGAATCAAGATATGACAAGAAAGAGTGCAGTGTGTTGCCCATGACTCAGCAGACACAGAGGAACTCCGAGGGACCAATGGGCCTCGTTGTTGCTCAGCAGGCCTACAGGGGTGTGGAGATACTCAGGGATCTTGGAACAAAAATGATGCTCACCCGAGAGGCCTAGGAGTCCTGAAAAGGGTACTTCCTTTAAAGTAAAGGAGAACAGCGACTAAGAACTAATGGAAAGAGCTGAATGCCTCCCTTTCTGCAGGGCTACTCAGGGCCTTACCTCGAGGCAAGGACTCACGTTGAGATTCCCTTTAGCTCTAGAGCATGGCAAGGTGAGCCCCACCCCGGCCAAAGAAGCTCCGTGTGTAGCCAGAGAAAACTCATTTTCTTCCCACACCAATGTAGAGGGACCAGAGGCCTGTCAACAGCAGAGAATTTCAGGGAGCTTCCCGGCGGCAAGACTGGAGCTTTCCAAACGGAAAGCAAGGCTAGTACCATCATGCCCCCATTTCCATGGGCACAGGCAGCATACATCTCTGTGGTTTTTAACAAGTCCAATGAGACACAGAGTACACACTGTTTTCCTCCCTTAATCAACTTCTCGAGGCAGGGTGTTCTGCATCTAGTGAACGGCCTCACCAAGGAAAGCCCAAGCTAGGCCTCTGGGCCCGTGCCTCTTCAAAAGTCTGCAGTGCTTCAGGAAAAACTGTGCTTTAGTTGCAATAGGAAGGCAAGTCGTCTTCTTCCTGGAGGCAGGGTGACTTCAGGTAGGAGGTCCTGGATGGAAGGAGAAGCCTAGTGTTTTTCTCTGTGCAGCTCAGACCAGGGAATGAGTGCGACTTCCACGGCATGTAGGAACTTGCTAGAACGGTGCTCGTGAACCTGTATGAGTGCTGGCTTACTCAAGATGTCCCAATAAGAGTGCACTGTGTTGCCCTACACTCGGCATACACACTGTGAGTCGGAAAGCTACGGGCCTGGATATTGCTTAGAAGGGCCAGGGGAGCCTGAGGGTACTTGCTCTTCTTGCAGGGAATAGGGTTTCCAGGCGAGGCACCTAGGAGTCCTGAAAAGCGTACTGGCGTTAAAATGCTGCAGAGCGGCGACTACGGCCTCATGGAAACGGCTACACACCTCCGCTTCTGCATAGCATTTCAGGGCCTTACCTCGAGGCAAGTTCTCCCGTTGCTTGCACTGTGAGCGACACAGCATGTTAGGATGCTGTATTTCTCCTTGAATAGAGTGACTTCAGGAAAGAGGTCCTCGATAAATTCTAAGAAGAGTGTGTTCTCAGGGCAGCTCAGACGAGGGCAATCTCGAAAACTTGCAGGACATGTTGGACTGCCTAGAAATGTGGGTCTGATGCTGTTCGAGTGCTCTGGAAATATAGCTCTATTGAAGTAACGTACAGTGTGTTGCCAGAGACTCGGCAGACACAGAGGGCCTCCGAGGGTCGTATGGGAATCAATGCTGCTCAGCAGGCCCACAGGGGTGTGGAGGGCGTCAGTGATCTTGGAACAAAAATGATGCTCACCCGAAGGGCCTAGGAGTCCTGAAAAGGGTGCTTCCTTTAACATAAAGCGGAACCTCCACTAAGAGCTCATGGAAAGAGCTGCATGCCTCCCTTTCTGCAGGGCTACTCAGGGCCTTACCTCGAGGCAAGGACTCACGTTGAGATTCCCTTTAGCTCTAGAGCATGGCAAGGTGAGCCCCAACCGGGCCAATGAAGCTCCGTGTGTAGCCAGAGAAATCTCATTTTCTTCCCACACCCATGCCTACAGTGGCCAGAGAGCTGTTAACAGCAGAGAATTTCAGGGAGCTTCACGGCAGCAAGAATGGGGCTTTCCAAATGGAAAGCAAGGCTAGTACCATCATGCCCCCATTACCATGGGCACAGGCAGCATACATCTCTGTGGTTTCTAACAAGTCAAAAGAACCACAGGGTACACACTGGTTGCTTCCCTGAATCAACTTCTCGAGGCAGGGTGTTCTGCGTCTTGTGAACGGCCTCACCAAGGAAGGCCCTAGCTAGGCCCATGGGCCCGTGCCTCTTCAAAAGCCTGCAGTGCTACAGGAAAAACTCTGCTTTAGTTGCAATAAGAATGCAAGCAGTGTTTCTCCTGATGGCAGTGTAACTTCAGGTAAGAGGTCTTAGATGGAAGAAGAAGCCTAGTGTTTTTCCTCTGTGCAGCTCAGTCTAAAGAATGAGTTCGACTTCCACGGCATGTTGGAACTTGCTAGAACGGTGCTCGTGAACTTGTGCGAGTGCTGTGAATCAAGATATGACAAGAAAGAGTGCAGTGTGTTGCCCATGACTCAGCAGACACAGAGGAACGCCGAGGGACCAATGGGCCTCGTTGTTGCTCAGCAGGCCTACAGGGGTGTGGAGATACTCAGGGATCTTGGAACAAAAATGATGCTCACCCGAGAGGCCTAGGAGTCCTGAAAAGGGTACTTCCTTTAAAGTAAAGGAGAACAGCGACTAAGAACTAATGGAAAGAGCTGAATGCCTCCCTTTCTGCAGGGCTACTCAGGGCCTTACCTCGAGGCAAGGACTCACGTTGAGATTCCCTTTAGCTCTAGAGCATGGCAAGGTGAGCCCCAACCGGGCCAATGAAGCTCCGTGTGTAGCCAGAGAAATCTCATTTTCTTCCCACACCCATGCCTACAGTGGCCAGAGAGCTGTTAACAGCAGAGAATTTCAGGGAGCTTCACGGCAGCAAGAATGGGGCTTTCCAAATGGAAAGCAAGGCTAGTACCATCATGCCCCCATTACCATGGGCACAGGCAGCATACATCTCTGTGGTTTCTAACAAGTCAAAAGAACCACAGGGTACACACTGGTTGCTTCCCTGAATCAACTTCTCGAGGCAGGGTGTTCTGCGTCTTGTGAACGGCCTCACCAAGGAAGGCCCTAGCTAGGCCCATGGGCCCGTGCCTCTTCAAAAGCCTGCAGTGCTACAGGAAAAACTCTGCTTTAGTTGCAATAAGAATGCAAGCAGTGTTTCTCCTGATGGCAGTGGAACTTCAGGTAAGAGGTCTTAGATGGAAGAAGAAGCCTAGTGTTTTTCCTCTGTGCAGCTCAGTCTAAAGAATGAGTTCGACTTCCACGGCATGTTGGAACTTGCTAGAACGGTGCTCGTGAACTTGTGCGAGTGCTGTGAATCAAGATATGACAAGAAAGAGTGCAGTGTGTTGCCCATGACTCAGCAGACACAGAGGAACTCCGAGGGACCAATGGGCCTCGTTGTTGCTCAGCAGGCCTACAGGGGTGTGGAGATACTCAGGGATCTTGGAACAAAAATGATGCTCACCCGAGAGGCCTAGGAGTCCTGAAAAGGGTACTTCCTTTAAAGTAAAGGAGAACAGCGACTAAGAACTAATGGAAAGAGCTGAATGCCTCCCTTTCTGCAGGGCTACTCAGGGCCTTACCTCGAGGCAAGGACTCACGTTGAGATTCCCTTTAGCTCTAGAGCATGGCAAGGTGAGCCCCACCCCGGCCAAAGAAGCTCCGTGTGTAGCCAGAGAAAACTCATTTTCTTCCCACACCAATGTAGAGGGACCAGAGGCCTGTCAACAGCAGAGAATTTCAGGGAGCTTCCCGGCGGCAAGAATGGAGCTTTCCAAATGGAAAGCAAGGCTAGTACCATCATGCCCCCATTTCCATGGGCACACGCAGCATACATCTCTGTGGTTTTTAACAAGTCCAATGAGACACAGAGTACACACTGTTTTCCTCCCTTAATCAACTTCTCGAGGCAGGGTGTTCTGCATCTAGTGAACGGCCTCACCAAGGAAAGCCCAAGCTAGGCCTCTGGGCCCGTGCCTCTTCAAAAGTCTGCAGTGCTTCAGGAAAAACTGTGCTTTAGTTGCAATAGGAAGGCAAGTCGTCTTCTTCCTGGAGGCAGGGTGACTTCAGGTAGGAGGTCCTGGATGGAAGGAGAAGCCTAGTGTTTTTCTCTGTGCAGCTCAGACCAGGGAATGAGTGCGACTTCCACGGCATGTAGGAACTTGCTAGAACGGTGCTCGTGAACCTTGTATGAGTGCTGGCTTACTCAAGATGTCCCAATAAGAGTGCACTGTGTTGCCCTACACTCGGCATACACACTGTGAGTCGGAAAGCTACGGGCCTGGATATTGCTTAGAAGGGCCAGGGGAGCCTGAGGGTACTTGCTCTTCTTGCAGGGAATAGGGTTTCCAGGCGAGGCACCTAGGAGTCCTGAAAAGCGTACTGGCGTTAAAATGCTGCAGAGCGGCGACTACGGCCTCATGGAAACGGCTACACACCTCCGCTTCTGCATAGCATTTCAGGGCCTTACCTCGAGGCAAGTTCTCCCGTTGCTTGCACTGTGAGCGACACAGCATGTTAGGATGCTGTATTTCTCCTTGAATAGAGTGACTTCAGGAAAGAGGTCCTCGATAAATTCTAAGAAGAGTGTGTTCTCAGGGCAGCTCAGACGAGGGCAATCTCGAAAACTTGCAGGACATGTTGGACTGCCTAGAAATGTGGGTCTGATGCTGTTCGAGTGCTCTGGAAATATAGCTCTATTGAAGTAACGTACAGTGTGTTGCCAGAGACTCGGCAGACACAGAGGGCCTCCGAGGGTCGTATGGGAATCAATGCTGCTCAGCAGGCCCACAGGGGTGTGGAGGGCGTCAGTGATCTTGGAACAAAAATGATGCTCACCCGAAGGGCCTAGGAGTCCTGAAAAGGGTGCTTCCTTTAACATAAAGCGGAACCTCCACTAAGAGCTCATGGAAAGAGCTGCATGCCTCCCTTTCTGCAGGGCTACTCAGGGCCTTACCTCGAGGCAAGGACTCACGTTGAGATTCCCTTTAGCTCTAGAGCATGGCAAGGTGAGCCCCAACCGGGCCAATGAAGCTCCGTGTGTAGCCAGAGAAATCTCATTTTCTTCCCACACCCATGCCTACAGTGGCCAGAGAGCTGTTAACAGCAGAGAATTTCAGGGAGCTTCACGGCAGCAAGAATGGGGCTTTCCAAATGGAAAGCAAGGCTAGTACCATCATGCCCCCATTACCATGGGCACAGGCAGCATACATCTCTGTGGTTTCTAACAAGTCAAAAGAACCACAGGGTACACACTGGTTGCTTCCCTGAATCAACTTCTCGAGGCAGGGTGTTCTGCGTCTTGTGAACGGCCTCACCAAGGAAGGCCCTAGCTAGGCCCATGGGCCCGTGCCTCTTCAAAAGCCTGCAGTGCTACAGGAAAAACTCTGCTTTAGTTGCAATGAGAATGCAAGCAGTGTTTCTCCTGATGGCAGTGTAACTTCAGGTAAGAGGTCTTAGATGGAAGAAGAAGCCTAGTGTTTTTCCTCTGTGCAGCTCAGTCTAAAGAATGAGTTCGACTTCCACGGCATGTTGGAACTTGCTAGAACGGTGCTCGTGAACTCGTGCGAGTGCTGTGAATCAAGATATGACAAGAAAGAGTGCAGTGTGTTGCCCATGACTCAGCAGACACAGAGGAACTCCGAGGGACCAATGGGCCTCGTTGTTGCTCAGCAGGCCTACAGGGGTGTGGAGATACTCAGGGATCTTGGAACAAAAATGATGCTCACCCGAGAGGCCTAGGAGTCCTGAAAAGGGTACTTCCTTTAAAGTAAAGGAGAACAGCGACTAAGAACTAATGGAAAGAGCTGAATGCCTCCCTTTCTGCAGGGCTACTCAGGGCCTTACCTCGAGGCAAGGACTCACGTTGAGATTCCCTTTAGCTCTAGAGCATGGCAAGGTGAGCCCCACCCCGGCCAAAGAAGTTCCGTGTGTAGCCAGAGAAAACTCATTTTCTTCCCACACCAATGTAGAGGGACCAGAGGCCTGTCAACAGCAGAGAATTTCAGGGAGCTTCCCGGCGGCAAGAATGGAGCTTTCCAAACGGAAAGCAAGGCTAGTACCATCATGCCCCCATTTCCATGGGCACAGGCAGCATACATCTCTGTGGTTTTTAACAAGTCCAATGAGACACAGAGTACACACTGTTTTCCTCCCTTAATCAACTTCTCGAGGCAGGGTGTTCTGCATCTAGTGAACGGCCTCACCAAGGAAAGCCCAAGCTAGGCCTCTGGGCCCGTGCCTCTTCAAAAGTCTGCAGTGCTTCAGGAAAAACTGTGCTTTAGTTGCAATAGGAAGGCAAGTCGTCTTCTTCCTGGAGGCAGGGTGACTTCAGGTAGGAGGTCCTGGATGGAAGGAGAAGCCTAGTGTTTTTCTCTGTGCAGCTCAGACCAGGGAATGAGTGCGACTTCCACGGCATGTAGGAACTTGCTAGAACGGTGCTCGTGAACCTGTATGAGTGCTGGCTTACTCAAGATGTCCCAATAAGAGTGCACTGTGTTGCCCTACACTCGGCATACACACTGTGAGTCGGAAAGCTACGGGCCTGGATATTGCTTAGAAGGGCCAGGGGAGCCTGAGGGTACTTGCTCTTCTTGCAGGGAATAGGGTTTCCAGGCGAGGCACCTAGGAGTCCTGAAAAGCGTACTGGCGTTAAAATGCTGCAGAGCGGCGACTACGGCCTCATGGAAACGGCTACACACCTCCGCTTCTGCATAGCATTTCAGGGCCTTACCTCGAGGCAAGTTCTCCCGTTGCTTGCACTGTGAGCGACACAGCATGTTAGGATGCTGTATTTCTCCTTGAATAGAGTGACTTCAGGAAAGAGGTCCTCGATAAATTCTAAGAAGAGTGTGTTCTCAGGGCAGCTCAGACGAGGGCAATCTCGAAAACTTGCAGGACATGTTGGACTGCCTAGAAATGTGGGTCTGATGCTGTTCGAGTGCTCTGGAAATATAGCTCTATTGAAGTAACGTACAGTGTGTTGCCAGAGACTCGGCAGACACAGAGGGCCTCCGAGGGTCGTATGGGAATCAATGCTGCTCAGCAGGCCCACAGGGGTGTGGAGGGCGTCAGTGATCTTGGAACAAAAATGATGCTCACCCGAAGGGCCTAGGAGTCCTGAAAAGGGTGCTTCCTTTAACATAAAGCGGAACCTCCACTAAGAGCTCATGGAAAGAGCTGCATGCCTCCCTTTCTGCAGGGCTACTCAGGGCCTTACCTCGAGGCAAGGACTCACGTTGAGATTCCCTTTAGCTCTAGAGCATGGCAAGGTGAGCCCCAACCGGGCCAATGAAGCTCCGTGTGTAGCCAGAGAAATCTCATTTTCTTCCCACACCCATGCCTACAGTGGCCAGAGAGCTGTTAACAGCAGAGAATTTCAGGGAGCTTCACGGCAGCAAGAATGGGGCTTTCCAAATGGAAAGCAAGGCTAGTACCATCATGCCCCCATTACCATGGGCACAGGCAGCATACATCTCTGTGGTTTCTAACAAGTCAAAAGAACCACAGGGTACACACTGGTTGCTTCCCTGAATCAACTTCTCGAGGCAGGGTGTTCTGCGTCTTGTGAACGGCCTCACCAAGGAAGGCCCTAGCTAGGCCCATGGGCCCGTGCCTCTTCAAAAGCCTGCAGTGCTACAGGAAAAACTCTGCTTTAGTTGCAATAAGAATGCAAGCAGTGTTTCTCCTGATGGCAGTGTAACTTCAGGTAAGAGGTCTTAGATGGAAGAAGAAGCCTAGTGTTTTTCCTCTGTGCAGCTCAGTCTAAAGAATGAGTTCGACTTCCACGGCATGTTGGAACTTGCTAGAACGGTGCTCGTGAACTTGTGCGAGTGCTGTGAATCAAGATATGACAAGAAAGAGTGCAGTGTGTTGCCCATGACTCAGCAGACACAGAGGAACGCCGAGGGACCAATGGGCCTCGTTGTTGCTCAGCAGGCCTACAGGGGTGTGGAGATACTCAGGGATCTTGGAACAAAAATGATGCTCACCCGAGAGGCCTAGGAGTCCTGAAAAGGGTACTTCCTTTAAAGTAAAGGAGAACAGCGACTAAGAACTAATGGAAAGAGCTGAATGCCTCCCTTTCTGCAGGGCTACTCAGGGCCTTACCTCGAGGCAAGGACTCACGTTGAGATTCCCTTTAGCTCTAGAGCATGGCAAGGTGAGCCCCAACCGGGCCAATGAAGCTCCGTGTGTAGCCAGAGAAATCTCATTTTCTTCCCACACCCATGCCTACAGTGGCCAGAGAGCTGTTAACAGCAGAGAATTTCAGGGAGCTTCACGGCAGCAAGAATGGGGCTTTCCAAATGGAAAGCAAGGCTAGTACCATCATGCCCCCATTACCATGGGCACAGGCAGCATACATCTCTGTGGTTTCTAACAAGTCAAAAGAACCACAGGGTACACACTGGTTGCTTCCCTGAATCAACTTCTCGAGGCAGGGTGTTCTGCGTCTTGTGAACGGCCTCACCAAGGAAGGCCCTAGCTAGGCCCATGGGCCCGTGCCTCTTCAAAAGCCTGCAGTGCTACAGGAAAAACTCTGCTTTAGTTGCAATAAGAATGCAAGCAGTGTTTCTCCTGATGGCAGTGTAACTTCAGGTAAGAGGTCTTAGATGGAAGAAGAAGCCTAGTGTTTTTCCTCTGTGCAGCTCAGTCTAAAGAATGAGTTCGACTTCCACGGCATGTTGGAACTTGCTAGAACGGTGCTCGTGAACTTGTGCGAGTGCTGTGAATCAAGATATGACAAGAAAGAGTGCAGTGTGTTGCCCATGACTCAGCAGACACAGAGGAACTCCGAGGGACCAATGGGCCTCGTTGTTGCTCAGCAGGCCTACAGGGGTGTGGAGATACTCAGGGATCTTGGAACAAAAATGATGCTCACCCGAGAGGCCTAGGAGTCCTGAAAAGGGTACTTCCTTTAAAGTAAAGGAGAACAGCGACTAAGAACTAATGGAAAGAGCTGAATGCCTCCCTTTCTGCAGGGCTACTCAGGGCCTTACCTCGAGGCAAGGACTCACGTTGAGATTCCCTTTAGCTCTAGAGCATGGCAAGGTGAGCCCCACCCCGGCCAAAGAAGCTCCGTGTGTAGCCAGAGAAAACTCATTTTCTTCCCACACCAATGTAGAGGGACCAGAGGCCTGTCAACAGCAGAGAATTTCAGGGAGCTTCCCGGCGGCAAGAATGGAGCTTTCCAAATGGAAAGCAAGGCTAGTACCATCATGCCCCCATTTCCATGGGCACACGCAGCATACATCTCTGTGGTTTTTAACAAGTCCAATGAGACACAGAGTACACACTGTTTTCCTCCCTTAATCAACTTCTCGAGGCAGGGTGTTCTGCATCTAGTGAACGGCCTCACCAAGGAAAGCCCAAGCTAGGCCTCTGGGCCCGTGCCTCTTCAAAAGTCTGCAGTGCTTCAGGAAAAACTGTGCTTTAGTTGCAATAGGAAGGCAAGTCGTCTTCTTCCTGGAGGCAGGGTGACTTCAGGTAGGAGGTCCTGGATGGAAGGAGAAGCCTAGTGTTTTTCTCTGTGCAGCTCAGACCAGGGAATGAGTGCGACTTCCACGGCATGTAGGAACTTGCTAGAACGGTGCTCGTGAACCTTGTATGAGTGCTGGCTTACTCAAGATGTCCCAATAAGAGTGCACTGTGTTGCCCTACACTCGGCATACACACTGTGAGTCGGAAAGCTACGGGCCTGGATATTGCTTAGAAGGGCCAGGGGAGCCTGAGGGTACTTGCTCTTCTTGCAGGGAATAGGGTTTCCAGGCGAGGCACCTAGGAGTCCTGAAAAGCGTACTGGCGTTAAAATGCTGCAGAGCGGCGACTACGGCCTCATGGAAACGGCTACACACCTCCGCTTCTGCATAGCATTTCAGGGCCTTACCTCGAGGCAAGTTCTCCCGTTGCTTGCACTGTGAGCGACACAGCATGTTAGGATGCTGTATTTCTCCTTGAATAGAGTGACTTCAGGAAAGAGGTCCTCGATAAATTCTAAGAAGAGTGTGTTCTCAGGGCAGCTCAGACGAGGGCAATCTCGAAAACTTGCAGGACATGTTGGACTGCCTAGAAATGTGGTTCTGATGCTGTTCGAGTGCTCTGGAAATATAGCTCTATTGAAGTAACGTACAGTGTGTTGCCAGAGACTCGGCAGACACAGAGGGCCTCCGAGGGTCGTATGGGAATCAATGCTGCTCAGCAGGCCCACAGGGGTGTGGAGGGCGTCAGTGATCTTGGAACAAAAATGATGCTCACCCGAAGGGCCTAGGAGTCCTGAAAAGGGTGCTTCCTTTAACATAAAGCGGAACCTCCACTAAGAGCTCATGGAAAGAGCTGCATGCCTCCCTTTCTGCAGGGCTACTCAGGGCCTTACCTCGAGGCAAGGACTCACGTTGAGATTCCCTTTAGCTCTAGAGCATGGCAAGGTGAGCCCCAACCGGGCCAATGAAGCTCCGTGTGTAGCCAGAGAAATCTCATTTTCTTCCCACACCCATGCCTACAGTGGCCAGAGAGCTGTTAACAGCAGAGAATTTCAGGGAGCTTCACGGCAGCAAGAATGGGGCTTTCCAAATGGAAAGCAAGGCTAGTACCATCATGCCCCCATTACCATGGGCACAGGCAGCATACATCTCTGTGGTTTCTAACAAGTCAAAAGAACCACAGGGTACACACTGGTTGCTTCCCTGAATCAACTTCTCGAGGCAGGGTGTTCTGCGTCTTGTGAACGGCCTCACCAAGGAAGGCCCTAGCTAGGCCCATGGGCCCGTGCCTCTTCAAAAGCCTGCAGTGCTACAGGAAAAACTCTGCTTTAGTTGCAATGAGAATGCAAGCAGTGTTTCTCCTGATGGCAGTGTAACTTCAGGTAAGAGGTCTTAGATGGAAGAAGAAGCCTAGTGTTTTTCCTCTGTGCAGCTCAGTCTAAAGAATGAGTTCGACTTCCACGGCATGTTGGAACTTGCTAGAACGGTGCTCGTGAACTCGTGCGAGTGCTGTGAATCAAGATATGACAAGAAAGAGTGCAGTGTGTTGCCCATGACTCAGCAGACACAGAGGAACTCCGAGGGACCAATGGGCCTCGTTGTTGCTCAGCAGGCCTACAGGGGTGTGGAGATACTCAGGGATCTTGGAACAAAAATGATGCTCACCCGAGAGGCCTAGGAGTCCTGAAAAGGGTACTTCCTTTAAAGTAAAGGAGAACAGCGACTAAGAACTAATGGAAAGAGCTGAATGCCTCCCTTTCTGCAGGGCTACTCAGGGCCTTACCTCGAGGCAAGGACTCACGTTGAGATTCCCTTTAGCTCTAGAGCATGGCAAGGTGAGCCCCACCCCGGCCAAAGAAGTTCCGTGTGTAGCCAGAGAAAACTCATTTTCTTCCCACACCAATGTAGAGGGACCAGAGGCCTGTCAACAGCAGAGAATTTCAGGGAGCTTCCCGGCGGCAAGAATGGAGCTTTCCAAACGGAAAGCAAGGCTAGTACCATCATGCCCCCATTTCCATGGGCACAGGCAGCATACATCTCTGTGGTTTTTAACAAGTCCAATGAGACACAGAGTACACACTGTTTTCCTCCCTTAATCAACTTCTCGAGGCAGGGTGTTCTGCATCTAGTGAACGGCCTCACCAAGGAAAGCCCAAGCTAGGCCTCTGGGCCCGTGCCTCTTCAAAAGTCTGCAGTGCTTCAGGAAAAACTGTGCTTTAGTTGCAATAGGAAGGCAAGTCGTCTTCTTCCTGGAGGCAGGGTGACTTCAGGTAGGAGGTCCTGGATGGAAGGAGAAGCCTAGTGTTTTTCTCTGTGCAGCTCAGACCAGGGAATGAGTGCGACTTCCACGGCATGTAGGAACTTGCTAGAACGGTGCTCGTGAACCTGTATGAGTGCTGGCTTACTCAAGATGTCCCAATAAGAGTGCACTGTGTTGCCCTACACTCGGCATACACACTGTGAGTCGGAAAGCTACGGGCCTGGATATTGCTTAGAAGGGCCAGGGGAGCCTGAGGGTACTTGCTCTTCTTGCAGGGAATAGGGTTTCCAGGCGAGGCACCTAGGAGTCCTGAAAAGCGTACTGGCGTTAAAATGCTGCAGAGCGGCGACTACGGCCTCATGGAAACGGCTACACACCTCCGCTTCTGCATAGCATTTCAGGGCCTTACCTCGAGGCAAGTTCTCCCGTTGCTTGCACTGTGAGCGACACAGCATGTTAGGATGCTGTATTTCTCCTTGAATAGAGTGACTTCAGGAAAGAGGTCCTCGATAAATTCTAAGAAGAGTGTGTTCTCAGGGCAGCTCAGACGAGGGCAATCTCGAAAACTTGCAGGACATGTTGGACTGCCTAGAAATGTGGGTCTGATGCTGTTCGAGTGCTCTGGAAATATAGCTCTATTGAAGTAACGTACAGTGTGTTGCCAGAGACTCGGCAGACACAGAGGGCCTCCGAGGGTCGTATGGGAATCAATGCTGCTCAGCAGGCCCACAGGGGTGTGGAGGGCGTCAGTGATCTTGGAACAAAAATGATGCTCACCCGAAGGGCCTAGGAGTCCTGAAAAGGGTGCTTCCTTTAACATAAAGCGGAACCTCCACTAAGAGCTCATGGAAAGAGCTGCATGCCTCCCTTTCTGCAGGGCTACTCAGGGCCTTACCTCGAGGCAAGGACTCACGTTGAGATTCCCTTTAGCTCTAGAGCATGGCAAGGTGAGCCCCAACCGGGCCAATGAAGCTCCGTGTGTAGCCAGAGAAATCTCATTTTCTTCCCACACCCATGCCTACAGTGGCCAGAGAGCTGTTAACAGCAGAGAATTTCAGGGAGCTTCACGGCAGCAAGAATGGGGCTTTCCAAATGGAAAGCAAGGCTAGTACCATCATGCCCCCATTACCATGGGCACAGGCAGCATACATCTCTGTGGTTTCTAACAAGTCAAAAGAACCACAGGGTACACACTGGTTGCTTCCCTGAATCAACTTCTCGAGGCAGGGTGTTCTGCGTCTTGTGAACGGCCTCACCAAGGAAGGCCCTAGCTAGGCCCATGGGCCCGTGCCTCTTCAAAAGCCTGCAGTGCTACAGGAAAAACTCTGCTTTAGTTGCAATGAGAATGCAAGCAGTGTTTCTCCTGATGGCAGTGTAACTTCAGGTAAGAGGTCTTAGATGGAAGAAGAAGCCTAGTGTTTTTCCTCTGTGCAGCTCAGTCTAAAGAATGAGTTCGACTTCCACGGCATGTTGGAACTTGCTAGAACGGTGCTCGTGAACTCGTGCGAGTGCTGTGAATCAAGATATGACAAGAAAGAGTGCAGTGTGTTGCCCATGACTCAGCAGACACAGAGGAACTCCGAGGGACCAATGGGCCTCGTTGTTGCTCAGCAGGCCTACAGGGGTGTGGAGATACTCAGGGATCTTGGAACAAAAATGATGCTCACCCGAGAGGCCTAGGAGTCCTGAAAAGGGTACTTCCTTTAAAGTAAAGGAGAACAGCGACTAAGAACTAATGGAAAGAGCTGAATGCCTCCCTTTCTGCAGGGCTACTCAGGGCCTTACCTCGAGGCAAGGACTCACGTTGAGATTCCCTTTAGCTCTAGAGCATGGCAAGGTGAGCCCCACCCCGGCCAAAGAAGCTCCGTGTGTAGCCAGAGAAAACTCATTTTCTTCCCACACCAATGTAGAGGGACCAGAGGCCTGTCAACAGCAGAGAATTTCAGGGAGCTTCCCGGCGGCAAGAATGGAGCTTTCCAAACGGAAAGCAAGGCTAGTACCATCATGCCCCCATTTCCATGGGCACAGGCAGCATACATCTCTGTGGTTTTTAACAAGTCCAATGAGACACAGAGTACACACTGTTTTCCTCCCTTAATCAACTTCTCGAGGCAGGGTGTTCTGCATCTAGTGAACGGCCTCACCAAGGAAAGCCCAAGCTAGGCCTCTGGGCCCGTGCCTCTTCACAAGTCTGCAGTGCTTCAGGAAAAACTGTGCTTTAGTTGCAATAGGAAGGCAAGTCGTCTTCTTCCTGGAGGCAGGGTGACTTCAGGTAGGAGGTCCTGGATGGAAGGAGAAGCCTAGTGTTTTTCTCTGTGCAGCTCAGACCAGGGAATGAGTGCGACTTCCACGGCATGTAGGAACTTGCTAGAACGGTGCTCGTGAACCTTGTATGAGTGCTGGCTTACTCAAGATGTCCCAATAAGAGTGCACTGTGTTGCCCTACACTCGGCATACACACTGTGAGTCGGAAAGCTACGGGCCTGGATATTGCTTAGAAGGGCCAGGGGAGCCTGAGGGTACTTGCTCTTCTTGCAGGGAATAGGGTTTCCAGGCGAGGCACCTAGGAGTCCTGAAAAGCGTACTGGCGTTAAAATGCTGCAGAGCGGCGACTACGGCCTCATGGAAACGGCTACACACCTCCGCTTCTGCATAGCATTTCAGGGCCTTACCTCGAGGCAAGTTCTCCCGTTGCTTGCACTGTGAGCGACACAGCATGTTAGGATGCTGTATTTCTCCTTGAATAGAGTGACTTCAGGAAAGAGGTCCTCGATAAATTCTAAGAAGAGTGTGTTCTCAGGGCAGCTCAGACGAGGGCAATCTCGAAAACTTGCAGGACATGTTGGACTGCCTAGAAATGTGGTTCTGATGCTGTTCGAGTGCTCTGGAAATATAGCTCTATTGAAGTAACGTACAGTGTGTTGCCAGAGACTCGGCAGACACAGAGGGCCTCCGAGGGTCGTATGGGAATCAATGCTGCTCAGCAGGCCCACAGGGGTGTGGAGGGCGTCAGTGATCTTGGAACAAAAATGATGCTCACCCGAAGGGCCTAGGAGTCCTGAAAAGGGTGCTTCCTTTAACATAAAGCGGAACCTCCACTAAGAGCTCATGGAAAGAGCTGCATGCCTCCCTTTCTGCAGGGCTACTCAGGGCCTTACCTCGAGGCAAGGACTCACGTTGAGATTCCCTTTAGCTCTAGAGCATGGCAAGGTGAGCCCCAACCGGGCCAATGAAGCTCCGTGTGTAGCCAGAGAAATCTCATTTTCTTCCCACACCCATGCCTACAGTGGCCAGAGAGCTGTTAACAGCAGAGAATTTCAGGGAGCTTCACGGCAGCAAGAATGGGGCTTTCCAAATGGAAAGCAAGGCTAGTACCATCATGCCCCCATTACCATGGGCACAGGCAGCATACATCTCTGTGGTTTCTAACAAGTCAAAAGAACCACAGGGTACACACTGGTTGCTTCCCTGAATCAACTTCTCGAGGCAGGGTGTTCTGCGTCTTGTGAACGGCCTCACCAAGGAAGGCCCTAGCTAGGCCCATGGGCCCGTGCCTCTTCAAAAGCCTGCAGTGCTACAGGAAAAACTCTGCTTTAGTTGCAATGAGAATGCAAGCAGTGTTTCTCCTGATGGCAGTGTAACTTCAGGTAAGAGGTCTTAGATGGAAGAAGAAGCCTAGTGTTTTTCCTCTGTGCAGCTCAGTCTAAAGAATGAGTTCGACTTCCACGGCATGTTGGAACTTGCTAGAACGGTGCTCGTGAACTCGTGCGAGTGCTGTGAATCAAGATATGACAAGAAAGAGTGCAGTGTGTTGCCCATGACTCAGCAGACACAGAGGAACTCCGAGGGACCAATGGGCCTCGTTGTTGCTCAGCAGGCCTACAGGGGTGTGGAGATACTCAGGGATCTTGGAACAAAAATGATGCTCACCCGAGAGGCCTAGGAGTCCTGAAAAGGGTACTTCCTTTAAAGTAAAGGAGAACAGCGACTAAGAACTAATGGAAAGAGCTGAATGCCTCCCTTTCTGCAGGGCTACTCAGGGCCTTACCTCGAGGCAAGGACTCACGTTGAGATTCCCTTTAGCTCTAGAGCATGGCAAGGTGAGCCCCACCCCGGCCAAAGAAGCTCCGTGTGTAGCCAGAGAAAACTCATTTTCTTCCCACACCAATGTAGAGGGACCAGAGGCCTGTCAACAGCAGAGAATTTCAGGGAGCTTCCCGGCGGCAAGAATGGAGCTTTCCAAACGGAAAGCAAGGCTAGTACCATCATGCCCCCATTTCCATGGGCACAGGCAGCATACATCTCTGTGGTTTTTAACAAGTCCAATGAGACACAGAGTACACACTGTTTTCCTCCCTTAATCAACTTCTCGAGGCAGGGTGTTCTGCATCTAGTGAACGGCCTCACCAAGGAAAGCCCAAGCTAGGCCTCTGGGCCCGTGCCTCTTCAAAAGTCTGCAGTGCTTCAGGAAAAACTGTGCTTTAGTTGCAATAGGAAGGCAAGTCGTCTTCTTCCTGGAGGCAGGGTGACTTCAGGTAGGAGGTCCTGGATGGAAGGAGAAGCCTAGTGTTTTTCTCTGTGCAGCTCAGACCAGGGAATGAGTGCGACTTCCACGGCATGTAGGAACTTGCTAGAACGGTGCTCGTGAACCTTGTATGAGTGCTGGCTTACTCAAGATGTCCCAATAAGAGTGCACTGTGTTGCCCTACACTCGGCATACACACTGTGAGTCGGAAAGCTACGGGCCTGGATATTGCTTAGAAGGGCCAGGGGAGCCTGAGGGTACCTGCTCTTCTTGCAGGGAATAGGGTTTCCAGGCGAGGCACCTAGGAGTCCTGAAAAGCGTACTGGCGTTAAAATGCTGCAGAGCGGCGACTACGGCCTCATGGAAACGGCTACACACCTCCGCTTCTGCATAGCATTTCAGGGCCTTACCTCGAGGCAAGTTCTCCCGTTGCTTGCACTGTGAGCGACACAGCATGTTAGGATGCTGTATTTCTCCTTGAATAGAGTGACTTCAGGAAAGAGGTCCTCGATAAATTCTAAGAAGAGTGTGTTCTCAGGGCAGCTCAGACGAGGGCAATCTCGAAAACTTGCAGGACATGTTGGACTGCCTAGAAATGTGGTTCTGATGCTGTTCGAGTGCTCTGGAAATATAGCTCTATTGAAGTAACGTACAGTGTGTTGCCAGAGACTCGGCAGACACAGAGGGCCTCCGAGGGTCGTATGGGAATCAATGCTGCTCAGCAGGCCCACAGGGGTGTGGAGGGCGTCAGTGATCTTGGAACAAAAATGATGCTCACCCGAAGGGCCTAGGAGTCCTGAAAAGGGTGCTTCCTTTAACATAAAGCGGAACCTCCACTAAGAGCTCATGGAAAGAGCTGCATGCCTCCCTTTCTGCAGGGCTACTCAGGGCCTTACCTCGAGGCAAGGACTCACGTTGAGATTCCCTTTAGCTCTAGAGCATGGCAAGGTGAGCCCCAACCGGGCCAATGAAGCTCCGTGTGTAGCCAGAGAAATCTCATTTTCTTCCCACACCCATGCCTACAGTGGCCAGAGAGCTGTTAACAGCAGAGAATTTCAGGGAGCTTCACGGCAGCAAGAATGGGGCTTTCCAAATGGAAAGCAAGGCTAGTACCATCATGCCCCCATTACCATGGGCACAGGCAGCATACATCTCTGTGGTTTCTAACAAGTCAAAAGAACCACAGGGTACACACTGGTTGCTTCCCTGAATCAACTTCTCGAGGCAGGGTGTTCTGCGTCTTGTGAACGGCCTCACCAAGGAAGGCCCTAGCTAGGCCCATGGGCCCGTGCCTCTTCAAAAGCCTGCAGTGCTACAGGAAAAACTCTGCTTTAGTTGCAATGAGAATGCAAGCAGTGTTTCTCCTGATGGCAGTGTAACTTCAGGTAAGAGGTCTTAGATGGAAGAAGAAGCCTAGTGTTTTTCCTCTGTGCAGCTCAGTCTAAAGAATGAGTTCGACTTCCACGGCATGTTGGAACTTGCTAGAACGGTGCTCGTGAACTCGTGCGAGTGCTGTGAATCAAGATATGACAAGAAAGAGTGCAGTGTGTTGCCCATGACTCAGCAGACACAGAGGAACTCCGAGGGACCAATGGGCCTCGTTGTTGCTCAGCAGGCCTACAGGGGTGTGGAGATACTCAGGGATCTTGGAACAAAAATGATGCTCACCCGAGAGGCCTAGGAGTCCTGAAAAGGGTACTTCCTTTAAAGTAAAGGAGAACAGCGACTAAGAACTAATGGAAAGAGCTGAATGCCTCCCTTTCTGCAGGGCTACTCAGGGCCTTACCTCGAGGCAAGGACTCACGTTGAGATTCCCTTTAGCTCTAGAGCATGGCAAGGTGAGCCCCACCCCGGCCAAAGAAGCTCCGTGTGTAGCCAGAGAAAACTCATTTTCTTCCCACACCAATGTAGAGGGACCAGAGGCCTGTCAACAGCAGAGAATTTCAGGGAGCTTCCCGGCGGCAAGAATGGAGCTTTCCAAACGGAAAGCAAGGCTAGTACCATCATGCCCCCATTTCCATGGGCACAGGCAGCATACATCTCTGTGGTTTTTAACAAGTCCAATGAGACACAGAGTACACACTGTTTTCCTCCCTTAATCAACTTCTCGAGGCAGGGTGTTCTGCATCTAGTGAACGGCCTCACCAAGGAAAGCCCAAGCTAGGCCTCTGGGCCCGTGCCTCTTCAAAAGTCTGCAGTGCTTCAGGAAAAACTGTGCTTTAGTTGCAATAGGAAGGCAAGTCGTCTTCTTCCTGGAGGCAGGGTGACTTCAGGTAGGAGGTCCTGGATGGAAGGAGAAGCCTAGTGTTTTTCTCTGTGCAGCTCAGACCAGGGAATGAGTGCGACTTCCACGGCATGTAGGAACTTGCTAGAACGGTGCTCGTGAACCTTGTATGAGTGCTGGCTTACTCAAGATGTCCCAATAAGAGTGCACTGTGTTGCCCTACACTCGGCATACACACTGTGAGTCGGAAAGCTACGGGCCTGGATATTGCTTAGAAGGGCCAGGGGAGCCTGAGGGTACTTGCTCTTCTTGCAGGGAATAGGGTTTCCAGGCGAGGCACCTAGGAGTCCTGAAAAGCGTACTGGCGTTAAAATGCTGCAGAGCGGCGACTACGGCCTCATGGAAACGGCTACACACCTCCGCTTCTGCAAAGCATTTCAGGGCCTTACCTCGAGGCAAGTTCTCCCGTTGCTTGCACTGTGAGCGACACAGCATGTTAGGATGCTGTATTTCTCCTTGAATAGAGTGACTTCAGGAAAGAGGTCCTCGATAAATTCTAAGAAGAGTGTGTTCTCAGGGCAGCTCAGACGAGGGCAATCTCGAAAACTTGCAGGACATGTTGGACTGCCTAGAAATGTGGTTCTGATGCTGTTCGAGTGCTCTGGAAATATAGCTCTATTGAAGTAACGTACAGTGTGTTGCCAGAGACTCGGCAGACACAGAGGGCCTCCGAGGGTCGTATGGGAATCAATGCTGCTCAGCAGGCCCACAGGGGTGTGGAGGGCGTCAGTGATCTTGGAACAAAAATGATGCTCACCCGAAGGGCCTAGGAGTCCTGAAAAGGGTGCTTCCTTTAACATAAAGCGGAACCTCCACTAAGAGCTCATGGAAAGAGCTGCATGCCTCCCTTTCTGCAGGGCTACTCAGGGCCTTACCTCGAGGCAAGGACTCACGTTGAGATTCCCTTTAGCTCTAGAGCATGGCAAGGTGAGCCCCAACCGGGCCAATGAAGCTCCGTGTGTAGCCAGAGAAATCTCATTTTCTTCCCACACCCATGCCTACAGTGGCCAGAGAGCTGTTAACAGCAGAGAATTTCAGGGAGCTTCACGGCAGCAAGAATGGGGCTTTCCAAATGGAAAGCAAGGCTAGTACCATCATGCCCCCATTACCATGGGCACAGGCAGCATACATCTCTGTGGTTTCTAACAAGTCAAAAGAACCACAGGGTACACACTGGTTGCTTCCCTGAATCAACTTCTCGAGGCAGGGTGTTCTGCGTCTTGTGAACGGCCTCACCAAGGAAGGCCCTAGCTAGGCCCATGGGCCCGTGCCTCTTCAAAAGCCTGCAGTGCTACAGGAAAAACTCTGCTTTAGTTGCAATGAGAATGCAAGCAGTGTTTCTCCTGATGGCAGTGTAACTTCAGGTAAGAGGTCTTAGATGGAAGAAGAAGCCTAGTGTTTTTCCTCTGTGCAGCTCAGTCTAAAGAATGAGTTCGACTTCCACGGCATGTTGGAACTTGCTAGAACGGTGCTCGTGAACTCGTGCGAGTGCTGTGAATCAAGATATGACAAGAAAGAGTGCAGTGTGTTGCCCATGACTCAGCAGACACAGAGGAACTCCGAGGGACCAATGGGCCTCGTTGTTGCTCAGCAGGCCTACAGGGGTGTGGAGATACTCAGGGATCTTGGAACAAAAATGATGCTCACCCGAGAGGCCTAGGAGTCCTGAAAAGGGTACTTCCTTTAAAGTAAAGGAGAACAGCGACTAAGAACTAATGGAAAGAGCTGAATGCCTCCCTTTCTGCAGGGCTACTCAGGGCCTTACCTCGAGGCAAGGACTCACGTTGAGATTCCCTTTAGCTCTAGAGCATGGCAAGGTGAGCCCCACCCCGGCCAAAGAAGCTCCGTGTGTAGCCAGAGAAAACTCATTTTCTTCCCACACCAATGTAGAGGGACCAGAGGCCTGTCAACAGCAGAGAATTTCAGGGAGCTTCCCGGCGGCAAGAATGGAGCTTTCCAAACGGAAAGCAAGGCTAGTACCATCATGCCCCCATTTCCATGGGCACAGGCAGCATACATCTCTGTGGTTTTTAACAAGTCCAATGAGACACAGAGTACACACTGTTTTCCTCCCTTAATCAACTTCTCGAGGCAGGGTGTTCTGCATCTAGTGAACGGCCTCACCAAGGAAAGCCCAAGCTAGGCCTCTGGGCCCGTGCCTCTTCAAAAGTCTGCAGTGCTTCAGGAAAAACTGTGCTTTAGTTGCAATAGGAAGGCAAGTCGTCTTCTTCCTGGAGGCAGGGTGACTTCAGGTAGGAGGTCCTGGATGGAAGGAGAAGCCTAGTGTTTTTCTCTGTGCAGCTCAGACCAGGGAATGAGTGCGACTTCCACGGCATGTAGGAACTTGCTAGAACGGTGCTCGTGAACCTTGTATGAGTGCTGGCTTACTCAAGATGTCCCAATAAGAGTGCACTGTGTTGCCCTACACTCGGCATACACACTGTGAGTCGGAAAGCTACGGGCCTGGATATTGCTTAGAAGGGCCAGGGGAGCCTGAGGGTACTTGCTCTTCTTGCAGGGAATAGGGTTTCCAGGCGAGGCACCTAGGAGTCCTGAAAAGCGTACTGGCGTTAAAATGCTGCAGAGCGGCGACTACGGCCTCATGGAAACGGCTACACACCTCCGCTTCTGCAAAGCATTTCAGGGCCTTACCTCGAGGCAAGTTCTCCCGTTGCTTGCACTGTGAGCGACACAGCATGTTAGGATGCTGTATTTCTCCTTGAATAGAGTGACTTCAGGAAAGAGGTCCTCGATAAATTCTAAGAAGAGTGTGTTCTCAGGGCAGCTCAGACGAGGGCAATCTCGAAAACTTGCAGGACATGTTGGACTGCCTAGAAATGTGGTTCTGATGCTGTTCGAGTGCTCTGGAAATATAGCTCTATTGAAGTAACGTACAGTGTGTTGCCAGAGACTCGGCAGACACAGAGGGCCTCCGAGGGTCGTATGGGAATCAATGCTGCTCAGCAGGCCCACAGGGGTGTGGAGGGCGTCAGTGATCTTGGAACAAAAATGATGCTCACCCGAAGGGCCTAGGAGTCCTGAAAAGGGTGCTTCCTTTAACATAAAGCGGAACCTCCACTAAGAGCTCATGGAAAGAGCTGCATGCCTCCCTTTCTGCAGGGCTACTCAGGGCCTTACCTCGAGGCAAGGACTCACGTTGAGATTCCCTTTAGCTCTAGAGCATGGCAAGGTGAGCCCCAACCGGGCCAATGAAGCTCCGTGTGTAGCCAGAGAAATCTCATTTTCTTCCCACACCCATGCCTACAGTGGCCAGAGAGCTGTTAACAGCAGAGAATTTCAGGGAGCTTCACGGCAGCAAGAATGGGGCTTTCCAAATGGAAAGCAAGGCTAGTACCATCATGCCCCCATTACCATGGGCACAGGCAGCATACATCTCTGTGGTTTCTAACAAGTCAAAAGAACCACAGGGTACACACTGGTTGCTTCCCTGAATCAACTTCTCGAGGCAGGGTGTTCTGCGTCTTGTGAACGGCCTCACCAAGGAAGGCCCTAGCTAGGCCCATGGGCCCGTGCCTCTTCAAAAGCCTGCAGTGCTACAGGAAAAACTCTGCTTTAGTTGCAATGAGAATGCAAGCAGTGTTTCTCCTGATGGCAGTGTAACTTCAGGTAAGAGGTCTTAGATGGAAGAAGAAGCCTAGTGTTTTTCCTCTGTGCAGCTCAGTCTAAAGAATGAGTTCGACTTCCACGGCATGTTGGAACTTGCTAGAACGGTGCTCGTGAACTCGTGCGAGTGCTGTGAATCAAGATATGACAAGAAAGAGTGCAGTGTGTTGCCCATGACTCAGCAGACACAGAGGAACTCCGAGGGACCAATGGGCCTCGTTGTTGCTCAGCAGGCCTACAGGGGTGTGGAGATACTCAGGGATCTTGGAACAAAAATGATGCTCACCCGAGAGGCCTAGGAGTCCTGAAAAGGGTACTTCCTTTAAAGTAAAGGAGAACAGCGACTAAGAACTAATGGAAAGAGCTGAATGCCTCCCTTTCTGCAGGGCTACTCAGGGCCTTACCTCGAGGCAAGGACTCACGTTGAGATTCCCTTTAGCTCTAGAGCATGGCAAGGTGAGCCCCACCCCGGCCAAAGAAGCTCCGTGTGTAGCCAGAGAAAACTCATTTTCTTCCCACACCAATGTAGAGGGACCAGAGGCCTGTCAACAGCAGAGAATTTCAGGGAGCTTCCCGGCGGCAAGAATGGAGCTTTCCAAACGGAAAGCAAGGCTAGTACCATCATGCCCCCATTTCCATGGGCACAGGCAGCATACATCTCTGTGGTTTTTAACAAGTCCAATGAGACACAGAGTACACACTGTTTTCCTCCCTTAATCAACTTCTCGAGGCAGGGTGTTCTGCATCTAGTGAACGGCCTCACCAAGGAAAGCCCAAGCTAGGCCTCTGGGCCCGTGCCTCTTCACAAGTCTGCAGTGCTTCAGGAAAAACTGTGCTTTAGTTGCAATAGGAAGGCAAGTCGTCTTCTTCCTGGAGGCAGGGTGACTTCAGGTAGGAGGTCCTGGATGGAAGGAGAAGCCTAGTGTTTTTCTCTGTGCAGCTCAGACCAGGGAATGAGTGCGACTTCCACGGCATGTAGGAACTTGCTAGAACGGTGCTCGTGAACCTTGTATGAGTGCTGGCTTACTCAAGATGTCCCAATAAGAGTGCACTGTGTTGCCCTACACTCGGCATACACACTGTGAGTCGGAAAGCTACGGGCCTGGATATTGCTTAGAAGGGCCAGGGGAGCCTGAGGGTACTTGCTCTTCTTGCAGGGAATAGGGTTTCCAGGCGAGGCACCTAGGAGTCCTGAAAAGCGTACTGGCGTTAAAATGCTGCAGAGCGGCGACTACGGCCTCATGGAAACGGCTACACACCTCCGCTTCTGCATAGCATTTCAGGGCCTTACCTCGAGGCAAGTTCTCCCGTTGCTTGCACTGTGAGCGACACAGCATGTTAGGATGCTGTATTTCTCCTTGAATAGAGTGACTTCAGGAAAGAGGTCCTCGATAAATTCTAAGAAGAGTGTGTTCTCAGGGCAGCTCAGACGAGGGCAATCTCGAAAACTTGCAGGACATGTTGGACTGCCTAGAAATGTGGTTCTGATGCTGTTCGAGTGCTCTGGAAATATAGCTCTATTGAAGTAACGTACAGTGTGTTGCCAGAGACTCGGCAGACACAGAGGGCCTCCGAGGGTCGTATGGGAATCAATGCTGCTCAGCAGGCCCACAGGGGTGTGGAGGGCGTCAGTGATCTTGGAACAAAAATGATGCTCACCCGAAGGGCCTAGGAGTCCTGAAAAGGGTGCTTCCTTTAACATAAAGCGGAACCTCCACTAAGAGCTCATGGAAAGAGCTGCATGCCTCCCTTTCTGCAGGGCTACTCAGGGCCTTACCTCGAGGCAAGGACTCACGTTGAGATTCCCTTTAGCTCTAGAGCATGGCAAGGTGAGCCCCAACCGGGCCAATGAAGCTCCGTGTGTAGCCAGAGAAATCTCATTTTCTTCCCACACCCATGCCTACAGTGGCCAGAGAGCTGTTAACAGCAGAGAATTTCAGGGAGCTTCACGGCAGCAAGAATGGGGCTTTCCAAATGGAAAGCAAGGCTAGTACCATCATGCCCCCATTACCATGGGCACAGGCAGCATACATCTCTGTGGTTTCTAACAAGTCAAAAGAACCACAGGGTACACACTGGTTGCTTCCCTGAATCAACTTCTCGAGGCAGGGTGTTCTGCGTCTTGTGAACGGCCTCACCAAGGAAGGCCCTAGCTAGGCCCATGGGCCCGTGCCTCTTCAAAAGCCTGCAGTGCTACAGGAAAAACTCTGCTTTAGTTGCAATGAGAATGCAAGCAGTGTTTCTCCTGATGGCAGTGTAACTTCAGGTAAGAGGTCTTAGATGGAAGAAGAAGCCTAGTGTTTTTCCTCTGTGCAGCTCAGTCTAAAGAATGAGTTCGACTTCCACGGCATGTTGGAACTTGCTAGAACGGTGCTCGTGAACTCGTGCGAGTGCTGTGAATCAAGATATGACAAGAAAGAGTGCAGTGTGTTGCCCATGACTCAGCAGACACAGAGGAACTCCGAGGGACCAATGGGCCTCGTTGTTGCTCAGCAGGCCTACAGGGGTGTGGAGATACTCAGGGATCTTGGAACAAAAATGATGCTCACCCGAGAGGCCTAGGAGTCCTGAAAAGGGTACTTCCTTTAAAGTAAAGGAGAACAGCGACTAAGAACTAATGGAAAGAGCTGAATGCCTCCCTTTCTGCAGGGCTACTCAGGGCCTTACCTCGAGGCAAGGACTCACGTTGAGATTCCCTTTAGCTCTAGAGCATGGCAAGGTGAGCCCCACCCCGGCCAAAGAAGCTCCGTGTGTAGCCAGAGAAAACTCATTTTCTTCCCACACCAATGTAGAGGGACCAGAGGCCTGTCAACAGCAGAGAATTTCAGGGAGCTTCCCGGCGGCAAGAATGGAGCTTTCCAAACGGAAAGCAAGGCTAGTACCATCATGCCCCCATTTCCATGGGCACAGGCAGCATACATCTCTGTGGTTTTTAACAAGTCCAATGAGACACAGAGTACACACTGTTTTCCTCCCTTAATCAACTTCTCGAGGCAGGGTGTTCTGCATCTAGTGAACGGCCTCACCAAGGAAAGCCCAAGCTAGGCCTCTGGGCCCGTGCCTCTTCACAAGTCTGCAGTGCTTCAGGAAAAACTGTGCTTTAGTTGCAATAGGAAGGCAAGTCGTCTTCTTCCTGGAGGCAGGGTGACTTCAGGTAGGAGGTCCTGGATGGAAGGAGAAGCCTAGTGTTTTTCTCTGTGCAGCTCAGACCAGGGAATGAGTGCGACTTCCACGGCATGTAGGAACTTGCTAGAACGGTGCTCGTGAACCTTGTATGAGTGCTGGCTTACTCAAGATGTCCCAATAAGAGTGCACTGTGTTGCCCTACACTCGGCATACACACTGTGAGTCGGAAAGCTACGGGCCTGGATATTGCTTAGAAGGGCCAGGGGAGCCTGAGGGTACTTGCTCTTCTTGCAGGGAATAGGGTTTCCAGGCGAGGCACCTAGGAGTCCTGAAAAGCGTACTGGCGTTAAAATGCTGCAGAGCGGCGACTACGGCCTCATGGAAACGGCTACACACCTCCGCTTCTGCATAGCATTTCAGGGCCTTACCTCGAGGCAAGTTCTCCCGTTGCTTGCACTGTGAGCGACACAGCATGTTAGGATGCTGTATTTCTCCTTGAATAGAGTGACTTCAGGAAAGAGGTCCTCGATAAATTCTAAGAAGAGTGTGTTCTCAGGGCAGCTCAGACGAGGGCAATCTCGAAAACTTGCAGGACATGTTGGACTGCCTAGAAATGTGGTTCTGATGCTGTTCGAGTGCTCTGGAAATATAGCTCTATTGAAGTAACGTACAGTGTGTTGCCAGAGACTCGGCAGACACAGAGGGCCTCCGAGGGTCGTATGGGAATCAATGCTGCTCAGCAGGCCCACAGGGGTGTGGAGGGCGTCAGTGATCTTGGAACAAAAATGATGCTCACCCGAAGGGCCTAGGAGTCCTGAAAAGGGTGCTTCCTTTAACATAAAGCGGAACCTCCACTAAGAGCTCATGGAAAGAGCTGCATGCCTCCCTTTCTGCAGGGCTACTCAGGGCCTTACCTCGAGGCAAGGACTCACGTTGAGATTCCCTTTAGCTCTAGAGCATGGCAAGGTGAGCCCCACCCCGGCCAAAGAAGCTCCGTGTGTAGCCAGAGAAAACTCATTTTCTTCCCACACCAATGTAGAGGGACCAGAGGCCTGTCAACAGCAGAGAATTTCAGGGAGCTTCCCGGCGGCAAGAATGGAGCTTTCCAAATGGAAAGCAAGGCTAGTACCATCATGCCCCCATTTCCATGGGCACAGGCAGCATACATCTCTGTGGTTTTTAACAAGTCCAATGAGACACAGAGTACACACTGTTTTCCTCCCTTAATCAACTTCTCGAGGCAGGGTGTTCTGCATCTAGTGAACGGCCTCACCAAGGAAAGCCCAAGCTAGGCCTCTGGGCCCGTGCCTCTTCAAAAGTCTGCAGTGCTTCAGGAAAAACTGTGCTTTAGTTGCAATAGGAAGGCAAGTCGTCTTCTTCCTGGAGGCAGGGTGACTTCAGGTAGGAGGTCCTGGATGGAAGGAGAAGCCTAGTGTTTTTCTCTGTGCAGCTCAGACCAGGGAATGAGTGCGACTTCCACGGCATGTAGGAACTTGCTAGAACGGTGCTCGTGAACCTTGTATGAGTGCTGGCTTACTCAAGATGTCCCAATAAGAGTGCACTGTGTTGCCCTACACTCGGCATACACACTGTGAGTCGGAAAGCTACGGGCCTGGATATTGCTTAGAAGGGCCAGGGGAGCCTGAGGGTACTTGCTCTTCTTGCAGGGAATAGGGTTTCCAGGCGAGGCACCTAGGAGTCCTGAAAAGCGTACTGGCGTTAAAATGCTGCAGAGCGGCGACTACGGCCTCATGGAAACGGCTACACACCTCCGCTTCTGCATAGCATTTCAGGGCCTTACCTCGAGGCAAGTTCTCCCGTTGCTTGCACTGTGAGCGACACAGCATGTTAGGATGCTGTATTTCTCCTTGAATAGAGTGACTTCAGGAAAGAGGTCCTCGATAAATTCTAAGAAGAGTGTGTTCTCAGGGCAGCTCAGACGAGGGCAATCTCGAAAACTTGCAGGACATGTTGGACTGCCTAGAAATGTGGTTCTGATGCTGTTCGAGTGCTCTGGAAATATAGCTCTATTGAAGTAACGTACAGTGTGTTGCCAGAGACTCGGCAGACACAGAGGGCCTCCGAGGGTCGTATGGGAATCAATGCTGCTCAGCAGGCCCACAGGGGTGTGGAGGGCGTCAGTGATCTTGGAACAAAAATGATGCTCACCCGAAGGGCCTAGGAGTCCTGAAAAGGGTGCTTCCTTTAACATAAAGCGGAACCTCCACTAAGAGCTCATGGAAAGAGCTGCATGCCTCCCTTTCTGCAGGGCTACTCAGGGCCTTACCTCGAGGCAAGGACTCACGTTGAGATTCCCTTTAGCTCTAGAGCATGGCAAGGTGAGCCCCAACCGGGCCAACGAAGCTCCGTGTGTAGCCAGAGAAATCTCATTTTCTTCCCACACCCATGCCTACAGTGGCCAGAGAGCTGTTAACAGCAGAGAATTTCAGGGAGCTTCACGGCAGCAAGAATGGGGCTTTCCAAATGGAAAGCAAGGCTAGTACCATCATGCCCCCATTACCATGGGCACAGGCAGCATACATCTCTGTGGTTTCTAACAAGTCAAAAGAACCACAGGGTACACACTGGTTGCTTCCCTGAATCAACTTCTCGAGGCAGGGTGTTCTGCGTCTTGTGAACGGCCTCACCAAGGAAGGCCCTAGCTAGGCCCATGGGCCCGTGCCTCTTCAAAAGCCTGCAGTGCTACAGGAAAAACTCTGCTTTAGTTGCAATGAGAATGCAAGCAGTGTTTCTCCTGATGGCAGTGTAACTTCAGGTAAGAGGTCTTAGATGGAAGAAGAAGCCTAGTGTTTTTCCTCTGTGCAGCTCAGTCTAAAGAATGAGTTCGACTTCCACGGCATGTTGGAACTTGCTAGAACGGTGCTCGTGAACTCGTGCGAGTGCTGTGAATCAAGATATGACAAGAAAGAGTGCAGTGTGTTGCCCATGACTCAGCAGACACAGAGGAACTCCGAGGGACCAATGGGCCTCGTTGTTGCTCAGCAGGCCTACAGGGGTGTGGAGATACTCAGGGATCTTGGAACAAAAATGATGCTCACCCGAGAGGCCTAGGAGTCCTGAAAAGGGTACTTCCTTTAAAGTAAAGGAGAACAGCGACTAAGAACTAATGGAAAGAGCTGAATGCCTCCCTTTCTGCAGGGCTACTCAGGGCCTTACCTCGAGGCAAGGACTCACGTTGAGATTCCCTTTAGCTCTAGAGCATGGCAAGGTGAGCCCCACCCCGGCCAAAGAAGCTCCGTGTGTAGCCAGAGAAAACTCATTTTCTTCCCACACCAATGTAGAGGGACCAGAGGCCTGTCAACAGCAGAGAATTTCAGGGAGCTTCCCGGCGGCAAGAATGGAGCTTTCCAAACGGAAAGCAAGGCTAGTACCATCATGCCCCCATTTCCATGGGCACAGGCAGCATACATCTCTGTGGTTTTTAACAAGTCCAATGAGACACAGAGTACACACTGTTTTCCTCCCTTAATCAACTTCTCGAGGCAGGGTGTTCTGCATCTAGTGAACGGCCTCACCAAGGAAAGCCCAAGCTAGGCCTCTGGGCCCGTGCCTCTTCAAAAGTCTGCAGTGCTTCAGGAAAAACTGTGCTTTAGTTGCAATAGGAAGGCAAGTCGTCTTCTTCCTGGAGGCAGGGTGACTTCAGGTAGGAGGTCCTGGATGGAAGGAGAAGCCTAGTGTTTTTCTCTGTGCAGCTCAGACCAGGGAATGAGTGCGACTTCCACGGCATGTAGGAACTTGCTAGAACGGTGCTCGTGAACCTGTATGAGTGCTGGCTTACTCAAGATGTCCCAATAAGAGTGCACTGTGTTGCCCTACACTCGGCATACACACTGTGAGTCGGAAAGCTACGGGCCTGGATATTGCTTAGAAGGGCCAGGGGAGCCTGAGGGTACTTGCTCTTCTTGCAGGGAATAGGGTTTCCAGGCGAGGCACCTAGGAGTCCTGAAAAGCGTACTGGCGTTAAAATGCTGCAGAGCGGCGACTACGGCCTCATGGAAACGGCTACACACCTCCGCTTCTGCATAGCATTTCAGGGCCTTACCTCGAGGCAAGTTCTCCCGTTGCTTGCACTGTGAGCGACACAGCATGTTAGGATGCTGTATTTCTCCTTGAATAGAGTGACTTCAGGAAAGAGGTCCTCGATAAATTCTAAGAAGAGTGTGTTCTCAGGGCAGCTCAGACGAGGGCAATCTCGAAAACTTGCAGGACATGTTGGACTGCCTAGAAATGTGGGTCTGATGCTGTTCGAGTGCTCTGGAAATATAGCTCTATTGAAGTAACGTACAGTGTGTTGCCAGAGACTCGGCAGACACAGAGGGCCTCCGAGGGTCGTATGGGAATCAATGCTGCTCAGCAGGCCCACAGGGGTGTGGAGGGCGTCAGTGATCTTGGAACAAAAATGATGCTCACCCGAAGGGCCTAGGAGTCCTGAAAAGGGTGCTTCCTTTAACATAAAGCGGAACCTCCACTAAGAGCTCATGGAAAGAGCTGCATGCCTCCCTTTCTGCAGGGCTACTCAGGGCCTTACCTCGAGGCAAGGACTCACGTTGAGATTCCCTTTAGCTCTAGAGCATGGCAAGGTGAGCCCCAACCGGGCCAATGAAGCTCCGTGTGTAGCCAGAGAAATCTCATTTTCTTCCCACACCCATGCCTACAGTGGCCAGAGAGCTGTTAACAGCAGAGAATTTCAGGGAGCTTCACGGCAGCAAGAATGGGGCTTTCCAAATGGAAAGCAAGGCTAGTACCATCATGCCCCCATTACCATGGGCACAGGCAGCATACATCTCTGTGGTTTCTAACAAGTCAAAAGAACCACAGGGTACACACTGGTTGCTTCCCTGAATCAACTTCTCGAGGCAGGGTGTTCTGCGTCTTGTGAACGGCCTCACCAAGGAAGGCCCTAGCTAGGCCCATGGGCCCGTGCCTCTTCAAAAGCCTGCAGTGCTACAGGAAAAACTCTGCTTTAGTTGCAATAAGAATGCAAGCAGTGTTTCTCCTGATGGCAGTGTAACTTCAGGTAAGAGGTCTTAGATGGAAGAAGAAGCCTAGTGTTTTTCCTCTGTGCAGCTCAGTCTAAAGAATGAGTTCGACTTCCACGGCATGTTGGAACTTGCTAGAACGGTGCTCGTGAACTTGTGCGAGTGCTGTGAATCAAGATATGACAAGAAAGAGTGCAGTGTGTTGCCCATGACTCAGCAGACACAGAGGAACTCCGAGGGACCAATGGGCCTCGTTGTTGCTCAGCAGGCCTACAGGGGTGTGGAGATACTCAGGGATCTTGGAACAAAAATGATGCTCACCCGAGAGGCCTAGGAGTCCTGAAAAGGGTACTTCCTTTAAAGTAAAGGAGAACAGCGACTAAGAACTAATGGAAAGAGCTGAATGCCTCCCTTTCTGCAGGGCTACTCAGGGCCTTACCTCGAGGCAAGGACTCACGTTGAGATTCCCTTTAGCTCTAGAGCATGGCAAGGTGAGCCCCACCCCGGCCAAAGAAGCTCCGTGTGTAGCCAGAGAAAACTCATTTTCTTCCCACACCAATGTAGAGGGACCAGAGGCCTGTCAACAGCAGAGAATTTCAGGGAGCTTCCCGGCGGCAAGAATGGAGCTTTCCAAATGGAAAGCAAGGCTAGTACCATCATGCCCCCATTTCCATGGGCACAGGCAGCATACATCTCTGTGGTTTTTAACAAGTCCAATGAGACACAGAGTACACACTGTTTTCCTCCCTTAATCAACTTCTCGAGGCAGGGTGTTCTGCATCTAGTGAACGGCCTCACCAAGGAAAGCCCAAGCTAGGCCTCTGGGCCCGTGCCTCTTCACAAGTCTGCAGTGCTTCAGGAAAAACTGTGCTTTAGTTGCAATAGGAAGGCAAGTCGTCTTCTTCCTGGAGGCAGGGTGACTTCAGGTAGGAGGTCCTGGATGGAAGGAGAAGCCTAGTGGTTTTCTCTGTGCAGCTCAGACCAGGGAATGAGTGCGACTTCCACGGCATGTAGGAACTTGCTAGAACGGTGCTCGTGAACCTGTATGAGTGCTGGCTTACTCAAGATGTCCCAATAAGAGTGCACTGTGTTGCCCTACACTCGGCATACACACTGTGAGTCGGAAAGCTACGGGCCTGGATATTGCTTAGAAGGGCCAGGGGAGCCTGAGGGTACTTGCTCTTCTTGCAGGGAATAGGGTTTCCAGGCGAGGCACCTAGGAGTCCTGAAAAGCGTACTGGCGTTAAAATGCTGCAGAGCGGCGACTACGGCCTCATGGAAACGGCTACACACCTCCGCTTCTGCATAGCATTTCAGGGCCTTACCTCGAGGCAAGTTCTCCCGTTGCTTGCACTGTGAGCGACACAGCATGTTAGGATGCTGTATTTCTCCTTGAATAGAGTGACTTCAGGAAAGAGGTCCTCGATAAATTCTAAGAAGAGTGTGTTCTCAGGGCAGCTCAGACGAGGGCAATCTCGAAAACTTGCAGGACATGTTGGACTGCCTAGAAATGTGGGTCTGATGCTGTTCGAGTGCTCTGGAAATATAGCTCTATTGAAGTAACGTACAGTGTGTTGCCAGAGACTCGGCAGACACAGAGGGCCTCCGAGGGTCGTATGGGAATCAATGCTGCTCAGCAGGCCCACAGGGGTGTGGAGGGCGTCAGTGATCTTGGAACAAAAATGATGCTCACCCGAAGGGCCTAGGAGTCCTGAAAAGGGTGCTTCCTTTAACATAAAGCGGAACCTCCACTAAGAGCTCATGGAAAGAGCTGCATGCCTCCCTTTCTGCAGGGCTACTCAGGGCCTTACCTCGAGGCAAGGACTCACGTTGAGATTCCCTTTAGCTCTAGAGCATGGCAAGGTGAGCCCCAACCGGGCCAATGAAGCTCCGTGTGTAGCCAGAGAAATCTCATTTTCTTCCCACACCCATGCCTACAGTGGCCAGAGAGCTGTTAACAGCAGAGAATTTCAGGGAGCTTCACGGCAGCAAGAATGGGGCTTTCCAAATGGAAAGCAAGGCTAGTACCATCATGCCCCCATTACCATGGGCACAGGCAGCATACATCTCTGTGGTTTCTAACAAGTCAAAAGAACCACAGGGTACACACTGGTTGCTTCCCTGAATCAACTTCTCGAGGCAGGGTGTTCTGCGTCTTGTGAACGGCCTCACCAAGGAAGGCCCTAGCTAGGCCCATGGGCCCGTGCCTCTTCAAAAGCCTGCAGTGCTACAGGAAAAACTCTGCTTTAGTTGCAATGAGAATGCAAGCAGTGTTTCTCCTGATGGCAGTGTAACTTCAGGTAAGAGGTCTTAGATGGAAGAAGAAGCCTAGTGTTTTTCCTCTGTGCAGCTCAGTCTAAAGAATGAGTTCGACTTCCACGGCATGTTGGAACTTGCTAGAACGGTGCTCGTGAACTCGTGCGAGTGCTGTGAATCAAGATATGACAAGAAAGAGTGCAGTGTGTTGCCCATGACTCAGCAGACACAGAGGAACTCCGAGGGACCAATGGGCCTCGTTGTTGCTCAGCAGGCCTACAGGGGTGTGGAGATACTCAGGGATCTTGGAACAAAAATGATGCTCACCCGAGAGGCCTAGGAGTCCTGAAAAGGGTACTTCCTTTAAAGTAAAGGAGAACAGCGACTAAGAACTAATGGAAAGAGCTGAATGCCTCCCTTTCTGCAGGGCTACTCAGGGCCTTACCTCGAGGCAAGGACTCACGTTGAGATTCCCTTTAGCTCTAGAGCATGGCAAGGTGAGCCCCACCCCGGCCAAAGAAGCTCCGTGTGTAGCCAGAGAAAACTCATTTTCTTCCCACACCAATGTAGAGGGACCAGAGGCCTGTCAACAGCAGAGAATTTCAGGGAGCTTCCCGGCGGCAAGAATGGAGCTTTCCAAACGGAAAGCAAGGCTAGTACCATCATGCCCCCATTTCCATGGGCACAGGCAGCATACATCTCTGTGGTTTTTAACAAGTCCAATGAGACACAGAGTACACACTGTTTTCCTCCCTTAATCAACTTCTCGAGGCAGGGTGTTCTGCATCTAGTGAACGGCCTCACCAAGGAAAGCCCAAGCTAGGCCTCTGGGCCCGTGCCTCTTCAAAAGTCTGCAGTGCTTCAGGAAAAACTGTGCTTTAGTTGCAATAGGAAGGCAAGTCGTCTTCTTCCTGGAGGCAGGGTGACTTCAGGTAGGAGGTCCTGGATGGAAGGAGAAGCCTAGTGTTTTTCTCTGTGCAGCTCAGACCAGGGAATGAGTGCGACTTCCACGGCATGTAGGAACTTGCTAGAACGGTGCTCGTGAACCTTGTATGAGTGCTGGCTTACTCAAGATGTCCCAATAAGAGTGCACTGTGTTGCCCTACACTCGGCATACACACTGTGAGTCGGAAAGCTACGGGCCTGGATATTGCTTAGAAGGGCCAGGGGAGCCTGAGGGTACTTGCTCTTCTTGCAGGGAATAGGGTTTCCAGGCGAGGCACCTAGGAGTCCTGAAAAGCGTACTGGCGTTAAAATGCTGCAGAGCGGCGACTACGGCCTCATGGAAACGGCTACACACCTCCGCTTCTGCATAGCATTTCAGGGCCTTACCTCGAGGCAAGTTCTCCCGTTGCTTGCACTGTGAGCGACACAGCATGTTAGGATGCTGTATTTCTCCTTGAATAGAGTGACTTCAGGAAAGAGGTCCTCGATAAATTCTAAGAAGAGTGTGTTCTCAGGGCAGCTCAGACGAGGGCAATCTCGAAAACTTGCAGGACATGTTGGACTGCCTAGAAATGTGGTTCTGATGCTGTTCGAGTGCTCTGGAAATATAGCTCTATTGAAGTAACGTACAGTGTGTTGCCAGAGACTCGGCAGACACAGAGGGCCTCCGAGGGTCGTATGGGAATCAATGCTGCTCAGCAGGCCCACAGGGGTGTGGAGGGCGTCAGTGATCTTGGAACAAAAATGATGCTCACCCGAAGGGCCTAGGAGTCCTGAAAAGGGTGCTTCCTTTAACATAAAGCGGAACCTCCACTAAGAGCTCATGGAAAGAGCTGCATGCCTCCCTTTCTGCAGGGCTACTCAGGGCCTTACCTCGAGGCAAGGACTCACGTTGAGATTCCCTTTAGCTCTAGAGCATGGCAAGGTGAGCCCCAACCGGGCCAATGAAGCTCCGTGTGTAGCCAGAGAAATCTCATTTTCTTCCCACACCCATGCCTACAGTGGCCAGAGAGCTGTTAACAGCAGAGAATTTCAGGGAGCTTCACGGCAGCAAGAATGGGGCTTTCCAAATGGAAAGCAAGGCTAGTACCATCATGCCCCCATTACCATGGGCACAGGCAGCATACATCTCTGTGGTTTCTAACAAGTCAAAAGAACCACAGGGTACACACTGGTTGCTTCCCTGAATCAACTTCTCGAGGCAGGGTGTTCTGCGTCTTGTGAACGGCCTCACCAAGGAAGGCCCTAGCTAGGCCCATGGGCCCGTGCCTCTTCAAAAGCCTGCAGTGCTACAGGAAAAACTCTGCTTTAGTTGCAATGAGAATGCAAGCAGTGTTTCTCCTGATGGCAGTGTAACTTCAGGTAAGAGGTCTTAGATGGAAGAAGAAGCCTAGTGTTTTTCCTCTGTGCAGCTCAGTCTAAAGAATGAGTTCGACTTCCACGGCATGTTGGAACTTGCTAGAACGGTGCTCGTGAACTCGTGCGAGTGCTGTGAATCAAGATATGACAAGAAAGAGTGCAGTGTGTTGCCCATGACTCAGCAGACACAGAGGAACTCCGAGGGACCAATGGGCCTCGTTGTTGCTCAGCAGGCCTACAGGGGTGTGGAGATACTCAGGGATCTTGGAACAAAAATGATGCTCACCCGAGAGGCCTAGGAGTCCTGAAAAGGGTACTTCCTTTAAAGTAAAGGAGAACAGCGACTAAGAACTAATGGAAAGAGCTGAATGCCTCCCTTTCTGCAGGGCTACTCAGGGCCTTACCTCGAGGCAAGGACTCACGTTGAGATTCCCTTTAGCTCTAGAGCATGGCAAGGTGAGCCCCACCCCGGCCAAAGAAGCTCCGTGTGTAGCCAGAGAAAACTCATTTTCTTCCCACACCAATGTAGAGGGACCAGAGGCCTGTCAACAGCAGAGAATTTCAGGGAGCTTCCCGGCGGCAAGAATGGAGCTTTCCAAACGGAAAGCAAGGCTAGTACCATCATGCCCCCATTTCCATGGGCACAGGCAGCATACATCTCTGTGGTTTTTAACAAGTCCAATGAGACACAGAGTACACACTGTTTTCCTCCCTTAATCAACTTCTCGAGGCAGGGTGTTCTGCATCTAGTGAACGGCCTCACCAAGGAAAGCCCAAGCTAGGCCTCTGGGCCCGTGCCTCTTCAAAAGTCTGCAGTGCTTCAGGAAAAACTGTGCTTTAGTTGCAATAGGAAGGCAAGTCGTCTTCTTCCTGGAGGCAGGGTGACTTCAGGTAGGAGGTCCTGGATGGAAGGAGAAGCCTAGTGTTTTTCTCTGTGCAGCTCAGACCAGGGAATGAGTGCGACTTCCACGGCATGTAGGAACTTGCTAGAACGGTGCTCGTGAACCTTGTATGAGTGCTGGCTTACTCAAGATGTCCCAATAAGAGTGCACTGTGTTGCCCTACACTCGGCATACACACTGTGAGTCGGAAAGCTACGGGCCTGGATATTGCTTAGAAGGGCCAGGGGAGCCTGAGGGTACTTGCTCTTCTTGCAGGGAATAGGGTTTCCAGGCGAGGCACCTAGGAGTCCTGAAAAGCGTACTGGCGTTAAAATGCTGCAGAGCGGCGACTACGGCCTCATGGAAACGGCTACACACCTCCGCTTCTGCATAGCATTTCAGGGCCTTACCTCGAGGCAAGTTCTCCCGTTGCTTGCACTGTGAGCGACACAGCATGTTAGGATGCTGTATTTCTCCTTGAATAGAGTGACTTCAGGAAAGAGGTCCTCGATAAATTCTAAGAAGAGTGTGTTCTCAGGGCAGCTCAGACGAGGGCAATCTCGAAAACTTGCAGGACATGTTGGACTGCCTAGAAATGTGGTTCTGATGCTGTTCGAGTGCTCTGGAAATATAGCTCTATTGAAGTAACGTACAGTGTGTTGCCAGAGACTCGGCAGACACAGAGGGCCTCCGAGGGTCGTATGGGAATCAATGCTGCTCAGCAGGCCCACAGGGGTGTGGAGGGCGTCAGTGATCTTGGAACAAAAATGATGCTCACCCGAAGGGCCTAGGAGTCCTGAAAAGGGTGCTTCCTTTAACATAAAGCGGAACCTCCACTAAGAGCTCATGGAAAGAGCTGCATGCCTCCCTTTCTGCAGGGCTACTCAGGGCCTTACCTCGAGGCAAGGACTCACGTTGAGATTCCCTTTAGCTCTAGAGCATGGCAAGGTGAGCCCCAACCGGGCCAATGAAGCTCCGTGTGTAGCCAGAGAAATCTCATTTTCTTCCCACACCCATGCCTACAGTGGCCAGAGAGCTGTTAACAGCAGAGAATTTCAGGGAGCTTCACGGCAGCAAGAATGGGGCTTTCCAAATGGAAAGCAAGGCTAGTACCATCATGCCCCCATTACCATGGGCACAGGCAGCATACATCTCTGTGGTTTCTAACAAGTCAAAAGAACCACAGGGTACACACTGGTTGCTTCCCTGAATCAACTTCTCGAGGCAGGGTGTTCTGCGTCTTGTGAACGGCCTCACCAAGGAAGGCCCTAGCTAGGCCCATGGGCCCGTGCCTCTTCAAAAGCCTGCAGTGCTACAGGAAAAACTCTGCTTTAGTTGCAATGAGAATGCAAGCAGTGTTTCTCCTGATGGCAGTGTAACTTCAGGTAAGAGGTCTTAGATGGAAGAAGAAGCCTAGTGTTTTTCCTCTGTGCAGCTCAGTCTAAAGAATGAGTTCGACTTCCACGGCATGTTGGAACTTGCTAGAACGGTGCTCGTGAACTCGTGCGAGTGCTGTGAATCAAGATATGACAAGAAAGAGTGCAGTGTGTTGCCCATGACTCAGCAGACACAGAGGAACTCCGAGGGACCAATGGGCCTCGTTGTTGCTCAGCAGGCCTACAGGGGTGTGGAGATACTCAGGGATCTTGGAACAAAAATGATGCTCACCCGAGAGGCCTAGGAGTCCTGAAAAGGGTACTTCCTTTAAAGTAAAGGAGAACAGCGACTAAGAACTAATGGAAAGAGCTGAATGCCTCCCTTTCTGCAGGGCTACTCAGGGCCTTACCTCGAGGCAAGGACTCACGTTGAGATTCCCTTTAGCTCTAGAGCATGGCAAGGTGAGCCCCACCCCGGCCAAAGAAGCTCCGTGTGTAGCCAGAGAAAACTCATTTTCTTCCCACACCAATGTAGAGGGACCAGAGGCCTGTCAACAGCAGAGAATTTCAGGGAGCTTCCCGGCGGCAAGAATGGAGCTTTCCAAACGGAAAGCAAGGCTAGTACCATCATGCCCCCATTTCCATGGGCACAGGCAGCATACATCTCTGTGGTTTTTAACAAGTCCAATGAGACACAGAGTACACACTGTTTTCCTCCCTTAATCAACTTCTCGAGGCAGGGTGTTCTGCATCTAGTGAACGGCCTCACCAAGGAAAGCCCAAGCTAGGACTCTGGGCCCGTGCCTCTTCAAAAGTCTGCAGTGCTTCAGGAAAAACTGTGCTTTAGTTGCAATAGGAAGGCAAGTCGTCTTCTTCCTGGAGGCAGGGTGACTTCAGGTAGGAGGTCCTGGATGGAAGGAGAAGCCTAGTGTTTTTCTCTGTGCAGCTCAGACCAGGGAATGAGTGCGACTTCCACGGCATGTAGGAACTTGCTAGAACGGTGCTCGTGAACCTTGTATGAGTGCTGGCTTACTCAAGATGTCCCAATAAGAGTGCACTGTGTTGCCCTACACTCGGCATACACACTGTGAGTCGGAAAGCTACGGGCCTGGATATTGCTTAGAAGGGCCAGGGGAGCCTGAGGGTACTTGCTCTTCTTGCAGGGAATAGGGTTTCCAGGCGAGGCACCTAGGAGTCCTGAAAAGCGTACTGGCGTTAAAATGCTGCAGAGCGGCGACTACGGCCTCATGGAAACGGCTACACACCTCCGCTTCTGCATAGCATTTCAGGGCCTTACCTCGAGGCAAGTTCTCCCGTTGCTTGCACTGTGAGCGACACAGCATGTTAGGATGCTGTATTTCTCCTTGAATAGAGTGACTTCAGGAAAGAGGTCCTCGATAAATTCTAAGAAGAGTGTGTTCTCAGGGCAGCTCAGACGAGGGCAATCTCGAAAACTTGCAGGACATGTTGGACTGCCTAGAAATGTGGTTCTGATGCTGTTCGAGTGCTCTGGAAATATAGCTCTATTGAAGTAACGTACAGTGTGTTGCCAGAGACTCGGCAGACACAGAGGGCCTCCGAGGGTCGTATGGGAATCAATGCTGCTCAGCAGGCCCACAGGGGTGTGGAGGGCGTCAGTGATCTTGGAACAAAAATGATGCTCACCCGAAGGGCCTAGGAGTCCTGAAAAGGGTGCTTCCTTTAACATAAAGCGGAACCTCCACTAAGAGCTCATGGAAAGAGCTGCATGCCTCCCTTTCTGCAGGGCTACTCAGGGCCTTACCTCGAGGCAAGGACTCACGTTGAGATTCCCTTTAGCTCTAGAGCATGGCAAGGTGAGCCCCAACCGGGCCAATGAAGCTCCGTGTGTAGCCAGAGAAATCTCATTTTCTTCCCACACCCATGCCTACAGTGGCCAGAGAGCTGTTAACAGCAGAGAATTTCAGGGAGCTTCACGGCAGCAAGAATGGGGCTTTCCAAATGGAAAGCAAGGCTAGTACCATCATGCCCCCATTACCATGGGCACAGGCAGCATACATCTCTGTGGTTTCTAACAAGTCAAAAGAACCACAGGGTACACACTGGTTGCTTCCCTGAATCAACTTCTCGAGGCAGGGTGTTCTGCGTCTTGTGAACGGCCTCACCAAGGAAGGCCCTAGCTAGGCCCATGGGCCCGTGCCTCTTCAAAAGCCTGCAGTGCTACAGGAAAAACTCTGCTTTAGTTGCAATGAGAATGCAAGCAGTGTTTCTCCTGATGGCAGTGTAACTTCAGGTAAGAGGTCTTAGATGGAAGAAGAAGCCTAGTGTTTTTCCTCTGTGCAGCTCAGTCTAAAGAATGAGTTCGACTTCCACGGCATGTTGGAACTTGCTAGAACGGTGCTCGTGAACTCGTGCGAGTGCTGTGAATCAAGATATGACAAGAAAGAGTGCAGTGTGTTGCCCATGACTCAGCAGACACAGAGGAACTCCGAGGGACCAATGGGCCTCGTTGTTGCTCAGCAGGCCTACAGGGGTGTGGAGATACTCAGGGATCTTGGAACAAAAATGATGCTCACCCGAGAGGCCTAGGAGTCCTGAAAAGGGTACTTCCTTTAAAGTAAAGGAGAACAGCGACTAAGAACTAATGGAAAGAGCTGAATGCCTCCCTTTCTGCAGGGCTACTCAGGGCCTTACCTCGAGGCAAGGACTCACGTTGAGATTCCCTTTAGCTCTAGAGCATGGCAAGGTGAGCCCCACCCCGGCCAAAGAAGCTCCGTGTGTAGCCAGAGAAAACTCATTTTCTTCCCACACCAATGTAGAGGGACCAGAGGCCTGTCAACAGCAGAGAATTTCAGGGAGCTTCCCGGCGGCAAGAATGGAGCTTTCCAAACGGAAAGCAAGGCTAGTACCATCATGCCCCCATTTCCATGGGCACAGGCAGCATACATCTCTGTGGTTTTTAACAAGTCCAATGAGACACAGAGTACACACTGTTTTCCTCCCTTAATCAACTTCTCGAGGCAGGGTGTTCTGCATCTAGTGAACGGCCTCACCAAGGAAAGCCCAAGCTAGGCCTCTGGGCCCGTGCCTCTTCAAAAGTCTGCAGTGCTTCAGGAAAAACTGTGCTTTAGTTGCAATAGGAAGGCAAGTCGTCTTCTTCCTGGAGGCAGGGTGACTTCAGGTAGGAGGTCCTGGATGGAAGGAGAAGCCTAGTGTTTTTCTCTGTGCAGCTCAGACCAGGGAATGAGTGCGACTTCCACGGCATGTAGGAACTTGCTAGAACGGTGCTCGTGAACCTTGTATGAGTGCTGGCTTACTCAAGATGTCCCAATAAGAGTGCACTGTGTTGCCCTACACTCGGCATACACACTGTGAGTCGGAAAGCTACGGGCCTGGATATTGCTTAGAAGGGCCAGGGGAGCCTGAGGGTACTTGCTCTTCTTGCAGGGAATAGGGTTTCCAGGCGAGGCACCTAGGAGTCCTGAAAAGCGTACTGGCGTTAAAATGCTGCAGAGCGGCGACTACGGCCTCATGGAAACGGCTACACACCTCCGCTTCTGCATAGCATTTCAGGGCCTTACCTCGAGGCAAGTTCTCCCGTTGCTTGCACTGTGAGCGACACAGCATGTTAGGATGCTGTATTTCTCCTTGAATAGAGTGACTTCAGGAAAGAGGTCCTCGATAAATTCTAAGAAGAGTGTGTTCTCAGGGCAGCTCAGACGAGGGCAATCTCGAAAACTTGCAGGACATGTTGGACTGCCTAGAAATGTGGTTCTGATGCTGTTCGAGTGCTCTGGAAATATAGCTCTATTGAAGTAACGTACAGTGTGTTGCCAGAGACTCGGCAGACACAGAGGGCCTCCGAGGGTCGTATGGGAATCAATGCTGCTCAGCAGGCCCACAGGGGTGTGGAGGGCGTCAGTGATCTTGGAACAAAAATGATGCTCACCCGAAGGGCCTAGGAGTCCTGAAAAGGGTGCTTCCTTTAACATAAAGCGGAACCTCCACTAAGAGCTCATGGAAAGAGCTGCATGCCTCCCTTTCTGCAGGGCTACTCAGGGCCTTACCTCGAGGCAAGGACTCACGTTGAGATTCCCTTTAGCTCTAGAGCATGGCAAGGTGAGCCCCAACCGGGCCAATGAAGCTCCGTGTGTAGCCAGAGAAATCTCATTTTCTTCCCACACCCATGCCTACAGTGGCCAGAGAGCTGTTAACAGCAGAGAATTTCAGGGAGCTTCACGGCAGCAAGAATGGGGCTTTCCAAATGGAAAGCAAGGCTAGTACCATCATGCCCCCATTACCATGGGCACAGGCAGCATACATCTCTGTGGTTTCTAACAAGTCAAAAGAACCACAGGGTACACACTGGTTGCTTCCCTGAATCAACTTCTCGAGGCAGGGTGTTCTGCGTCTTGTGAACGGCCTCACCAAGGAAGGCCCTAGCTAGGCCCATGGGCCCGTGCCTCTTCAAAAGCCTGCAGTGCTACAGGAAAAACTCTGCTTTAGTTGCAATGAGAATGCAAGCAGTGTTTCTCCTGATGGCAGTGTAACTTCAGGTAAGAGGTCTTAGATGGAAGAAGAAGCCTAGTGTTTTTCCTCTGTGCAGCTCAGTCTAAAGAATGAGTTCGACTTCCACGGCATGTTGGAACTTGCTAGAACGGTGCTCGTGAACTCGTGCGAGTGCTGTGAATCAAGATATGACAAGAAAGAGTGCAGTGTGTTGCCCATGACTCAGCAGACACAGAGGAACTCCGAGGGACCAATGGGCCTCGTTGTTGCTCAGCAGGCCTACAGGGGTGTGGAGATACTCAGGGATCTTGGAACAAAAATGATGCTCACCCGAGAGGCCTAGGAGTCCTGAAAAGGGTACTTCCTTTAAAGTAAAGGAGAACAGCGACTAAGAGCTCATGGAAAGAGCTGCATGCCTCCCTTTCTGCAGGGCTACTCAGGGCCTTACCTCGAGGCAAGGACTCACGTTGAGATTCCCTTTAGCTCTAGAGCATGGCAAGGTGAGCCCCACCCCGGCCAAAGAAGCTCCGTGTGTAGCCAGAGAAAACTCATTTTCTTCCCACACCAATGTAGAGGGACCAGAGGCCTGTCAACAGCAGAGAATTTCAGGGAGCTTCCCGGCGGCAAGAATGGAGCTTTCCAAACGGAAAGCAAGGCTAGTACCATCATGCCCCCATTTCCATGGGCACAGGCAGCATACATCTCTGTGGTTTTTAACAAGTCCAATGAGACACAGAGTACACACTGTTTTCCTCCCTTAATCAACTTCTCGAGGCAGGGTGTTCTGCATCTAGTGAACGGCCTCACCAAGGAAAGCCCAAGCTAGGCCTCTGGGCCCGTGCCTCTTCAAAAGTCTGCAGTGCTTCAGGAAAAACTGTGCTTTAGTTGCAATAGGAAGGCAAGTCGTCTTCTTCCTGGAGGCAGGGTGACTTCAGGTAGGAGGTCCTGGATGGAAGGAGAAGCCTAGTGGTTTTCTCTGTGCAGCTCAGACCAGGGAATGAGTGCGACTTCCACGGCATGTAGGAACTTGCTAGAACGGTGCTCGTGAACCTTGTATGAGTGCTGGCTTACTCAAGATGTCCCAATAAGAGTGCACTGTGTTGCCCTACACTCGGCATACACACTGTGAGTCGGAAAGCTACGGGCCTGGATATTGCTTAGAAGGGCCAGGGGAGCCTGAGGGTACTTGCTCTTCTTGCAGGGAATAGGGTTTCCAGGCGAGGCACCTAGGAGTCCTGAAAAGCGTACTGGCGTTAAAATGCTGCAGAGCGGCGACTACGGCCTCATGGAAACGGCTACACACCTCCGCTTCTGCATAGCATTTCAGGGCCTTACCTCGAGGCAAGTTCTCCCGTTGCTTGCACTGTGAGCGACACAGCATGTTAGGATGCTGTATTTCTCCTTGAATAGAGTGACTTCAGGAAAGAGGTCCTCGATAAATTCTAAGAAGAGTGTGTTCTCAGGGCAGCTCAGACGAGGGCAATCTCGAAAACTTGCAGGACATGTTGGACTGCCTAGAAATGTGGTTCTGATGCTGTTCGAGTGCTCTGGAAATATAGCTCTATTGAAGTAACGTACAGTGTGTTGCCAGAGACTCGGCAGACACAGAGGGCCTCCGAGGGTCGTATGGGAATCAATGCTGCTCAGCAGGCCCACAGGGGTGTGGAGGGCGTCAGTGATCTTGGAACAAAAATGATGCTCACCCGAAGGGCCTAGGAGTCCTGAAAAGGGTGCTTCCTTTAACATAAAGCGGAACCTCCACTAAGAGCTCATGGAAAGAGCTGCATGCCTCCCTTTCTGCAGGGCTACTCAGGGCCTTACCTCGAGGCAAGGACTCACGTTGAGATTCCCTTTAGCTCTAGAGCATGGCAAGGTGAGCCCCAACCGGGCCAATGAAGCTCCGTGTGTAGCCAGAGAAATCTCATTTTCTTCCCACACCCATGCCTACAGTGGCCAGAGAGCTGTTAACAGCAGAGAATTTCAGGGAGCTTCACGGCAGCAAGAATGGGGCTTTCCAAATGGAAAGCAAGGCTAGTACCATCATGCCCCCATTACCATGGGCACAGGCAGCATACATCTCTGTGGTTTCTAACAAGTCAAAAGAACCACAGGGTACACACTGGTTGCTTCCCTGAATCAACTTCTCGAGGCAGGGTGTTCTGCGTCTTGTGAACGGCCTCACCAAGGAAGGCCCTAGCTAGGCCCATGGGCCCGTGCCTCTTCAAAAGCCTGCAGTGCTACAGGAAAAACTCTGCTTTAGTTGCAATGAGAATGCAAGCAGTGTTTCTCCTGATGGCAGTGTAACTTCAGGTAAGAGGTCTTAGATGGAAGAAGAAGCCTAGTGTTTTTCCTCTGTGCAGCTCAGTCTAAAGAATGAGTTCGACTTCCACGGCATGTTGGAACTTGCTAGAACGGTGCTCGTGAACTCGTGCGAGTGCTGTGAATCAAGATATGACAAGAAAGAGTGCAGTGTGTTGCCCATGACTCAGCAGACACAGAGGAACTCCGAGGGACCAATGGGCCTCGTTGTTGCTCAGCAGGCCTACAGGGGTGTGGAGATACTCAGGGATCTTGGAACAAAAATGATGCTCACCCGAGAGGCCTAGGAGTCCTGAAAAGGGTACTTCCTTTAAAGTAAAGGAGAACAGCGACTAAGAACTAATGGAAAGAGCTGAATGCCTCCCTTTCTGCAGGGCTACTCAGGGCCTTACCTCGAGGCAAGGACTCACGTTGAGATTCCCTTTAGCTCTAGAGCATGGCAAGGTGAGCCCCACCCCGGCCAAAGAAGCTCCGTGTGTAGCCAGAGAAAACTCATTTTCTTCCCACACCAATGTAGAGGGACCAGAGGCCTGTCAACAGCAGAGAATTTCAGGGAGCTTCCCGGCGGCAAGACTGGAGCTTTCCAAACGGAAAGCAAGGCTAGTACCATCATGCCCCCATTTCCATGGGCACAGGCAGCATACATCTCTGTGGTTTTTAACAAGTCCAATGAGACACAGAGTACACACTGTTTTCCTCCCTTAATCAACTTCTCGAGGCAGGGTGTTCTGCATCTAGTGAACGGCCTCACCAAGGAAAGCCCAAGCTAGGCCTCTGGGCCCGTGCCTCTTCACAAGTCTGCAGTGCTTCAGGAAAAACTGTGCTTTAGTTGCAATAGGAAGGCAAGTCGTCTTCTTCCTGGAGGCAGGGTGACTTCAGGTAGGAGGTCCTGGATGGAAGGAGAAGCCTAGTGTTTTTCTCTGTGCAGCTCAGACCAGGGAATGAGTGCGACTTCCACGGCATGTAGGAACTTGCTAGAACGGTGCTCGTGAACCTTGTATGAGTGCTGGCTTACTCAAGATGTCCCAATAAGAGTGCACTGTGTTGCCCTACACTCGGCATACACACTGTGAGTCGGAAAGCTACGGGCCTGGATATTGCTTAGAAGGGCCAGGGGAGCCTGAGGGTACTTGCTCTTCTTGCAGGGAATAGGGTTTCCAGGCGAGGCACCTAGGAGTCCTGAAAAGCGTACTGGCGTTAAAATGCTGCAGAGCGGCGACTACGGCCTCATGGAAACGGCTACACACCTCCGCTTCTGCATAGCATTTCAGGGCCTTACCTCGAGGCAAGTTCTCCCGTTGCTTGCACTGTGAGCGACACAGCATGTTAGGATGCTGTATTTCTCCTTGAATAGAGTGACTTCAGGAAAGAGGTCCTCGATAAATTCTAAGAAGAGTGTGTTCTCAGGGCAGCTCAGACGAGGGCAATCTCGAAAACTTGCAGGACATGTTGGACTGCCTAGAAATGTGGTTCTGATGCTGTTCGAGTGCTCTGGAAATATAGCTCTATTGAAGTAACGTACAGTGTGTTGCCAGAGACTCGGCAGACACAGAGGGCCTCCGAGGGTCGTATGGGAATCAATGCTGCTCAGCAGGCCCACAGGGGTGTGGAGGGCGTCAGTGATCTTGGAACAAAAATGATGCTCACCCGAAGGGCCTAGGAGTCCTGAAAAGGGTGCTTCCTTTAACATAAAGCGGAACCTCCACTAAGAGCTCATGGAAAGAGCTGCATGCCTCCCTTTCTGCAGGGCTACTCAGGGCCTTACCTCGAGGCAAGGACTCACGTTGAGATTCCCTTTAGCTCTAGAGCATGGCAAGGTGAGCCCCAACCGGGCCAATGAAGCTCCGTGTGTAGCCAGAGAAATCTCATTTTCTTCCCACACCCATGCCTACAGTGGCCAGAGAGCTGTTAACAGCAGAGAATTTCAGGGAGCTTCACGGCAGCAAGAATGGGGCTTTCCAAATGGAAAGCAAGGCTAGTACCATCATGCCCCCATTTCCATGGGCACAGGCAGCATACATCTCTGTGGTTTTTAACAAGTCCAATGAGACACAGAGTACACACTGTTTTCCTCCCTTAATCAACTTCTCGAGGCAGGGTGTTCTGCATCTAGTGAACGGCCTCACCAAGGAAAGCCCAAGCTAGGCCTCTGGGCCCGTGCCTCTTCAAAAGTCTGCAGTGCTTCAGGAAAAACTGTGCTTTAGTTGCAATAGGAAGGCAAGTCGTCTTCTTCCTGGAGGCAGGGTGACTTCAGGTAGGAGGTCCTGGATGGAAGGAGAAGCCTAGTGTTTTTCTCTGTGCAGCTCAGACCAGGGAATGAGTGCGACTTCCACGGCATGTAGGAACTTGCTAGAACGGTGCTCGTGAACCTTGTATGAGTGCTGGCTTACTCAAGATGTCCCAATAAGAGTGCACTGTGTTGCCCTACACTCGGCATACACACTGTGAGTCGGAAAGCTACGGGCCTGGATATTGCTTAGAAGGGCCAGGGGAGCCTGAGGGTACTTGCTCTTCTTGCAGGGAATAGGGTTTCCAGGCGAGGCACCTAGGAGTCCTGAAAAGCGTACTGGCGTTAAAATGCTGCAGAGCGGCGACTACGGCCTCATGGAAACGGCTACACACCTCCGCTTCTGCATAGCATTTCAGGGCCTTACCTCGAGGCAAGTTCTCCCGTTGCTTGCACTGTGAGCGACACAGCATGTTAGGATGCTGTATTTCTCCTTGAATAGAGTGACTTCAGGAAAGAGGTCCTCGATAAATTCTAAGAAGAGTGTGTTCTCAGGGCAGCTCAGACGAGGGCAATCTCGAAAACTTGCAGGACATGTTGGACTGCCTAGAAATGTGGTTCTGATGCTGTTCGAGTGCTCTGGAAATATAGCTCTATTGAAGTAACGTACAGTGTGTTGCCAGAGACTCGGCAGACACAGAGGGCCTCCGAGGGTCGTATGGGAATCAATGCTGCTCAGCAGGCCCACAGGGGTGTGGAGAGCGTCAGTGATCTTGGAACAAAAATGATGCTCACCCGAAGGGCCTAGGAGTCCTGAAAAGGGTGCTTCCTTTAACATAAAGCAGAACCTCCACTAAGAGCTCATGGAAAGAGCTGCATGCCTCCCTTTCTGCAGGGCTACTCAGGGCCTTACCTCGAGGCAAGGACTCACGTTGAGATTCCCTTTAGCTCTAGAGCATGGCAAGGTGAGCCCCAACCGGGCCAATGAAGCTCCGTGTGTAGCCAGAGAAATCTCATTTTCTTCCCACACCCATGCCTACAGTGGCCAGAGAGCTGTTAACAGCAGAGAATTTCAGGGAGCTTCACGGCAGCAAGAATGGGGCTTTCCAAATGGAAAGCAAGGCTAGTACCATCATGCCCCCATTACCATGGGCACAGGCAGCATACACCTCTGTGGTTTCTAACAAGTCAAAAGAACCACAGGGTACACACTGGTTGCTTCCCTGAATCAACTTCTCGAGGCAGGGTGTTCTGCGTCTTGTGAACGGCCTCACCAAGGAAGGCCCTAGCTAGGCCCATGGGCCCGTGCCTCTTCAAAAGCCTGCAGTGCTACAGGAAAAACTCTGCTTTAATTGCAATAAGAATGCAAGCAGTGTTTCTCCTGATGGCAGTGTAACTTCAGGTAAGAGGTCTTAGATGGAAGAAGAAGCCTAGTGTTTTTCCTCTGTGCAGCTCAGTCTAAAGAATGAGTTCGACTTCCACGGCATGTTGGAACTTGCTAGAACGGTGCTCGTGAACTCGTGCGAGTGCTGTGAATCAAGATATGACAAGAAAGAGTGCAGTGTGTTGCCCATGACTCAGCAGACACAGAGGAACTCCGAGGGACCAATGGGCCTCGTTGTTGCTCAGCAGGCCTACAGGGGTGTGGAGATACTCAGGGATCTTGGAACAAAAATGATGCTCACCCGAGAGGCCTAGGAGTCCTGAAAAGGGTACTTCCTTTAAAGTAAAGGAGAACAGCGACTAAGAACTAATGGAAAGAGCTGAATGCCTCCCTTTCTGCAGGGCTACTCAGGGCCTTACCTCGAGGCAAGGACTCACGTTGAGATTCCCTTTAGCTCTAGAGCATGGCAAGGTGAGCCCCACCCCGGCCAAAGAAGCTCCGTGTGTAGCCAGAGAAAACTCATTTTCTTCCCACACCAATGTAGAGGGACCAGAGGCCTGTCAACAGCAGAGAATTTCAGGGAGCTTCCCGGCGGCAAGACTGGAGCTTTCCAAACGGAAAGCAAGGCTAGTACCATCATGCCCCCATTTCCATGGGCACAGGCAGCATACATCTCTGTGGTTTTTAACAAGTCCAATGAGACACAGAGTACACACTGTTTTCCTCCCTTAATCAACTTCTCGAGGCAGGGTGTTCTGCATCTAGTGAACGGCCTCACCAAGGAAAGCCCAAGCTAGGCCTCTGGGCCCGTGCCTCTTCAAAAGTCTGCAGTGCTTCAGGAAAAACTGTGCTTTAGTTGCAATAGGAAGGCAAGTCGTCTTCTTCCTGGAGGCAGGGTGACTTCAGGTAGGAGGTCCTGGATGGAAGGAGAAGCCTAGTGGTTTTCTCTGTGCAGCTCAGACCAGGGAATGAGTGCGACTTCCACGGCATGTAGGAACTTGCTAGAACGGTGCTCGTGAACCTTGTATGAGTGCTGGCTTACTCAAGATGTCCCAATAAGAGTGCACTGTGTTGCCCTACACTCGGCATACACACTGTGAGTCGGAAAGCTACGGGCCTGGATATTGCTTAGAAGGGCCAGGGGAGCCTGAGGGTACTTGCTCTTCTTGCAGGGAATAGGGTTTCCAGGCGAGGCACCTAGGAGTCCTGAAAAGCGTACTGGCGTTAAAATGCTGCAGAGCGGCGACTACGGCCTCATGGAAACGGCTACACACCTCCGCTTCTGCATAGCATTTCAGGGCCTTACCTCGAGGCAAGTTCTCCCGTTGCTTGCACTGTGAGCGACACAGCATGTTAGGATGCTGTATTTCTCCTTGAATAGAGTGACTTCAGGAAAGAGGTCCTCGATAAATTCTAAGAAGAGTGTGTTCTCAGGGCAGCTCAGACGAGGGCAATCTCGAAAACTTGCAGGACATGTTGGACTGCCTAGAAATGTGGTTCTGATGCTGTTCGAGTGCTCTGGAAATATAGCTCTATTGAAGTAACGTACAGTGTGTTGCCAGAGACTCGGCAGACACAGAGGGCCTCCGAGGGTCGTATGGGAATCAATGCTGCTCAGCAGGCCCACAGGGGTGTGGAGGGCGTCAGTGATCTTGGAACAAAAATGATGCTCACCCGAAGGGCCTAGGAGTCCTGAAAAGGGTGCTTCCTTTAACATAAAGCGGAACCTCCACTAAGAGCTCATGGAAAGAGCTGCATGCCTCCCTTTCTGCAGGGCTACTCAGGGCCTTACCTCGAGGCAAGGACTCACGTTGAGATTCCCTTTAGCTCTAGAGCATGGCAAGGTGAGCCCCAACCGGGCCAATGAAGCTCCGTGTGTAGCCAGAGAAATCTCATTTTCTTCCCACACCCATGCCTACAGTGGCCAGAGAGCTGTTAACAGCAGAGAATTTCAGGGAGCTTCACGGCAGCAAGAATGGGGCTTTCCAAATGGAAAGCAAGGCTAGTACCATCATGCCCCCATTACCATGGGCACAGGCAGCATACATCTCTGTGGTTTCTAACAAGTCAAAAGAACCACAGGGTACACACTGGTTGCTTCCCTGAATCAACTTCTCGAGGCAGGGTGTTCTGCGTCTTGTGAACGGCCTCACCAAGGAAGGCCCTAGCTAGGCCCATGGGCCCGTGCCTCTTCAAAAGCCTGCAGTGCTACAGGAAAAACTCTGCTTTAGTTGCAATGAGAATGCAAGCAGTGTTTCTCCTGATGGCAGTGTAACTTCAGGTAAGAGGTCTTAGATGGAAGAAGAAGCCTAGTGTTTTTCCTCTGTGCAGCTCAGTCTAAAGAATGAGTTCGACTTCCACGGCATGTTGGAACTTGCTAGAACGGTGCTCGTGAACTCGTGCGAGTGCTGTGAATCAAGATATGACAAGAAAGAGTGCAGTGTGTTGCCCATGACTCAGCAGACACAGAGGAACTCCGAGGGACCAATGGGCCTCGTTGTTGCTCAGCAGGCCTACAGGGGTGTGGAGATACTCAGGGATCTTGGAACAAAAATGATGCTCACCCGAGAGGCCTAGGAGTCCTGAAAAGGGTACTTCCTTTAAAGTAAAGGAGAACAGCGACTAAGAACTAATGGAAAGAGCTGAATGCCTCCCTTTCTGCAGGGCTACTCAGGGCCTTACCTCGAGGCAAGGACTCACGTTGAGATTCCCTTTAGCTCTAGAGCATGGCAAGGTGAGCCCCACCCCGGCCAAAGAAGCTCCGTGTGTAGCCAGAGAAAACTCATTTTCTTCCCACACCAATGTAGAGGGACCAGAGGCCTGTCAACAGCAGAGAATTTCAGGGAGCTTCCCGGCGGCAAGACTGGAGCTTTCCAAACGGAAAGCAAGGCTAGTACCATCATGCCCCCATTTCCATGGGCACAGGCAGCATACATCTCTGTGGTTTTTAACAAGTCCAATGAGACACAGAGTACACACTGTTTTCCTCCCTTAATCAACTTCTCGAGGCAGGGTGTTCTGCATCTAGTGAACGGCCTCACCAAGGAAAGCCCAAGCTAGGCCTCTGGGCCCGTGCCTCTTCAAAAGTCTGCAGTGCTTCAGGAAAAACTGTGCTTTAGTTGCAATAGGAAGGCAAGTCGTCTTCTTCCTGGAGGCAGGGTGACTTCAGGTAGGAGGTCCTGGATGGAAGGAGAAGCCTAGTGTTTTTCTCTGTGCAGCTCAGACCAGGGAATGAGTGCGACTTCCACGGCATGTAGGAACTTGCTAGAACGGTGCTCGTGAACCTTGTATGAGTGCTGGCTTACTCAAGATGTCCCAATAAGAGTGCACTGTGTTGCCCTACACTCGGCATACACACTGTGAGTCGGAAAGCTACGGGCCTGGATATTGCTTAGAAGGGCCAGGGGAGCCTGAGGGTACTTGCTCTTCTTGCAGGGAATAGGGTTTCCAGGCGAGGCACCTAGGAGTCCTGAAAAGCGTACTGGCGTTAAAATGCTGCAGAGCGGCGACTACGGCCTCATGGAAACGGCTACACACCTCCGCTTCTGCATAGCATTTCAGGGCCTTACCTCGAGGCAAGTTCTCCCGTTGCTTGCACTGTGAGCGACACAGCATGTTAGGATGCTGTATTTCTCCTTGAATAGAGTGACTTCAGGAAAGAGGTCCTCGATAAATTCTAAGAAGAGTGTGTTCTCAGGGCAGCTCAGACGAGGGCAATCTCGAAAACTTGCAAGACATGTTGGACTGCCTAGAAATGTGGGTCTGATGCTGTTCGAGTGCTCTGGAAATATAGCTCTATTGAAGTAACGTACAGTGTGTTGCCAGAGACTCGGCAGACACAGAGGGCCTCCGAGGGTCGTATGGGAATCAATGCTGCTCAGCAGGCCCACAGGGGTGTGGAGGGCGTCAGTGATCTTGGAACAAAAATGATGCTCACCCGAAGGGCCTAGGAGTCCTGAAAAGGGTGCTTCCTTTAACATAAAGCGGAACCTCCACTAAGAGCTCATGGAAAGAGCTGCATGCCTCCCTTTCTGCAGGGCTACTCAGGGCCTTACCTCGAGGCAAGGACTCACGTTGAGATTCCCTTTAGCTCTAGAGCATGGCAAGGTGAGCCCCAACCGGGCCAATGAAGCTCCGTGTGTAGCCAGAGAAATCTCATTTTCTTCCCACACCCATGCCTACAGTGGCCAGAGAGCTGTTAACAGCAGAGAATTTCAGGGAGCTTCACGGCAGCAAGAATGGGGCTTTCCAAATGGAAAGCAAGGCTAGTACCATCATGCCCCCATTACCATGGGCACAGGCAGCATACATCTCTGTGGTTTCTAACAAGTCAAAAGAACCACAGGGTACACACTGGTTGCTTCCCTGAATCAACTTCTCGAGGCAGGGTGTTCTGCGTCTTGTGAACGGCCTCACCAAGGAAGGCCCTAGCTAGGCCCATGGGCCCGTGCCTCTTCAAAAGCCTGCAGTGCTACAGGAAAAACTCTGCTTTAGTTGCAATGAGAATGCAAGCAGTGTTTCTCCTGATGGCAGTGTAACTTCAGGTAAGAGGTCTTAGATGGAAGAAGAAGCCTAGTGTTTTTCCTCTGTGCAGCTCAGTCTAAAGAATGAGTTCGACTTCCACGGCATGTTGGAACTTGCTAGAACGGTGCTCGTGAACTTGTGCGAGTGCTGTGAATCAAGATATGACAAGAAAGAGTGCAGTGTGTTGCCCATGACTCAGCAGACACAGAGGAACTCCGAGGGACCAATGGGCCTCGTTGTTGCTCAGCAGGCCTACAGGGGTGTGGAGATACTCAGGGATCTTGGAACAAAAATGATGCTCACCCGAGAGGCCTAGGAGTCCTGAAAAGGGTACTTCCTTTAAAGTAAAGGAGAACAGCGACTAAGAACTAATGGAAAAGAGCTGAATGCCTCCCTTTCTGCAGGGCTACTCAGGGCCTTACCTCGAGGCAAGGACTCACGTTGAGATTCCCTTTAGCTCTAGAGCATGGCAAGGTGAGCCCCACCCCGGCCAAAGAAGCTCCGTGTGTAGCCAGAGAAAACTCATTTTCTTCCCACACCAATGTAGAGGGACCAGAGGCCTGTCAACAGCAGAGAATTTCAGGGAGCTTCCCGGCGGCAAGAATGGAGCTTTCCAAATGGAAAGCAAGGCTAGTACCATCATGCCCCCATTTCCATGGGCACAGGCAGCATACATCTCTGTGGTTTTTAACAAGTCCAATGAGACACAGAGTACACACTGTTTTCCTCCCTTAATCAACTTCTCGAGGCAGGGTGTTCTGCATCTAGTGAACGGCCTCACCAAGGAAAGCCCAAGCTAGGCCTCTGGGCCCGTGCCTCTTCAAAAGTCTGCAGTGCTTCAGGAAAAACTGTGCTTTAGTTGCAATAGGAAGGCAAGTCGTCTTCTTCCTGGAGGCAGGGTGACTTCAGGTAGGAGGTCCTGGATGGAAGGAGAAGCCTAGTGTTTTTCTCTGTGCAGCTCAGACCAGGGAATGAGTGCGACTTCCACGGCATGTAGGAACTTGCTAGAACGGTGCTCGTGAACCTGTATGAGTGCTGGCTTACTCAAGATGTCCCAATAAGAGTGCACTGTGTTGCCCTACACTCGGCATACACACTGTGAGTCGGAAAGCTACGGGCCTGGATATTGCTTAGAAGGGCCAGGGGAGCCTGAGGGTACTTGCTCTTCTTGCAGGGAATAGGGTTTCCAGGCGAGGCACCTAGGAGTCCTGAAAAGCGTACTGGCGTTAAAATGCTGCAGAGCGGCGACTACGGCCTCATGGAAACGGCTACACACCTCCGCTTCTGCATAGCATTTCAGGGCCTTACCTCGAGGCAAGTTCTCCCGTTGCTTGCACTGTGAGCGACACAGCATGTTAGGATGCTGTATTTCTCCTTGAATAGAGTGACTTCAGGAAAGAGGTCCTCGATAAATTCTAAGAAGAGTGTGTTCTCAGGGCAGCTCAGACGAGGGCAATCTCGAAAACTTGCAGGACATGTTGGACTGCCTAGAAATGTGGTTCTGATGCTGTTCGAGTGCTCTGGAAATATAGCTCTATTGAAGTAACGTACAGTGTGTTGCCAGAGACTCGGCAGACACAGAGGGCCTCCGAGGGTCGTATGGGAATCAATGCTGCTCAGCAGGCCCACAGGGGTGTGGAGGGCGTCAGTGATCTTGGAACAAAAATGATGCTCACCCGAAGGGCCTAGGAGTCCTGAAAAGGGTGCTTCCTTTAACATAAAGCGGAACCTCCACTAAGAGCTCATGGAAAGAGCTGCATGCCTCCCTTTCTGCAGGGCTACTCAGGGCCTTACCTCGAGGCAAGGACTCACGTTGAGATTCCCTTTAGCTCTAGAGCATGGCAAGGTGAGCCCCAACCGGGCCAATGAAGCTCCGTGTGTAGCCAGAGAAATCTCATTTTCTTCCCACACCCATGCCTACAGTGGCCAGAGAGCTGTTAACAGCAGAGAATTTCAGGGAGCTTCACGGCAGCAAGAATGGGGCTTTCCAAATGGAAAGCAAGGCTAGTACCATCATGCCCCCATTTCCATGGGCACAGGCAGCATACATCTCTGTGGTTTTTAACAAGTCCAATGAGACACAGAGTACACACTGTTTTCCTCCCTTAATCAACTTCTCGAGGCAGGGTGTTCTGCATCTAGTGAACGGCCTCACCAAGGAAAGCCCAAGCTAGGCCTCTGGGCCCGTGCCTCTTCAAAAGTCTGCAGTGCTTCAGGAAAAACTGTGCTTTAGTTGCAATAGGAAGGCAAGTCGTCTTCTTCCTGGAGGCAGGGTGACTTCAGGTAGGAGGTCCTGGATGGAAGGAGAAGCCTAGTGTTTTTCTCTGTGCAGCTCAGACCAGGGAATGAGTGCGACTTCCACGGCATGTAGGAACTTGCTAGAACGGTGCTCGTGAACCTTGTATGAGTGCTGGCTTACTCAAGATGTCCCAATAAGAGTGCACTGTGTTGCCCTACACTCGGCATACACACTGTGAGTCGGAAAGCTACGGGCCTGGATATTGCTTAGAAGGGCCAGGGGAGCCTGAGGGTACTTGCTCTTCTTGCAGGGAATAGGGTTTCCAGGCGAGGCACCTAGGAGTCCTGAAAAGCGTACTGGCGTTAAAATGCTGCAGAGCGGCGACTACGGCCTCATGGAAACGGCTACACACCTCCGCTTCTGCATAGCATTTCAGGGCCTTACCTCGAGGCAAGTTCTCCCGTTGCTTGCACTGTGAGCGACACAGCATGTTAGGATGCTGTATTTCTCCTTGAATAGAGTGACTTCAGGAAAGAGGTCCTCGATAAATTCTAAGAAGAGTGTGTTCTCAGGGCAGCTCAGACGAGGGCAATCTCGAAAACTTGCAGGACATGTTGGACTGCCTAGAAATGTGGTTCTGATGCTGTTCGAGTGCTCTGGAAATATAGCTCTATTGAAGTAACGTACAGTGTGTTGCCAGAGACTCGGCAGACACAGAGGGCCTCCGAGGGTCGTATGGGAATCAATGCTGCTCAGCAGGCCCACAGGGGTGTGGAGAGCGTCAGTGATCTTGGAACAAAAATGATGCTCACCCGAAGGGCCTAGGAGTCCTGAAAAGGGTGCTTCCTTTAACATAAAGCAGAACCTCCACTAAGAGCTCATGGAAAGAGCTGCATGCCTCCCTTTCTGCAGGGCTACTCAGGGCCTTACCTCGAGGCAAGGACTCACGTTGAGATTCCCTTTAGCTCTAGAGCATGGCAAGGTGAGCCCCAACCGGGCCAATGAAGCTCCGTGTGTAGCCAGAGAAATCTCATTTTCTTCCCACACCCATGCCTACAGTGGCCAGAGAGCTGTTAACAGCAGAGAATTTCAGGGAGCTTCACGGCAGCAAGAATGGGGCTTTCCAAATGGAAAGCAAGGCTAGTACCATCATGCCCCCATTACCATGGGCACAGGCAGCATACACCTCTGTGGTTTCTAACAAGTCAAAAGAACCACAGGGTACACACTGGTTGCTTCCCTGAATCAACTTCTCGAGGCAGGGTGTTCTGCGTCTTGTGAACGGCCTCACCAAGGAAGGCCCTAGCTAGGCCCATGGGCCCGTGCCTCTTCAAAAGCCTGCAGTGCTACAGGAAAAACTCTGCTTTAATTGCAATAAGAATGCAAGCAGTGTTTCTCCTGATGGCAGTGTAACTTCAGGTAAGAGGTCTTAGATGGAAGAAGAAGCCTAGTGTTTTTCCTCTGTGCAGCTCAGTCTAAAGAATGAGTTCGACTTCCACGGCATGTTGGAACTTGCTAGAACGGTGCTCGTGAACTCGTGCGAGTGCTGTGAATCAAGATATGACAAGAAAGAGTGCAGTGTGTTGCCCATGACTCAGCAGACACAGAGGAACTCCGAGGGACCAATGGGCCTCGTTGTTGCTCAGCAGGCCTACAGGGGTGTGGAGATACTCAGGGATCTTGGAACAAAAATGATGCTCACCCGAGAGGCCTAGGAGTCCTGAAAAGGGTACTTCCTTTAAAGTAAAGGAGAACAGCGACTAAGAACTAATGGAAAGAGCTGAATGCCTCCCTTTCTGCAGGGCTACTCAGGGCCTTACCTCGAGGCAAGGACTCACGTTGAGATTCCCTTTAGCTCTAGAGCATGGCAAGGTGAGCCCCACCCCGGCCAAAGAAGCTCCGTGTGTAGCCAGAGAAAACTCATTTTCTTCCCACACCAATGTAGAGGGACCAGAGGCCTGTCAACAGCAGAGAATTTCAGGGAGCTTCCCGGCGGCAAGACTGGAGCTTTCCAAACGGAAAGCAAGGCTAGTACCATCATGCCCCCATTTCCATGGGCACAGGCAGCATACATCTCTGTGGTTTTTAACAAGTCCAATGAGACACAGAGTACACACTGTTTTCCTCCCTTAATCAACTTCTCGAGGCAGGGTGTTCTGCATCTAGTGAACGGCCTCACCAAGGAAAGCCCAAGCTAGGCCTCTGGGCCCGTGCCTCTTCAAAAGTCTGCAGTGCTTCAGGAAAAACTGTGCTTTAGTTGCAATAGGAAGGCAAGTCGTCTTCTTCCTGGAGGCAGGGTGACTTCAGGTAGGAGGTCCTGGATGGAAGGAGAAGCCTAGTGTTTTTCTCTGTGCAGCTCAGACCAGGGAATGAGTGCGACTTCCACGGCATGTAGGAACTTGCTAGAACGGTGCTCGTGAACCTTGTATGAGTGCTGGCTTACTCAAGATGTCCCAATAAGAGTGCACTGTGTTGCCCTACACTCGGCATACACACTGTGAGTCGGAAAGCTACGGGCCTGGATATTGCTTAGAAGGGCCAGGGGAGCCTGAGGGTACTTGCTCTTCTTGCAGGGAATAGGGTTTCCAGGCGAGGCACCTAGGAGTCCTGAAAAGCGTACTGGCGTTAAAATGCTGCAGAGCGGCGACTACGGCCTCATGGAAACGGCTACACACCTCCGCTTCTGCATAGCATTTCAGGGCCTTACCTCGAGGCAAGTTCTCCCGTTGCTTGCACTGTGAGCGACACAGCATGTTAGGATGCTGTATTTCTCCTTGAATAGAGTGACTTCAGGAAAGAGGTCCTCGATAAATTCTAAGAAGAGTGTGTTCTCAGGGCAGCTCAGACGAGGGCAATCTCGAAAACTTGCAGGACATGTTGGACTGCCTAGAAATGTGGTTCTGATGCTGTTCGAGTGCTCTGGAAATATAGCTCTATTGAAGTAACGTACAGTGTGTTGCCAGAGACTCGGCAGACACAGAGGGCCTCCGAGGGTCGTATGGGAATCAATGCTGCTCAGCAGGCCCACAGGGGTGTGGAGGGCGTCAGTGATCTTGGAACAAAAATGATGCTCACCCGAAGGGCCTAGGAGTCCTGAAAAGGGTGCTTCCTTTAACATAAAGCGGAACCTCCACTAAGAGCTCATGGAAAGAACTGCATGCCTCCCTTTCTGCAGGGCTACTCAGGGCCTTACCTCGAGGCAAGGACTCACGTTGAGATTCCCTTTAGCTCTAGAGCATGGCAAGGTGAGCCCCAACCGGGCCAATGAAGCTCCGTGTGTAGCCAGAGAAATCTCATTTTCTTCCCACACCCATGCCTACAGTGGCCAGAGAGCTGTTAACAGCAGAGAATTTCAGGGAGCTTCACGGCAGCAAGAATGGGGCTTTCCAAATGGAAAGCAAGGCTAGTACCATCATGCCCCCATTACCATGGGCACAGGCAGCATACATCTCTGTGGTTTCTAACAAGTCAAAAGAACCACAGGGTACACACTGGTTGCTTCCCTGAATCAACTTCTCGAGGCAGGGTGTTCTGCGTCTTGTGAACGGCCTCACCAAGGAAGGCCCTAGCTAGGCCCATGGGCCCGTGCCTCTTCAAAAGCCTGCAGTGCTACAGGAAAAACTCTGCTTTAGTTGCAATGAGAATGCAAGCAGTGTTTCTCCTGATGGCAGTGTAACTTCAGGTAAGAGGTCTTAGATGGAAGAAGAAGCCTAGTGTTTTTCCTCTGTGCAGCTCAGTCTAAAGAATGAGTTCGACTTCCACGGCATGTTGGAACTTGCTAGAACGGTGCTCGTGAACTTGTGCGAGTGCTGTGAATCAAGATATGACAAGAAAGAGTGCAGTGTGTTGCCCATGACTCAGCAGACACAGAGGAACTCCGAGGGACCAATGGGCCTCGTTGTTGCTCAGCAGGCCTACAGGGGTGTGGAGATACTCAGGGATCTTGGAACAAAAATGATGCTCACCCGAGAGGCCTAGGAGTCCTGAAAAGGGTACTTCCTTTAAAGTAAAGGAGAACAGCGACTAAGAACTAATGGAAAAGAGCTGAATGCCTCCCTTTCTGCAGGGCTACTCAGGGCCTTACCTCGAGGCAAGGACTCACGTTGAGATTCCCTTTAGCTCTAGAGCATGGCAAGGTGAGCCCCACCCCGGCCAAAGAAGCTCCGTGTGTAGCCAGAGAAAACTCATTTTCTTCCCACACCAATGTAGAGGGACCAGAGGCCTGTCAACAGCAGAGAATTTCAGGGAGCTTCCCGGCGGCAAGAATGGAGCTTTCCAAATGGAAAGCAAGGCTAGTACCATCATGCCCCCATTTCCATGGGCACAGGCAGCATACATCTCTGTGGTTTTTAACAAGTCCAATGAGACACAGAGTACACACTGTTTTCCTCCCTTAATCAACTTCTCGAGGCAGGGTGTTCTGCATCTAGTGAACGGCCTCACCAAGGAAAGCCCAAGCTAGGCCTCTGGGCCCGTGCCTCTTCAAAAGTCTGCAGTGCTTCAGGAAAAACTGTGCTTTAGTTGCAATAGGAAGGCAAGTCGTCTTCTTCCTGGAGGCAGGGTGACTTCAGGTAGGAGGTCCTGGATGGAAGGAGAAGCCTAGTGTTTTTCTCTGTGCAGCTCAGACCAGGGAATGAGTGCGACTTCCACGGCATGTAGGAACTTGCTAGAACGGTGCTCGTGAACCTGTATGAGTGCTGGCTTACTCAAGATGTCCTAATAAGAGTGCACTGTGTTGCCCTACACTCGGCATACACACTGTGAGTCGGAAAGCTACGGGCCTGGATATTGCTTAGAAGGGCCAGGGGAGCCTGAGGGTACTTGCTCTTCTTGCAGGGAATAGGGTTTCCAGGCGAGGCACCTAGGAGTCCTGAAAAGCGTACTGGCGTTAAAATGCTGCAGAGCGGCGACTACGGCCTCATGGAAACGGCTACACACCTCCGCTTCTGCATAGCATTTCAGGGCCTTACCTCGAGGCAAGTTCTCCCGTTGCTTGCACTGTGAGCGACACAGCATGTTAGGATGCTGTATTTCTCCTTGAATAGAGTGACTTCAGGAAAGAGGTCCTCGATAAATTCTAAGAAGAGTGTGTTCTCAGGGCAGCTCAGACGAGGGCAATCTCGAAAACTTGCAGGACATGTTGGACTGCCTAGAAATGTGGTTCTGATGCTGTTCGAGTGCTCTGGAAATATAGCTCTATTGAAGTAACGTACAGTGTGTTGCCAGAGACTCGGCAGACACAGAGGGCCTCCGAGGGTCGTATGGGAATCAATGCTGCTCAGCAGGCCCACAGGGGTGTGGAGGGCGTCAGTGATCTTGGAACAAAAATGATGCTCACCCGAAGGGCCTAGGAGTCCTGAAAAGGGTGCTTCCTTTAACATAAAGCGGAACCTCCACTAAGAGCTCATGGAAAGAGCTGCATGCCTCCCTTTCTGCAGGGCTACTCAGGGCCTTACCTCGAGGCAAGGACTCACGTTGAGATTCCCTTTAGCTCTAGAGCATGGCAAGGTGAGCCCCAACCGGGCCAATGAAGCTCCGTGTGTAGCCAGAGAAATCTCATTTTCTTCCCACACCCATGCCTACAGTGGCCAGAGAGCTGTTAACAGCAGAGAATTTCAGGGAGCTTCACGGCAGCAAGAATGGGGCTTTCCAAATGGAAAGCAAGGCTAGTACCATCATGCCCCCATTTCCATGGGCACAGGCAGCATACATCTCTGTGGTTTTTAACAAGTCCAATGAGACACAGAGTACACACTGTTTTCCTCCCTTAATCAACTTCTCGAGGCAGGGTGTTCTGCATCTAGTGAACGGCCTCACCAAGGAAAGCCCAAGCTAGGCCTCTGGGCCCGTGCCTCTTCAAAAGTCTGCAGTGCTTCAGGAAAAACTGTGCTTTAGTTGCAATAGGAAGGCAAGTCGTCTTCTTCCTGGAGGCAGGGTGACTTCAGGTAGGAGGTCCTGGATGGAAGGAGAAGCCTAGTGTTTTTCTCTGTGCAGCTCAGACCAGGGAATGAGTGCGACTTCCACGGCATGTAGGAACTTGCTAGAACGGTGCTCGTGAACCTTGTATGAGTGCTGGCTTACTCAAGATGTCCCAATAAGAGTGCACTGTGTTGCCCTACACTCGGCATACACACTGTGAGTCGGAAAGCTACGGGCCTGGATATTGCTTAGAAGGGCCAGGGGAGCCTGAGGGTACTTGCTCTTCTTGCAGGGAATAGGGTTTCCAGGCGAGGCACCTAGGAGTCCTGAAAAGCGTACTGGTGTTAAAATGCTGCAGAGCGGCGACTACGGCCTCATGGAAACGGCTACACACCTCCGCTTCTGCATAGCATTTCAGGGCCTTACCTCGAGGCAAGTTCTCCCGTTGCTTGCACTGTGAGCGACACAGCATGTTAGGATGCTGTATTTCTCCTTGAATAGAGTGACTTCAGGAAAGAGGTCCTCGATAAATTCTAAGAAGAGTGTGTTCTCAGGGCAGCTCAGACGAGGGCAATCTCGAAAACTTGCAGGACATGTTGGACTGCCTAGAAATGTGGTTCTGATGCTGTTCGAGTGCTCTGGAAATATAGCTCTATTGAAGTAACGTACAGTGTGTTGCCAGAGACTCGGCAGACACAGAGGGCCTCCGAGGGTCGTATGGGAATCAATGCTGCTCAGCAGGCCCACAGGGGTGTGGAGGGCGTCAGTGATCTTGGAACAAAAATGATGCTCACCCGAAGGGCCTAGGAGTCCTGAAAAGGGTGCTTCCTTTAACATAAAGCGGAACCTCCACTAAGAGCTCATGGAAAGAGCTGCATGCCTCCCTTTCTGCAGGGCTACTCAGGGCCTTACCTCGAGGCAAGGACTCACGTTGAGATTCCCTTTAGCTCTAGAGCATGGCAAGGTGAGCCCCAACCGGGCCAATGAAGCTCCGTGTGTAGCCAGAGAAATCTCATTTTCTTCCCACACCCATGCCTACAGTGGCCAGAGAGCTGTTAACAGCAGAGAATTTCAGGGAGCTTCACGGCAGCAAGAATGGGGCTTTCCAAATGGAAAGCAAGGCTAGTACCATCATGCCCCCATTACCATGGGCACAGGCAGCATACACCTCTGTGGTTTCTAACAAGTCAAAAGAACCACAGGGTACACACTGGTTGCTTCCCTGAATCAACTTCTCGAGGCAGGGTGTTCTGCGTCTTGTGAACGGCCTCACCAAGGAAGGCCCTAGCTAGGCCCATGGGCCCGTGCCTCTTCAAAAGCCTGCAGTGCTACAGGAAAAACTCTGCTTTAGTTGCAATAAGAATGCAAGCAGTGTTTCTCCTGATGGCAGTGTAACTTCAGGTAAGAGGTCTTAGATGGAAGAAGAAGCCTAGTGTTTTTCCTCTGTGCAGCTCAGTCTAAAGAATGAGTTCGACTTCCACGGCATGTTGGAACTTGCTAGAACGGTGCTCGTGAACTCGTGCGAGTGCTGTGAATCAAGATATGACAAGAAAGAGTGCAGTGTGTTGCCCATGACTCAGCAGACACAGAGGAACTCCGAGGGACCAATGGGCCTCGTTGTTGCTCAGCAGGCCTACAGGGGTGTGGAGATACTCAGGGATCTTGGAACAAAAATGATGCTCACCCGAGAGGCCTAGGAGTCCTGAAAAGGGTACTTCCTTTAAAGTAAAGGAGAACAGCGACTAAGAACTAATGGAAAGAGCTGAATGCCTCCCTTTCTGCAGGGCTACTCAGGGCCTTACCTCGAGGCAAGGACTCACGTTGAGATTCCCTTTAGCTCTAGAGCATGGCAAGGTGAGCCCCACCCCGGCCAAAGAAGCTCCGTGTGTAGCCAGAGAAAACTCATTTTCTTCCCACACCAATGTAGAGGGACCAGAGGCCTGTCAACAGCAGAGAATTTCAGGGAGCTTCCCGGCGGCAAGACTGGAGCTTTCCAAACGGAAAGCAAGGCTAGTACCATCATGCCCCCATTTCCATGGGCACAGGCAGCATACATCTCTGTGGTTTTTAACAAGTCCAATGAGACACAGAGTACACACTGTTTTCCTCCCTTAATCAACTTCTCGAGGCAGGGTGTTCTGCATCTAGTGAACGGCCTCACCAAGGAAAGCCCAAGCTAGGCCTCTGGGCCCGTGCCTCTTCACAAGTCTGCAGTGCTTCAGGAAAAACTGTGCTTTAGTTGCAATAGGAAGGCAAGTCGTCTTCTTCCTGGAGGCAGGGTGACTTCAGGTAGGAGGTCCTGGATGGAAGGAGAAGCCTAGTGTTTTTCTCTGTGCAGCTCAGACCAGGGAATGAGTGCGACTTCCACGGCATGTAGGAACTTGCTAGAACGGTGCTCGTGAACCTTGTATGAGTGCTGGCTTACTCAAGATGTCCCAATAAGAGTGCACTGTGTTGCCCTACACTCGGCATACACACTGTGAGTCGGAAAGCTACGGGCCTGGATATTGCTTAGAAGGGCCAGGGGAGCCTGAGGGTACTTGCTCTTCTTGCAGGGAATAGGGTTTCCAGGCGAGGCACCTAGGAGTCCTGAAAAGCGTACTGGCGTTAAAATGCTGCAGAGCGGCGACTACGGCCTCATGGAAACGGCTACACACCTCCGCTTCTGCATAGCATTTCAGGGCCTTACCTCGAGGCAAGTTCTCCCGTTGCTTGCACTGTGAGCGACACAGCATGTTAGGATGCTGTATTTCTCCTTGAATAGAGTGACTTCAGGAAAGAGGTCCTCGATAAATTCTAAGAAGAGTGTGTTCTCAGGGCAGCTCAGACGAGGGCAATCTCGAAAACTTGCAGGACATGTTGGACTGCCTAGAAATGTGGTTCTGATGCTGTTCGAGTGCTCTGGAAATATAGCTCTATTGAAGTAACGTACAGTGTGTTGCCAGAGACTCGGCAGACACAGAGGGCCTCCGAGGGTCGTATGGGAATCAATGCTGCTCAGCAGGCCCACAGGGGTGTGGAGGGCGTCAGTGATCTTGGAACAAAAATGATGCTCACCCGAAGGGCCTAGGAGTCCTGAAAAGGGTGCTTCCTTTAACATAAAGCGGAACCTCCACTAAGAGCTCATGGAAAGAGCTGCATGCCTCCCTTTCTGCAGGGCTACTCAGGGCCTTACCTCGAGGCAAGGACTCACGTTGAGATTCCCTTTAGCTCTAGAGCATGGCAAGGTGAGCCCCAACCGGGCCAATGAAGCTCCGTGTGTAGCCAGAGAAATCTCATTTTCTTCCCACACCCATGCCTACAGTGGCCAGAGAGCTGTTAACAGCAGAGAATTTCAGGGAGCTTCACGGCAGCAAGAATGGGGCTTTCCAAATGGAAAGCAAGGCTAGTACCATCATGCCCCCATTACCATGGGCACAGGCAGCATACATCTCTGTGGTTTCTAACAAGTCAAAAGAACCACAGGGTACACACTGGTTGCTTCCCTGAATCAACTTCTCGAGGCAGGGTGTTCTGCGTCTTGTGAACGGCCTCACCAAGGAAGGCCCTAGCTAGGCCCATGGGCCCGTGCCTCTTCAAAAGCCTGCAGTGCTACAGGAAAAACTCTGCTTTAGTTGCAATGAGAATGCAAGCAGTGTTTCTCCTGATGGCAGTGTAACTTCAGGTAAGAGGTCTTAGATGGAAGAAGAAGCCTAGTGTTTTTCCTCTGTGCAGCTCAGTCTAAAGAATGAGTTCGACTTCCACGGCATGTTGGAACTTGCTAGAACGGTGCTCGTGAACTTGTGCGAGTGCTGTGAATCAAGATATGACAAGAAAGAGTGCAGTGTGTTGCCCATGACTCAGCAGACACAGAGGAACTCCGAGGGACCAATGGGCCTCGTTGTTGCTCAGCAGGCCTACAGGGGTGTGGAGATACTCAGGGATCTTGGAACAAAAATGATGCTCACCCGAGAGGCCTAGGAGTCCTGAAAAGGGTACTTCCTTTAAAGTAAAGGAGAACAGCGACTAAGAACTAATGGAAAGAGCTGAATGCCTCCCTTTCTGCAGGGCTACTCAGGGCCTTACCTCGAGGCAAGGACTCACGTTGAGATTCCCTTTAGCTCTAGAGCATGGCAAGGTGAGCCCCACCCCGGCCAAAGAAGCTCCGTGTGTAGCCAGAGAAAACTCATTTTCTTCCCACACCAATGTAGAGGGACCAGAGGCCTGTCAACAGCAGAGAATTTCAGGGAGCTTCCCGGCGGCAAGAATGGAGCTTTCCAAACGGAAAGCAAGGCTAGTACCATCATGCCCCCATTTCCATGGGCACAGGCAGCATACATCTCTGTGGTTTTTAACAAGTCCAATGAGACACAGAGTACACACTGTTTTCCTCCCTTAATCAACTTCTCGAGGCAGGGTGTTCTGCATCTAGTGAACGGCCTCACCAAGGAAAGCCCAAGCTAGGCCTCTGGGCCCGTGCCTCTTCAAAAGTCTGCAGTGCTTCAGGAAAAACTGTGCTTTAGTTGCAATAGGAAGGCAAGTCGTCTTCTTCCTGGAGGCAGGGTGACTTCAGGTAGGAGGTCCTGGATGGAAGGAGAAGCCTAGTGTTTTTCTCTGTGCAGCTCAGACCAGGGAATGAGTGCGACTTCCACGGCATGTAGGAACTTGCTAGAACGGTGCTCGTGAACCTTGTATGAGTGCTGGCTTACTCAAGATGTCCCAATAAGAGTGCACTGTGTTGCCCTACACTCGGCATACACACTGTGAGTCGGAAAGCTACGGGCCTGGATATTGCTTAGAAGGGCCAGGGGAGCCTGAGGGTACTTGCTCTTCTTGCAGGGAATAGGGTTTCCAGGCGAGGCACCTAGGAGTCCTGAAAAGCGTACTGGCGTTAAAATGCTGCAGAGCGGCGACTACGGCCTCATGGAAACGGCTACACACCTCCGCTTCTGCATAGCATTTCAGGGCCTTACCTCGAGGCAAGTTCTCCCGTTGCTTGCACTGTGAGCGACACAGCATGTTAGGATGCTGTATTTCTCCTTGAATAGAGTGACTTCAGGAAAGAGGTCCTCGATAAATTCTAAGAAGAGTGTGTTCTCAGGGCAGCTCAGACGAGGGCAATCTCGAAAACTTGCAGGACATGTTGGACTGCCTAGAAATGTGGTTCTGATGCTGTTCGAGTGCTCTGGAAATATAGCTCTATTGAAGTAACGTACAGTGTGTTGCCAGAGACTCGGCAGACACAGAGGGCCTCCGAGGGTCGTATGGGAATCAATGCTGCTCAGCAGGCCCACAGGGGTGTGGAGGGCGTCAGTGATCTTGGAACAAAAATGATGCTCACCCGAAGGGCCTAGGAGTCCTGAAAAGGGTGCTTCCTTTAACATAAAGCGGAACCTCCACTAAGAGCTCATGGAAAGAGCTGCATGCCTCCCTTTCTGCAGGGCTACTCAGGGCCTTACCTCGAGGCAAGGACTCACGTTGAGATTCCCTTTAGCTCTAGAGCATGGCAAGGTGAGCCCCACCCCGGCCAAAGAAGCTCCGTGTGTAGCCAGAGAAAACTCATTTTCTTCCCACACCAATGTAGAGGGACCAGAGGCCTGTCAACAGCAGAGAATTTCAGGGAGCTTCCCGGCGGCAAGAATGGAGCTTTCCAAACGGAAAGCAAGGCTAGTACCATCATGCCCCCATTTCCATGGGCACAGGCAGCATACATCTCTGTGGTTTTTAACAAGTCCAATGAGACACAGAGTACACACTGTTTTCCTCCCTTAATCAACTTCTCGAGGCAGGGTGTTCTGCATCTAGTGAACGGCCTCACCAAGGAAAGCCCAAGCTAGGCCTCTGGGCCCGTGCCTCTTCAAAAGTCTGCAGTGCTTCAGGAAAAACTGTGCTTTAGTTGCAATAGGAAGGCAAGTCGTCTTCTTCCTGGAGGCAGGGTGACTTCAGGTAGGAGGTCCTGGATGGAAGGAGAAGCCTAGTGTTTTTCTCTGTGCAGCTCAGACCAGGGAATGAGTGCGACTTCCACGGCATGTAGGAACTTGCTAGAACGGTGCTCGTGAACCTTGTATGAGTGCTGGCTTACTCAAGATGTCCCAATAAGAGTGCACTGTGTTGCCCTACACTCGGCATACACACTGTGAGTCGGAAAGCTACGGGCCTGGATATTGCTTAGAAGGGCCAGGGGAGCCTGAGGGTACTTGCTCTTCTTGCAGGGAATAGGGTTTCCAGGCGAGGCACCTAGGAGTCCTGAAAAGCGTACTGGCGTTAAAATGCTGCAGAGCGGCGACTACGGCCTCATGGAAACGGCTACACACCTCCGCTTCTGCATAGCATTTCAGGGCCTTACCTCGAGGCAAGTTCTCCCGTTGCTTGCACTGTGAGCGACACAGCATGTTAGGATGCTGTATTTCTCCTTGAATAGAGTGACTTCAGGAAAGAGGTCCTCGATAAATTCTAAGAAGAGTGTGTTCTCAGGGCAGCTCAGACGAGGGCAATCTCGAAAACTTGCAGGACATGTTGGACTGCCTAGAAATGTGGTTCTGATGCTGTTCGAGTGCTCTGGAAATATAGCTCTATTGAAGTAACGTACAGTGTGTTGCCAGAGACTCGGCAGACACAGAGGGCCTCCGAGGGTCGTATGGGAATCAATGCTGCTCAGCAGGCCCACAGGGGTGTGGAGGGCGTCAGTGATCTTGGAACAAAAATGATGCTCACCCGAAGGGCCTAGGAGTCCTGAAAAGGGTGCTTCCTTTAACATAAAGCGGAACCTCCACTAAGAGCTCATGGAAAGAGCTGCATGCCTCCCTTTCTGCAGGGCTACTCAGGGCCTTACCTCGAGGCAAGGACTCACGTTGAGATTCCCTTTAGCTCTAGAGCATGGCAAGGTGAGCCCCAACCGGGCCAATGAAGCTCCGTGTGTAGCCAGAGAAATCTCATTTTCTTCCCACACCCATGCCTACAGTGGCCAGAGAGCTGTTAACAGCAGAGAATTTCAGGGAGCTTCACGGCAGCAAGAATGGGGCTTTCCAAATGGAAAGCAAGGCTAGTACCATCATGCCCCCATTACCATGGGCACAGGCAGCATACATCTCTGTGGTTTCTAACAAGTCAAAAGAACCACAGGGTACACACTGGTTGCTTCCCTGAATCAACTTCTCGAGGCAGGGTGTTCTGCGTCTTGTGAACGGCCTCACCAAGGAAGGCCCTAGCTAGGCCCATGGGCCCGTGCCTCTTCAAAAGCCTGCAGTGCTACAGGAAAAACTCTGCTTTAGTTGCAATGAGAATGCAAGCAGTGTTTCTCCTGATGGCAGTGTAACTTCAGGTAAGAGGTCTTAGATGGAAGAAGAAGCCTAGTGTTTTTCCTCTGTGCAGCTCAGTCTAAAGAATGAGTTCGACTTCCACGGCATGTTGGAACTTGCTAGAACGGTGCTCGTGAACTCGTGCGAGTGCTGTGAATCAAGATATGACAAGAAAGAGTGCAGTGTGTTGCCCATGACTCAGCAGACACAGAGGAACTCCGAGGGACCAATGGGCCTCGTTGTTGCTCAGCAGGCCTACAGGGGTGTGGAGATACTCAGGGATCTTGGAACAAAAATGATGCTCACCCGAGAGGCCTAGGAGTCCTGAAAAGGGTACTTCCTTTAAAGTAAAGGAGAACAGCGACTAAGAACTAATGGAAAGAGCTGAATGCCTCCCTTTCTGCAGGGCTACTCAGGGCCTTACCTCGAGGCAAGGACTCACGTTGAGATTCCCTTTAGCTCTAGAGCATGGCAAGGTGAGCCCCACCCCGGCCAAAGAAGCTCCGTGTGTAGCCAGAGAAAACTCATTTTCTTCCCACACCAATGTAGAGGGACCAGAGGCCTGTCAACAGCAGAGAATTTCAGGGAGCTTCCCGGCGGCAAGACTGGAGCTTTCCAAACGGAAAGCAAGGCTAGTACCATCATGCCCCCATTTCCATGGGCACAGGCAGCATACATCTCTGTGGTTTTTAACAAGTCCAATGAGACACAGAGTACACACTGTTTTCCTCCCTTAATCAACTTCTCGAGGCAGGGTGTTCTGCATCTAGTGAACGGCCTCACCAAGGAAAGCCCAAGCTAGGCCTCTGGGCCCGTGCCTCTTCAAAAGTCTGCAGTGCTTCAGGAAAAACTGTGCTTTAGTTGCAATAGGAAGGCAAGTCGTCTTCTTCCTGGAGGCAGGGTGACTTCAGGTAGGAGGTCCTGGATGGAAGGAGAAGCCTAGTGTTTTTCTCTGTGCAGCTCAGACCAGGGAATGAGTGCGACTTCCACGGCATGTAGGAACTTGCTAGAACGGTGCTCGTGAACCTTGTATGAGTGCTGGCTTACTCAAGATGTCCCAATAAGAGTGCACTGTGTTGCCCTACACTCGGCATACACACTGTGAGTCGGAAAGCTACGGGCCTGGATATTGCTTAGAAGGGCCAGGGGAGCCTGAGGGTACTTGCTCTTCTTGCAGGGAATAGGGTTTCCAGGCGAGGCACCTAGGAGTCCTGAAAAGCGTACTGGCGTTAAAATGCTGCAGAGCGGCGACTACGGCCTCATGGAAACGGCTACACACCTCCGCTTCTGCATAGCATTTCAGGGCCTTACCTCGAGGCAAGTTCTCCCGTTGCTTGCACTGTGAGCGACACAGCATGTTAGGATGCTGTATTTCTCCTTGAATAGAGTGACTTCAGGAAAGAGGTCCTCGATAAATTCTAAGAAGAGTGTGTTCTCAGGGCAGCTCAGACGAGGGCAATCTCGAAAACTTGCAGGACATGTTGGACTGCCTAGAAATGTGGTTCTGATGCTGTTCGAGTGCTCTGGAAATATAGCTCTATTGAAGTAACGTACAGTGTGTTGCCAGAGACTCGGCAGACACAGAGGGCCTCCGAGGGTCGTATGGGAATCAATGCTGCTCAGCAGGCCCACAGGGGTGTGGAGGGCGTCAGTGATCTTGGAACAAAAATGATGCTCACCCGAAGGGCCTAGGAGTCCTGAAAAGGGTGCTTCCTTTAACATAAAGCGGAACCTCCACTAAGAGCTCATGGAAAGAGCTGCATGCCTCCCTTTCTGCAGGGCTACTCAGGGCCTTACCTCGAGGCAAGGACTCACGTTGAGATTCCCTTTAGCTCTAGAGCATGGCAAGGTGAGCCCCAACCGGGCCAATGAAGCTCCGTGTGTAGCCAGAGAAATCTCATTTTCTTCCCACACCCATGCCTACAGTGGCCAGAGAGCTGTTAACAGCAGAGAATTTCAGGGAGCTTCACGGCAGCAAGAATGGGGCTTTCCAAATGGAAAGCAAGGCTAGTACCATCATGCCCCCATTACCATGGGCACAGGCAGCATACATCTCTGTGGTTTCTAACAAGTCAAAAGAACCACAGGGTACACACTGGTTGCTTCCCTGAATCAACTTCTCGAGGCAGGGTGTTCTGCGTCTTGTGAACGGCCTCACCAAGGAAGGCCCTAGCTAGGCCCATGGGCCCGTGCCTCTTCAAAAGCCTGCAGTGCTACAGGAAAAACTCTGCTTTAGTTGCAATGAGAATGCAAGCAGTGTTTCTCCTGATGGCAGTGTAACTTCAGGTAAGAGGTCTTAGATGGAAGAAGAAGCCTAGTGTTTTTCCTCTGTGCAGCTCAGTCTAAAGAATGAGTTCGACTTCCACGGCATGTTGGAACTTGCTAGAACGGTGCTCGTGAACTCGTGCGAGTGCTGTGAATCAAGATATGACAAGAAAGAGTGCAGTGTGTTGCCCATGACTCAGCAGACACAGAGGAACTCCGAGGGACCAATGGGCCTCGTTGTTGCTCAGCAGGCCTACAGGGGTGTGGAGATACTCAGGGATCTTGGAACAAAAATGATGCTCACCCGAGAGGCCTAGGAGTCCTGAAAAGGGTACTTCCTTTAAAGTAAAGGAGAACAGCGACTAAGAACTAATGGAAAGAGCTGAATGCCTCCCTTTCTGCAGGGCTACTCAGGGCCTTACCTCGAGGCAAGGACTCACGTTGAGATTCCCTTTAGCTCTAGAGCATGGCAAGGTGAGCCCCACCCCGGCCAAAGAAGCTCCGTGTGTAGCCAGAGAAAACTCATTTTCTTCCCACACCAATGTAGAGGGACCAGAGGCCTGTCAACAGCAGAGAATTTCAGGGAGCTTCCCGGCGGCAAGACTGGAGCTTTCCAAACGGAAAGCAAGGCTAGTACCATCATGCCCCCATTTCCATGGGCACAGGCAGCATACATCTCTGTGGTTTTTAACAAGTCCAATGAGACACAGAGTACACACTGTTTTCCTCCCTTAATCAACTTCTCGAGGCAGGGTGTTCTGCATCTAGTGAACGGCCTCACCAAGGAAAGCCCAAGCTAGGCCTCTGGGCCCGTGCCTCTTCACAAGTCTGCAGTGCTTCAGGAAAAACTGTGCTTTAGTTGCAATAGGAAGGCAAGTCGTCTTCTTCCTGGAGGCAGGGTGACTTCAGGTAGGAGGTCCTGGATGGAAGGAGAAGCCTAGTGTTTTTCTCTGTGCAGCTCAGACCAGGGAATGAGTGCGACTTCCACGGCATGTAGGAACTTGCTAGAACGGTGCTCGTGAACCTTGTATGAGTGCTGGCTTACTCAAGATGTCCCAATAAGAGTGCACTGTGTTGCCCTACACTCGGCATACACACTGTGAGTCGGAAAGCTACGGGCCTGGATATTGCTTAGAAGGGCCAGGGGAGCCTGAGGGTACTTGCTCTTCTTGCAGGGAATAGGGTTTCCAGGCGAGGCACCTAGGAGTCCTGAAAAGCGTACTGGCGTTAAAATGCTGCAGAGCGGCGACTACGGCCTCATGGAAACGGCTACACACCTCCGCTTCTGCATAGCATTTCAGGGCCTTACCTCGAGGCAAGTTCTCCCGTTGCTTGCACTGTGAGCGACACAGCATGTTAGGATGCTGTATTTCTCCTTGAATAGAGTGACTTCAGGAAAGAGGTCCTCGATAAATTCTAAGAAGAGTGTGTTCTCAGGGCAGCTCAGACGAGGGCAATCTCGAAAACTTGCAGGACATGTTGGACTGCCTAGAAATGTGGTTCTGATGCTGTTCGAGTGCTCTGGAAATATAGCTCTATTGAAGTAACGTACAGTGTGTTGCCAGAGACTCGGCAGACACAGAGGGCCTCCGAGGGTCGTATGGGAATCAATGCTGCTCAGCAGGCCCACAGGGGTGTGGAGGGCGTCAGTGATCTTGGAACAAAAATGATGCTCACCCGAAGGGCCTAGGAGTCCTGAAAAGGGTGCTTCCTTTAACATAAAGCGGAACCTCCACTAAGAGCTCATGGAAAGAGCTGCATGCCTCCCTTTCTGCAAGGCTACTCAGGGCCTTACCTCGAGGCAAGGACTCACGTTGAGATTCCCTTTAGCTCTAGAGCATGGCAAGGTGAGCCCCAACCGGGCCAATGAAGCTCCGTGTGTAGCCAGAGAAATCTCATTTTCTTCCCACACCCATGCCTACAGTGGCCAGAGAGCTGTTAACAGCAGAGAATTTCAGGGAGCTTCACGGCAGCAAGAATGGGGCTTTCCAAATGGAAAGCAAGGCTAGTACCATCATGCCCCCATTACCATGGGCACAGGCAGCATACATCTCTGTGGTTTCTAACAAGTCAAAAGAACCACAGGGTACACACTGGTTGCTTCCCTGAATCAACTTCTCGAGGCAGGGTGTTCTGCGTCTTGTGAACGGCCTCACCAAGGAAGGCCCTAGCTAGGCCCATGGGCCCGTGCCTCTTCAAAAGCCTGCAGTGCTACAGGAAAAACTCTGCTTTAGTTGCAATGAGAATGCAAGCAGTGTTTCTCCTGATGGCAGTGTAACTTCAGGTAAGAGGTCTTAGATGGAAGAAGAAGCCTAGTGTTTTTCCTCTGTGCAGCTCAGTCTAAAGAATGAGTTCGACTTCCACGGCATGTTGGAACTTGCTAGAACGGTGCTCGTGAACTCGTGCGAGTGCTGTGAATCAAGATATGACAAGAAAGAGTGCAGTGTGTTGCCCATGACTCAGCAGACACAGAGGAACTCCGAGGGACCAATGGGCCTCGTTGTTGCTCAGCAGGCCTACAGGGGTGTGGAGATACTCAGGGATCTTGGAACAAAAATGATGCTCACCCGAGAGGCCTAGGAGTCCTGAAAAGGGTACTTCCTTTAAAGTAAAGGAGAACAGCGACTAAGAACTAATGGAAAGAGCTGAATGCCTCCCTTTCTGCAGGGCTACTCAGGGCCTTACCTCGAGGCAAGGACTCACGTTGAGATTCCCTTTAGCTCTAGAGCATGGCAAGGTGAGCCCCACCCCGGCCAAAGAAGCTCCGTGTGTAGCCAGAGAAAACTCATTTTCTTCCCACACCAATGTAGAGGGACCAGAGGCCTGTCAACAGCAGAGAATTTCAGGGAGCTTCCCGGCGGCAAGACTGGAGCTTTCCAAACGGAAAGCAAGGCTAGTACCATCATGCCCCCATTTCCATGGGCACAGGCAGCATACATCTCTGTGGTTTTTAACAAGTCCAATGAGACACAGAGTACACACTGTTTTCCTCCCTTAATCAACTTCTCGAGGCAGGGTGTTCTGCATCTAGTGAACGGCCTCACCAAGGAAAGCCCAAGCTAGGCCTCTGGGCCCGTGCCTCTTCAAAAGTCTGCAGTGCTTCAGGAAAAACTGTGCTTTAGTTGCAATAGGAAGGCAAGTCGTCTTCTTCCTGGAGGCAGGGTGACTTCAGGTAGGAGGTCCTGGATGGAAGGAGAAGCCTAGTGTTTTTCTCTGTGCAGCTCAGACCAGGGAATGAGTGCGACTTCCACGGCATGTAGGAACTTGCTAGAACGGTGCTCGTGAACCTTGTATGAGTGCTGGCTTACTCAAGATGTCCCAATAAGAGTGCACTGTGTTGCCCTACACTCGGCATACACACTGTGAGTCGGAAAGCTACGGGCCTGGATATTGCTTAGAAGGGCCAGGGGAGCCTGAGGGTACTTGCTCTTCTTGCAGGGAATAGGGTTTCCAGGCGAGGCACCTAGGAGTCCTGAAAAGCGTACTGGCGTTAAAATGCTGCAGAGCGGCGACTACGGCCTCATGGAAACGGCTACACACCTCCGCTTCTGCATAGCATTTCAGGGCCTTACCTCGAGGCAAGTTCTCCCGTTGCTTGCACTGTGAGCGACACAGCATGTTAGGATGCTGTATTTCTCCTTGAATAGAGTGACTTCAGGAAAGAGGTCCTCGATAAATTCTAAGAAGAGTGTGTTCTCAGGGCAGCTCAGACGAGGGCAATCTCGAAAACTTGCAGGACATGTTGGACTGCCTAGAAATGTGGTTCTGATGCTGTTCGAGTGCTCTGGAAATATAGCTCTATTGAAGTAACGTACAGTGTGTTGCCAGAGACTCGGCAGACACAGAGGGCCTCCGAGGGTCGTATGGGAATCAATGCTGCTCAGCAGGCCCACAGGGGTGTGGAGGGCGTCAGTGATCTTGGAACAAAAATGATGCTCACCCGAAGGGCCTAGGAGTCCTGAAAAGGGTGCTTCCTTTAACATAAAGCGGAACCTCCACTAAGAGCTCATGGAAAGAGCTGCATGCCTCCCTTTCTGCAGGGCTACTCAGGGCCTTACCTCGAGGCAAGGACTCACGTTGAGATTCCCTTTAGCTCTAGAGCATGGCAAGGTGAGCCCCAACCGGGCCAATGAAGCTCCGTGTGTAGCCAGAGAAATCTCATTTTCTTCCCACACCCATGCCTACAGTGGCCAGAGAGCTGTTAACAGCAGAGAATTTCAGGGAGCTTCACGGCAGCAAGAATGGGGCTTTCCAAATGGAAAGCAAGGCTAGTACCATCATGCCCCCATTACCATGGGCACAGGCAGCATACATCTCTGTGGTTTCTAACAAGTCAAAAGAACCACAGGGTACACACTGGTTGCTTCCCTGAATCAACTTCTCGAGGCAGGGTGTTCTGCGTCTTGTGAACGGCCTCACCAAGGAAGGCCCTAGCTAGGCCCATGGGCCCGTGCCTCTTCAAAAGCCTGCAGTGCTACAGGAAAAACTCTGCTTTAGTTGCAATGAGAATGCAAGCAGTGTTTCTCCTGATGGCAGTGTAACTTCAGGTAAGAGGTCTTAGATGGAAGAAGAAGCCTAGTGTTTTTCCTCTGTGCAGCTCAGTCTAAAGAATGAGTTCGACTTCCACGGCATGTTGGAACTTGCTAGAACGGTGCTCGTGAACTCGTGCGAGTGCTGTGAATCAAGATATGACAAGAAAGAGTGCAGTGTGTTGCCCATGACTCAGCAGACACAGAGGAACTCCGAGGGACCAATGGGCCTCGTTGTTGCTCAGCAGGCCTACAGGGGTGTGGAGATACTCAGGGATCTTGGAACAAAAATGATGCTCACCCGAGAGGCCTAGGAGTCCTGAAAAGGGTACTTCCTTTAAAGTAAAGGAGAACAGCGACTAAGAACTAATGGAAAGAGCTGAATGCCTCCCTTTCTGCAGGGCTACTCAGGGCCTTACCTCGAGGCAAGGACTCACGTTGAGATTCCCTTTAGCTCTAGAGCATGGCAAGGTGAGCCCCACCCCGGCCAAAGAAGCTCCGTGTGTAGCCAGAGAAAACTCATTTTCTTCCCACACCAATGTAGAGGGACCAGAGGCCTGTCAACAGCAGAGAATTTCAGGGAGCTTCCCGGCGGCAAGACTGGAGCTTTCCAAACGGAAAGCAAGGCTAGTACCATCATGCCCCCATTTCCATGGGCACAGGCAGCATACATCTCTGTGGTTTTTAACAAGTCCAATGAGACACAGAGTACACACTGTTTTCCTCCCTTAATCAACTTCTCGAGGCAGGGTGTTCTGCATCTAGTGAACGGCCTCACCAAGGAAAGCCCAAGCTAGGCCTCTGGGCCCGTGCCTCTTCAAAAGTCTGCAGTGCTTCAGGAAAAACTGTGCTTTAGTTGCAATAGGAAGGCAAGTCGTCTTCTTCCTGGAGGCAGGGTGACTTCAGGTAGGAGGTCCTGGATGGAAGGAGAAGCCTAGTGTTTTTCTCTGTGCAGCTCAGACCAGGGAATGAGTGCGACTTCCACGGCATGTAGGAACTTGCTAGAACGGTGCTCGTGAACCTTGTATGAGTGCTGGCTTACTCAAGATGTCCCAATAAGAGTGCACTGTGTTGCCCTACACTCGGCATACACACTGTGAGTCGGAAAGCTACGGGCCTGGATATTGCTTAGAAGGGCCAGGGGAGCCTGAGGGTACTTGCTCTTCTTGCAGGGAATAGGGTTTCCAGGCGAGGCACCTAGGAGTCCTGAAAAGCGTACTGGCGTTAAAATGCTGCAGAGCGGCGACTACGGCCTCATGGAAACGGCTACACACCTCCGCTTCTGCATAGCATTTCAGGGCCTTACCTCGAGGCAAGTTCTCCCGTTGCTTGCACTGTGAGCGACACAGCATGTTAGGATGCTGTATTTCTCCTTGAATAGAGTGACTTCAGGAAAGAGGTCCTCGATAAATTCTAAGAAGAGTGTGTTCTCAGGGCAGCTCAGACGAGGGCAATCTCGAAAACTTGCAGGACATGTTGGACTGCCTAGAAATGTGGTTCTGATGCTGTTCGAGTGCTCTGGAAATATAGCTCTATTGAAGTAACGTACAGTGTGTTGCCAGAGACTCGGCAGACACAGAGGGCCTCCGAGGGTCGTATGGGAATCAATGCTGCTCAGCAGGCCCACAGGGGTGTGGAGGGCGTCAGTGATCTTGGAACAAAAATGATGCTCACCCGAAGGGCCTAGGAGTCCTGAAAAGGGTGCTTCCTTTAACATAAAGCGGAACCTCCACTAAGAGCTCATGGAAAGAGCTGCATGCCTCCCTTTCTGCAGGGCTACTCAGGGCCTTACCTCGAGGCAAGGACTCACGTTGAGATTCCCTTTAGCTCTAGAGCATGGCAAGGTGAGCCCCAACCGGGCCAATGAAGCTCCGTGTGTAGCCAGAGAAATCTCATTTTCTTCCCACACCCATGCCTACAGTGGCCAGAGAGCTGTTAACAGCAGAGAATTTCAGGGAGCTTCACGGCAGCAAGAATGGGGCTTTCCAAATGGAAAGCAAGGCTAGTACCATCATGCCCCCATTACCATGGGCACAGGCAGCATACATCTCTGTGGTTTCTAACAAGTCAAAAGAACCACAGGGTACACACTGGTTGCTTCCCTGAATCAACTTCTCGAGGCAGGGTGTTCTGCGTCTTGTGAACGGCCTCACCAAGGAAGGCCCTAGCTAGGCCCATGGGCCCGTGCCTCTTCAAAAGCCTGCAGTGCTACAGGAAAAACTCTGCTTTAGTTGCAATGAGAATGCAAGCAGTGTTTCTCCTGATGGCAGTGTAACTTCAGGTAAGAGGTCTTAGATGGAAGAAGAAGCCTAGTGTTTTTCCTCTGTGCAGCTCAGTCTAAAGAATGAGTTCGACTTCCACGGCATGTTGGAACTTGCTAGAACGGTGCTCGTGAACTCGTGCGAGTGCTGTGAATCAAGATATGACAAGAAAGAGTGCAGTGTGTTGCCCATGACTCAGCAGACACAGAGGAACTCCGAGGGACCAATGGGCCTCGTTGTTGCTCAGCAGGCCTACAGGGGTGTGGAGATACTCAGGGATCTTGGAACAAAAATGATGCTCACCCGAGAGGCCTAGGAGTCCTGAAAAGGGTACTTCCTTTAAAGTAAAGGAGAACAGCGACTAAGAACTAATGGAAAGAGCTGAATGCCTCCCTTTCTGCAGGGCTACTCAGGGCCTTACCTCGAGGCAAGGACTCACGTTGAGATTCCCTTTAGCTCTAGAGCATGGCAAGGTGAGCCCCACCCCGGCCAAAGAAGCTCCGTGTGTAGCCAGAGAAAACTCATTTTCTTCCCACACCAATGTAGAGGGACCAGAGGCCTGTCAACAGCAGAGAATTTCAGGGAGCTTCCCGGCGGCAAGACTGGAGCTTTCCAAACGGAAAGCAAGGCTAGTACCATCATGCCCCCATTTCCATGGGCACAGGCAGCATACATCTCTGTGGTTTTTAACAAGTCCAATGAGACACAGAGTACACACTGTTTTCCTCCCTTAATCAACTTCTCGAGGCAGGGTGTTCTGCATCTAGTGAACGGCCTCACCAAGGAAAGCCCAAGCTAGGCCTCTGGGCCCGTGCCTCTTCAAAAGTCTGCAGTGCTTCAGGAAAAACTGTGCTTTAGTTGCAATAGGAAGGCAAGTCGTCTTCTTCCTGGAGGCAGGGTGACTTCAGGTAGGAGGTCCTGGATGGAAGGAGAAGCCTAGTGTTTTTCTCTGTGCAGCTCAGACCAGGGAATGAGTGCGACTTCCACGGCATGTAGGAACTTGCTAGAACGGTGCTCGTGAACCTTGTATGAGTGCTGGCTTACTCAAGATGTCCCAATAAGAGTGCACTGTGTTGCCCTACACTCGGCATACACACTGTGAGTCGGAAAGCTACGGGCCTGGATATTGCTTAGAAGGGCCAGGGGAGCCTGAGGGTACTTGCTCTTCTTGCAGGGAATAGGGTTTCCAGGCGAGGCACCTAGGAGTCCTGAAAAGCGTACTGGCGTTAAAATGCTGCAGAGCGGCGACTACGGCCTCATGGAAACGGCTACACACCTCCGCTTCTGCATAGCATTTCAGGGCCTTACCTCGAGGCAAGTTCTCCCGTTGCTTGCACTGTGAGCGACACAGCATGTTAGGATGCTGTATTTCTCCTTGAATAGAGTGACTTCAGGAAAGAGGTCCTCGATAAATTCTAAGAAGAGTGTGTTCTCAGGGCAGCTCAGACGAGGGCAATCTCGAAAACTTGCAGGACATGTTGGACTGCCTAGAAATGTGGTTCTGATGCTGTTCGAGTGCTCTGGAAATATAGCTCTATTGAAGTAACGTACAGTGTGTTGCCAGAGACTCGGCAGACACAGAGGGCCTCCGAGGGTCGTATGGGAATCAATGCTGCTCAGCAGGCCCACAGGGGTGTGGAGGGCGTCAGTGATCTTGGAACAAAAATGATGCTCACCCGAAGGGCCTAGGAGTCCTGAAAAGGGTGCTTCCTTTAACATAAAGCGGAACCTCCACTAAGAGCTCATGGAAAGAGCTGCATGCCTCCCTTTCTGCAGGGCTACTCAGGGCCTTACCTCGAGGCAAGGACTCACGTTGAGATTCCCTTTAGCTCTAGAGCATGGCAAGGTGAGCCCCAACCGGACCAATGAAGCTCCGTGTGTAGCCAGAGAAATCTCATTTTCTTCCCACACCCATGCCTACAGTGGCCAGAGAGCTGTTAACAGCAGAGAATTTCAGGGAGCTTCACGGCAGCAAGAATGGGGCTTTCCAAATGGAAAGCAAGGCTAGTACCATCATGCCCCCATTACCATGGGCACAGGCAGCATACATCTCTGTGGTTTCTAACAAGTCAAAAGAACCACAGGGTACACACTGGTTGCTTCCCTGAATCAACTTCTCGAGGCAGGGTGTTCTGCGTCTTGTGAACGGCCTCACCAAGGAAGGCCCTAGCTAGGCCCATGGGCCCGTGCCTCTTCAAAAGCCTGCAGTGCTACAGGAAAAACTCTGCTTTAGTTGCAATGAGAATGCAAGCAGTGTTTCTCCTGATGGCAGTGTAACTTCAGGTAAGAGGTCTTAGATGGAAGAAGAAGCCTAGTGTTTTTCCTCTGTGCAGCTCAGTCTAAAGAATGAGTTCGACTTCCACGGCATGTTGGAACTTGCTAGAACGGTGCTCGTGAACTCGTGCGAGTGCTGTGAATCAAGATATGACAAGAAAGAGTGCAGTGTGTTGCCCATGACTCAGCAGACACAGAGGAACTCCGAGGGACCAATGGGCCTCGTTGTTGCTCAGCAGGCCTACAGGGGTGTGGAGATACTCAGGGATCTTGGAACAAAAATGATGCTCACCCGAGAGGCCTAGGAGTCCTGAAAAGGGTACTTCCTTTAAAGTAAAGGAGAACAGCGACTAAGAACTAATGGAAAGAGCTGAATGCCTCCCTTTCTGCAGGGCTACTCAGGGCCTTACCTCGAGGCAAGGACTCACGTTGAGATTCCCTTTAGCTCTAGAGCATGGCAAGGTGAGCCCCACCCCGGCCAAAGAAGCTCCGTGTGTAGCCAGAGAAAACTCATTTTCTTCCCACACCAATGTAGAGGGACCAGAGGCCTGTCAACAGCAGAGAATTTCAGGGAGCTTCCCGGCGGCAAGACTGGAGCTTTCCAAACGGAAAGCAAGGCTAGTACCATCATGCCCCCATTTCCATGGGCACAGGCAGCATACATCTCTGTGGTTTTTAACAAGTCCAATGAGACACAGAGTACACACTGTTTTCCTCCCTTAATCAACTTCTCGAGGCAGGGTGTTCTGCATCTAGTGAACGGCCTCACCAAGGAAAGCCCAAGCTAGGCCTCTGGGCCCGTGCCTCTTCAAAAGTCTGCAGTGCTTCAGGAAAAACTGTGCTTTAGTTGCAATAGGAAGGCAAGTCGTCTTCTTCCTGGAGGCAGGGTGACTTCAGGTAGGAGGTCCTGGATGGAAGGAGAAGCCTAGTGTTTTTCTCTGTGCAGCTCAGACCAGGGAATGAGTGCGACTTCCACGGCATGTAGGAACTTGCTAGAACGGTGCTCGTGAACCTTGTATGAGTGCTGGCTTACTCAAGATGTCCCAATAAGAGTGCACTGTGTTGCCCTACACTCGGCATACACACTGTGAGTCGGAAAGCTACGGGCCTGGATATTGCTTAGAAGGGCCAGGGGAGCCTGAGGGTACTTGCTCTTCTTGCAGGGAATAGGGTTTCCAGGCGAGGCACCTAGGAGTCCTGAAAAGCGTACTGGCGTTAAAATGCTGCAGAGCGGCGACTACGGCCTCATGGAAACGGCTACACACCTCCGCTTCTGCATAGCATTTCAGGGCCTTACCTCGAGGCAAGTTCTCCCGTTGCTTGCACTGTGAGCGACACAGCATGTTAGGATGCTGTATTTCTCCTTGAATAGAGTGACTTCAGGAAAGAGGTCCTCGATAAATTCTAAGAAGAGTGTGTTCTCAGGGCAGCTCAGACGAGGGCAATCTCGAAAACTTGCAGGACATGTTGGACTGCCTAGAAATGTGGTTCTGATGCTGTTCGAGTGCTCTGGAAATATAGCTCTATTGAAGTAACGTACAGTGTGTTGCCAGAGACTCGGCAGACACAGAGGGCCTCCGAGGGTCGTATGGGAATCAATGCTGCTCAGCAGGCCCACAGGGGTGTGGAGGGCGTCAGTGATCTTGGAACAAAAATGATGCTCACCCGAAGGGCCTAGGAGTCCTGAAAAGGGTGCTTCCTTTAACATAAAGCGGAACCTCCACTAAGAGCTCATGGAAAGAGCTGCATGCCTCCCTTTCTGCAGGGCTACTCAGGGCCTTACCTCGAGGCAAGGACTCACGTTGAGATTCCCTTTAGCTCTAGAGCATGGCAAGGTGAGCCCCAACCGGGCCAATGAAGCTCCGTGTGTAGCCAGAGAAATCTCATTTTCTTCCCACACCCATGCCTACAGTGGCCAGAGAGCTGTTAACAGCAGAGAATTTCAGGGAGCTTCACGGCAGCAAGAATGGGGCTTTCCAAATGGAAAGCAAGGCTAGTACCATCATGCCCCCATTACCATGGGCACAGGCAGCATACATCTCTGTGGTTTCTAACAAGTCAAAAGAACCACAGGGTACACACTGGTTGCTTCCCTGAATCAACTTCTCGAGGCAGGGTGTTCTGCGTCTTGTGAACGGCCTCACCAAGGAAGGCCCTAGCTAGGCCCATGGGCCCGTGCCTCTTCAAAAGCCTGCAGTGCTACAGGAAAAACTCTGCTTTAGTTGCAATGAGAATGCAAGCAGTGTTTCTCCTGATGGCAGTGTAACTTCAGGTAAGAGGTCTTAGATGGAAGAAGAAGCCTAGTGTTTTTCCTCTGTGCAGCTCAGTCTAAAGAATGAGTTCGACTTCCACGGCATGTTGGAACTTGCTAGAACGGTGCTCGTGAACTCGTGCGAGTGCTGTGAATCAAGATATGACAAGAAAGAGTGCAGTGTGTTGCCCATGACTCAGCAGACACAGAGGAACTCCGAGGGACCAATGGGCCTCGTTGTTGCTCAGCAGGCCTACAGGGGTGTGGAGATACTCAGGGATCTTGGAACAAAAATGATGCTCACCCGAGAGGCCTAGGAGTCCTGAAAAGGGTACTTCCTTTAAAGTAAAGGAGAACAGCGACTAAGAACTAATGGAAAGAGCTGAATGCCTCCCTTTCTGCAGGGCTACTCAGGGCCTTACCTCGAGGCAAGGACTCACGTTGAGATTCCCTTTAGCTCTAGAGCATGGCAAGGTGAGCCCCACCCCGGCCAAAGAAGCTCCGTGTGTAGCCAGAGAAAACTCATTTTCTTCCCACACCAATGTAGAGGGACCAGAGGCCTGTCAACAGCAGAGAATTTCAGGGAGCTTCCCGGCGGCAAGACTGGAGCTTTCCAAACGGAAAGCAAGGCTAGTACCATCATGCCCCCATTTCCATGGGCACAGGCAGCATACATCTCTGTGGTTTTTAACAAGTCCAATGAGACACAGAGTACACACTGTTTTCCTCCCTTAATCAACTTCTCGAGGCAGGGTGTTCTGCATCTAGTGAACGGCCTCACCAAGGAAAGCCCAAGCTAGGCCTCTGGGCCCGTGCCTCTTCAAAAGTCTGCAGTGCTTCAGGAAAAACTGTGCTTTAGTTGCAATAGGAAGGCAAGTCGTCTTCTTCCTGGAGGCAGGGTGACTTCAGGTAGGAGGTCCTGGATGGAAGGAGAAGCCTAGTGTTTTTCTCTGTGCAGCTCAGACCAGGGAATGAGTGCGACTTCCACGGCATGTAGGAACTTGCTAGAACGGTGCTCGTGAACCTTGTATGAGTGCTGGCTTACTCAAGATGTCCCAATAAGAGTGCACTGTGTTGCCCTACACTCGGCATACACACTGTGAGTCGGAAAGCTACGGGCCTGGATATTGCTTAGAAGGGCCAGGGGAGCCTGAGGGTACTTGCTCTTCTTGCAGGGAATAGGGTTTCCAGGCGAGGCACCTAGGAGTCCTGAAAAGCGTACTGGCGTTAAAATGCTGCAGAGCGGCGACTACGGCCTCATGGAAACGGCTACACACCTCCGCTTCTGCATAGCATTTCAGGGCCTTACCTCGAGGCAAGTTCTCCCGTTGCTTGCACTGTGAGCGACACAGCATGTTAGGATGCTGTATTTCTCCTTGAATAGAGTGACTTCAGGAAAGAGGTCCTCGATAAATTCTAAGAAGAGTGTGTTCTCAGGGCAGCTCAGACGAGGGCAATCTCGAAAACTTGCAGGACATGTTGGACTGCCTAGAAATGTGGTTCTGATGCTGTTCGAGTGCTCTGGAAATATAGCTCTATTGAAGTAACGTACAGTGTGTTGCCAGAGACTCGGCAGACACAGAGGGCCTCCGAGGGTCGTATGGGAATCAATGCTGCTCAGCAGGCCCACAGGGGTGTGGAGGGCGTCAGTGATCTTGGAACAAAAATGATGCTCACCCGAAGGGCCTAGGAGTCCTGAAAAGGGTGCTTCCTTTAACATAAAGCGGAACCTCCACTAAGAGCTCATGGAAAGAGCTGCATGCCTCCCTTTCTGCAGGGCTACTCAGGGCCTTACCTCGAGGCAAGGACTCACGTTGAGATTCCCTTTAGCTCTAGAGCATGGCAAGGTGAGCCCCACCCCGGCCAAAGAAGCTCCGTGTGTAGCCAGAGAAAACTCATTTTCTTCCCACACCAATGTAGAGGGACCAGAGGCCTGTCAACAGCAGAGAATTTCAGGGAGCTTCCCGGCGGCAAGAATGGAGCTTTCCAAATGGAAAGCAAGGCTAGTACCATCATGCCCCCATTTCCATGGGCACAGGCAGCATACATCTCTGTGGTTTTTAACAAGTCCAATGAGACACAGAGTACACACTGTTTTCCTCCCTTAATCAACTTCTCGAGGCAGGGTGTTCTGCATCTAGTGAACGGCCTCACCAAGGAAAGCCCAAGCTAGGCCTCTGGGCCCGTGCCTCTTCACAAGTCTGCAGTGCTTCAGGAAAAACTGTGCTTTAGTTGCAATAGGAAGGCAAGTCGTCTTCTTCCTGGAGGCAGGGTGACTTCAGGTAGGAGGTCCTGGATGGAAGGAGAAGCCTAGTGTTTTTCTCTGTGCAGCTCAGACCAGGGAATGAGTGCGACTTCCACGGCATGTAGGAACTTGCTAGAACGGTGCTCGTGAACCTGTATGAGTGCTGGCTTACTCAAGATGTCCCAATAAGAGTGCACTGTGTTGCCCTACACTCGGCATACACACTGTGAGTCGGAAAGCTACGGGCCTGGATATTGCTTAGAAGGGCCAGGGGAGCCTGAGGGTACTTGCTCTTCTTGCAGGGAATAGGGTTTCCAGGCGAGGCACCTAGGAGTCCTGAAAAGCGTACTGGCGTTAAAATGCTGCAGAGCGGCGACTACGGCCTCATGGAAACGGCTACACACCTCCGCTTCTGCATAGCATTTCAGGGCCTTACCTCGAGGCAAGTTCTCCCGTTGCTTGCACTGTGAGCGACACAGCATGTTAGGATGCTGTATTTCTCCTTGAATAGAGTGACTTCAGGAAAGAGGTCCTCGATAAATTCTAAGAAGAGTGTGTTCTCAGGGCAGCTCAGACGAGGGCAATCTCGAAAACTTGCAGGACATGTTGGACTGCCTAGAAATGTGGTTCTGATGCTGTTCGAGTGCTCTGGAAATATAGCTCTATTGAAGTAACGTACAGTGTGTTGCCAGAGACTCGGCAGACACAGAGGGCCTCCGAGGGTCGTATGGGAATCAATGCTGCTCAGCAGGCCCACAGGGGTGTGGAGGGCGTCAGTGATCTTGGAACAAAAATGATGCTCACCCGAAGGGCCTAGGAGTCCTGAAAAGGGTGCTTCCTTTAACATAAAGCGGAACCTCCACTAAGAGCTCATGGAAAGAGCTGCATGCCTCCCTTTCTGCAGGGCTACTCAGGGCCTTACCTCGAGGCAAGGACTCACGTTGAGATTCCCTTTAGCTCTAGAGCATGGCAAGGTGAGCCCCAACCGGGCCAATGAAGCTCCGTGTGTAGCCAGAGAAACCTCATTTTCTTCCCACACCCATGCCTACAGTGGCCAGAGAGCTGTTAACAGCAGAGAATTTCAGGGAGCTTCACGGCAGCAAGAATGGGGCTTTCCAAATGGAAAACAAGGCTAGTACCATCATGCCCCCATTACCATGGGCACAGGCAGCATACATCTCTGTGGTTTCTAACAAGTCAAAAGAACCACAGGGTACACACTGGTTGCTTCCCTGAATCAACTTCTCGAGGCAGGGTGTTCTGCGTCTTGTGAACGGCCTCACCAAGGAAGGCCCTAGCTAGGCCCATGGGCCCGTGCCTCTTCAAAAGCCTGCAGTGCTACAGGAAAAACTCTGCTTTAGTTGCAATAAGAATGCAAGCAGTGTTTCTCCTGATGGCAGTGTAACTTCAGGTAAGAGGTCTTAGATGGAAGAAGAAGCCTAGTGTTTTTCCTCTGTGCAGCTCAGTCTAAAGAATGAGTTCGACTTCCACGGCATGTTGGAACTTGCTAGAACGGTGCTCGTGAACTTGTGCGAGTGCTGTGAATCAAGATATGACAAGAAAGAGTGCAGTGTGTTGCCCATGACTCAGCAGACACAGAGGAACTCCGAGGGACCAATGGGCCTCGTTGTTGCTCAGCAGGCCTACAGGGGTGTGGAGATACTCAGGGATCTTGGAACAAAAATGATGCTCACCCGAGAGGCCTAGGAGTCCTGAAAAGGGTACTTCCTTTAAAGTAAAGGAGAACAGCGACTAAGAACTAATGGAAAGAGCTGAATGCCTCCCTTTCTGCAGGGCTACTCAGGGCCTTACCTCGAGGCAAGGACTCACGTTGAGATTCCCTTTAGCTCTAGAGCATGGCAAGGTGAGCCCCACCCCGGCCAAAGAAGCTCCGTGTGTAGCCAGAGAAAACTCATTTTCTTCCCACACCAATGTAGAGGGACCAGAGGCCTGTCAACAGCAGAGAATTTCAGGGAGCTTCCCGGCGGCAAGAATGGAGCTTTCCAAATGGAAAGCAAGGCTAGTACCATCATGCCCCCATTTCCATGGGCACAGGCAGCATACATCTCTGTGGTTTTTAACAAGTCCAATGAGACACAGAGTACACACTGTTTTCCTCCCTTAATCAACTTCTCGAGGCAGGGTGTTCTGCATCTAGTGAACGGCCTCACCAAGGAAAGCCCAAGGTAGGCCTCTGGGCCCGTGCCTCTTCAAAAGTCTGCAGTGCTTCAGGAAAAACTGTGCTTTAGTTGCAATAGGAAGGCAAGTCGTCTTCTTCCTGGAGGCAGGGTGACTTCAGGTAGGAGGTCCTGGATGGAAGGAGAAGCCTAGTGTTTTTCTCTGTGCAGCTCAGACCAGGGAATGAGTGCGACTTCCACGGCATGTAGGAACTTGCTAGAACGGTGCTCGTGAACCTTGTATGAGTGCTGGCTTACTCAAGATGTCCCAATAAGAGTGCACTGTGTTGCCCTACACTCGGCATACACACTGTGAGTCGGAAAGCTACGGGCCTGGATATTGCTTAGAAGGGCCAGGGGAGCCTGAGGGTACTTGCTCTTCTTGCAGGGAATAGGGTTTCCAGGCGAGGCACCTAGGAGTCCTGAAAAGCGTACTGGCGTTAAAATGCTGCAGAGCGGCGACTACGGCCTCATGGAAACGGCTACACACCTCCGCTTCTGCATAGCATTTCAGGGCCTTACCTCGAGGCAAGTTCTCCCGTTGCTTGCACTGTGAGCGACACAGCATGTTAGGATGCTGTATTTCTCCTTGAATAGAGTGACTTCAGGAAAGAGGTCCTCGATAAATTCTAAGAAGAGTGTGTTCTCAGGGCAGCTCAGACGAGGGCAATCTCGAAAACTTGCAGGACATGTTGGACTGCCTAGAAATGTGGTTCTGATGCTGTTCGAGTGCTCTGGAAATATAGCTCTATTGAAGTAACGTACAGTGTGTTGCCAGAGACTCGGCAGACACAGAGGGCCTCCGAGGGTCGTATGGGAATCAATGCTGCTCAGCAGGCCCACAGGGGTGTGGAGGGCGTCAGTGATCTTGGAACAAAAATGATGCTCACCCGAAGGGCCTAGGAGTCCTGAAAAGGGTGCTTCCTTTAACATAAAGCGGAACCTCCACTAAGAGCTCATGGAAAGAGCTGCATGCCTCCCTTTCTGCAGGGCTACTCAGGGCCTTACCTCGAGGCAAGGACTCACGTTGAGATTCCCTTTAGCTCTAGAGCATGGCAAGGTGAGCCCCACCCCGGCCAAAGAAGCTCCGTGTGTAGCCAGAGAAAACTCATTTTCTTCCCACACCAATGTAGAGGGACCAGAGGCCTGTCAACAGCAGAGAATTTCAGGGAGCTTCCCGGCGGCAAGAATGGAGCTTTCCAAATGGAAAGCAAGGCTAGTACCATCATGCCCCCATTTCCATGGGCACAGGCAGCATACATCTCTGTGGTTTTTAACAAGTCCAATGAGACACAGAGTACACACTGTTTTCCTCCCTTAATCAACTTCTCGAGGCAGGGTGTTCTGCATCTAGTGAACGGCCTCACCAAGGAAAGCCCAAGCTAGGCCTCTGGGCCCGTGCCTCTTCACAAGTCTGCAGTGCTTCAGGAAAAACTGTGCTTTAGTTGCAATAGGAAGGCAAGTCGTCTTCTTCCTGGAGGCAGGGTGACTTCAGGTAGGAGGTCCTGGATGGAAGGAGAAGCCTAGTGTTTTTCTCTGTGCAGCTCAGACCAGGGAATGAGTGCGACTTCCACGGCATGTAGGAACTTGCTAGAACGGTGCTCGTGAACCTGTATGAGTGCTGGCTTACTCAAGATGTCCCAATAAGAGTGCACTGTGTTGCCCTACACTCGGCATACACACTGTGAGTCGGAAAGCTACGGGCCTGGATATTGCTTAGAAGGGCCAGGGGAGCCTGAGGGTACTTGCTCTTCTTGCAGGGAATAGGGTTTCCAGGCGAGGCACCTAGGAGTCCTGAAAAGCGTACTGGCGTTAAAATGCTGCAGAGCGGCGACTACGGCCTCATGGAAACGGCTACACACCTCCGCTTCTGCATAGCATTTCAGGGCCTTACCTCGAGGCAAGTTCTCCCGTTGCTTGCACTGTGAGCGACACAGCATGTTAGGATGCTGTATTTCTCCTTGAATAGAGTGACTTCAGGAAAGAGGTCCTCGATAAATTCTAAGAAGAGTGTGTTCTCAGGGCAGCTCAGACGAGGGCAATCTCGAAAACTTGCAGGACATGTTGGACTGCCTAGAAATGTGGTTCTGATGCTGTTCGACTGCTCTGGAAATATAGCTCTATTGAAGTAACGTACAGTGTGTTGCCAGAGACTCGGCAGACACAGAGGGCCTCCGAGGGTCGTATGGGAATCAATGCTGCTCAGCAGGCCCACAGGGGTGTGGAGGGCGTCAGTGATCTTGGAACAAAAATGATGCTCACCCGAAGGGCCTAGGAGTCCTGAAAAGGGTGCTTCCTTTAACATAAAGCGGAACCTCCACTAAGAGCTCATGGAAAGAGCTGCATGCCTCCCTTTCTGCAGGGCTACTCAGGGCCTTACCTCGAGGCAAGGACTCACGTTGAGATTCCCTTTAGCTCTAGAGCATGGCAAGGTGAGCCCCAACCGGGCCAATGAAGCTCCGTGTGTAGCCAGAGAAATCTCATTTTCTTCCCACACCCATGCCTACAGTGGCCAGAGAGCTGTTAACAGCAGAGAATTTCAGGGAGCTTCACGGCAGCAAGAATGGGGCTTTCCAAATGGAAAGCAAGGCTAGTACCATCATGCCCCCATTACCATGGGCACAGGCAGCATACATCTCTGTGGTTTCTAACAAGTCAAAAGAACCACAGGGTACACACTGGTTGCTTCCCTGAATCAACTTCTCGAGGCAGGGTGTTCTGCGTCTTGTGAACGGCCTCACCAAGGAAGGCCCTAGCTAGGCCCATGGGCCCGTGCCTCTTCAAAAGCCTGCAGTGCTACAGGAAAAACTCTGCTTTAGTTGCAATGAGAATGCAAGCAGTGTTTCTCCTGATGGCAGTGTAACTTCAGGTAAGAGGTCTTAGATGGAAGAAGAAGCCTAGTGTTTTTCCTCTGTGCAGCTCAGTCTAAAGAATGAGTTCGACTTCCACGGCATGTTGGAACTTGCTAGAACGGTGCTCGTGAACTCGTGCGAGTGCTGTGAATCAAGATATGACAAGAAAGAGTGCAGTGTGTTGCCCATGACTCAGCAGACACAGAGGAACTCCGAGGGACCAATGGGCCTCGTTGTTGCTCAGCAGGCCTACAGGGGTGTGGAGATACTCAGGGATCTTGGAACAAAAATGATGCTCACCCGAGAGGCCTAGGAGTCCTGAAAAGGGTACTTCCTTTAAAGTAAAGGAGAACAGCGACTAAGAACTAATGGAAAGAGCTGAATGCCTCCCTTTCTGCAGGGCTACTCAGGGCCTTACCTCGAGGCAAGGACTCACGTTGAGATTCCCTTTAGCTCTAGAGCATGGCAAGGTGAGCCCCACCCCGGCCAAAGAAGCTCCGTGTGTAGCCAGAGAAAACTCATTTTCTTCCCACACCAATGTAGAGGGACCAGAGGCCTGTCAACAGCAGAGAATTTCAGGGAGCTTCCCGGCGGCAAGACTGGAGCTTTCCAAACGGAAAGCAAGGCTAGTACCATCATGCCCCCATTTCCATGGGCACAGGCAGCATACATCTCTGTGGTTTTTAACAAGTCCAATGAGACACAGAGTACACACTGTTTTCCTCCCTTAATCAACTTCTCGAGGCAGGGTGTTCTGCATCTAGTGAACGGCCTCACCAAGGAAAGCCCAAGCTAGGCCTCTGGGCCCGTGCCTCTTCAAAAGTCTGCAGTGCTTCAGGAAAAACTGTGCTTTAGTTGCAATAGGAAGGCAAGTCGTCTTCTTCCTGGAGGCAGGGTGACTTCAGGTAGGAGGTCCTGGATGGAAGGAGAAGCCTAGTGTTTTTCTCTGTGCAGCTCAGACCAGGGAATGAGTGCGACTTCCACGGCATGTAGGAACTTGCTAGAACGGTGCTCGTGAACCTTGTATGAGTGCTGGCTTACTCAAGATGTCCCGATAAGAGTGCACTGTGTTGCCCTACACTCGGCATACACACTGTGAGTCGGAAAGCTACGGGCCTGGATATTGCTTAGAAGGGCCAGGGGAGCCTGAGGGTACTTGCTCTTCTTGCAGGGAATAGGGTTTCCAGGCGAGGCACCTAGGAGTCCTGAAAAGCGTACTGGCGTTAAAATGCTGCAGAGCGGCGACTACGGCCTCATGGAAACGGCTACACACCTCCGCTTCTGCATAGCATTTCAGGGCCTTACCTCGAGGCAAGTTCTCCCGTTGCTTGCACTGTGAGCGACACAGCATGTTAGGATGCTGTATTTCTCCTTGAATAGAGTGACTTCAGGAAAGAGGTCCTCGATAAATTCTAAGAAGAGTGTGTTCTCAGGGCAGCTCAGACGAGGGCAATCTCGAAAACTTGCAGGACATGTTGGACTGCCTAGAAATGTGGTTCTGATGCTGTTCGAGTGCTCTGGAAATATAGCTCTATTGAAGTAACGTACAGTGTGTTGCCAGAGACTCGGCAGACACAGAGGGCCTCCGAGGGTCGTATGGGAATCAATGCTGCTCAGCAGGCCCACAGGGGTGTGGAGGGCGTCAGTGATCTTGGAACAAAAATGATGCTCACCCGAAGGGCCTAGGAGTCCTGAAAAGGGTGCTTCCTTTAACATAAAGCGGAACCTCCACTAAGAGCTCATGGAAAGAGCTGCATGCCTCCCTTTCTGCAGGGCTACTCAGGGCCTTACCTCGAGGCAAGGACTCACGTTGAGATTCCCTTTAGCTCTAGAGCATGGCAAGGTGAGCCCCAACCGGGCCAATGAAGCTCCGTGTGTAGCCAGAGAAATCTCATTTTCTTCCCACACCCATGCCTACAGTGGCCAGAGAGCTGTTAACAGCAGAGAATTTCAGGGAGCTTCACGGCAGCAAGAATGGGGCTTTCCAAATGGAAAGCAAGGCTAGTACCATCATGCCCCCATTACCATGGGCACAGGCAGCATACATCTCTGTGGTTTCTAACAAGTCAAAAGAACCACAGGGTACACACTGGTTGCTTCCCTGAATCAACTTCTCGAGGCAGGGTGTTCTGCGTCTTGTGAACGGCCTCACCAAGGAAGGCCCTAGCTAGGCCCATGGGCCCGTGCCTCTTCAAAAGCCTGCAGTGCTACAGGAAAAACTCTGCTTTAGTTGCAATGAGAATGCAAGCAGTGTTTCTCCTGATGGCAGTGTAACTTCAGGTAAGAGGTCTTAGATGGAAGAAGAAGCCTAGTGTTTTTCCTCTGTGCAGCTCAGTCTAAAGAATGAGTTCGACTTCCACGGCATGTTGGAACTTGCTAGAACGGTGCTCGTGAACTCGTGCGAGTGCTGTGAATCAAGATATGACAAGAAAGAGTGCAGTGTGTTGCCCATGACTCAGCAGACACAGAGGAACTCCGAGGGACCAATGGGCCTCGTTGTTGCTCAGCAGGCCTACAGGGGTGTGGAGATACTCAGGGATCTTGGAACAAAAATGATGCTCACCCGAGAGGCCTAGGAGTCCTGAAAAGGGTACTTCCTTTAAAGTAAAGGAGAACAGCGACTAAGAACTAATGGAAAGAGCTGAATGCCTCCCTTTCTGCAGGGCTACTCAGGGCCTTACCTCGAGGCAAGGACTCACGTTGAGATTCCCTTTAGCTCTAGAGCATGGCAAGGTGAGCCCCACCCCGGCCAAAGAAGCTCCGTGTGTAGCCAGAGAAAACTCATTTTCTTCCCACACCAATGTAGAGGGACCAGAGGCCTGTCAACAGCAGAGAATTTCAGGGAGCTTCCCGGCGGCAAGACTGGAGCTTTCCAAACGGAAAGCAAGGCTAGTACCATCATGCCCCCATTTCCATGGGCACAGGCAGCATACATCTCTGTGGTTTTTAACAAGTCCAATGAGACACAGAGTACACACTGTTTTCCTCCCTTAATCAACTTCTCGAGGCAGGGTGTTCTGCATCTAGTGAACGGCCTCACCAAGGAAAGCCCAAGCTAGGCCTCTGGGCCCGTGCCTCTTCAAAAGTCTGCAGTGCTTCAGGAAAAACTGTGCTTTAGTTGCAATAGGAAGGCAAGTCGTCTTCTTCCTGGAGGCAGGGTGACTTCAGGTAGGAGGTCCTGGATGGAAGGAGAAGCCTAGTGTTTTTCTCTGTGCAGCTCAGACCAGGGAATGAGTGCGACTTCCACGGCATGTAGGAACTTGCTAGAACGGTGCTCGTGAACCTTGTATGAGTGCTGGCTTACTCAAGATGTCCCAATAAGAGTGCACTGTGTTGCCCTACACTCGGCATACACACTGTGAGTCGGAAAGCTACGGGCCTGGATATTGCTTAGAAGGGCCAGGGGAGCCTGAGGGTACTTGCTCTTCTTGCAGGGAATAGGGTTTCCAGGCGAGGCACCTAGGAGTCCTGAAAAGCGTACTGGCGTTAAAATGCTGCAGAGCGGCGACTACGGCCTCATGGAAACGGCTACACACCTCCGCTTCTGCATAGCATTTCAGGGCCTTACCTCGAGGCAAGTTCTCCCGTTGCTTGCACTGTGAGCGACACAGCATGTTAGGATGCTGTATTTCTCCTTGAATAGAGTGACTTCAGGAAAGAGGTCCTCGATAAATTCTAAGAAGAGTGTGTTCTCAGGGCAGCTCAGACGAGGGCAATCTCGAAAACTTGCAGGACATGTTGGACTGCCTAGAAATGTGGTTCTGATGCTGTTCGAGTGCTCTGGAAATATAGCTCTATTGAAGTAACGTACAGTGTGTTGCCAGAGACTCGGCAGACACAGAGGGCCTCCGAGGGTCGTATGGGAATCAATGCTGCTCAGCAGGCCCACAGGGGTGTGGAGGGCGTCAGTGATCTTGGAACAAAAATGATGCTCACCCGAAGGGCCTAGGAGTCCTGAAAAGGGTGCTTCCTTTAACATAAAGCGGAACCTCCACTAAGAGCTCATGGAAAGAGCTGCATGCCTCCCTTTCTGCAGGGCTACTCAGGGCCTTACCTCGAGGCAAGGACTCACGTTGAGATTCCCTTTAGCTCTAGAGCATGGCAAGGTGAGCCCCAACCGGGCCAATGAAGCTCCGTGTGTAGCCAGAGAAATCTCATTTTCTTCCCACACCCATGCCTACAGTGGCCAGAGAGCTGTTAACAGCAGAGAATTTCAGGGAGCTTCACGGCAGCAAGAATGGGGCTTTCCAAATGGAAAGCAAGGCTAGTACCATCATGCCCCCATTACCATGGGCACAGGCAGCATACATCTCTGTGGTTTCTAACAAGTCAAAAGAACCACAGGGTACACACTGGTTGCTTCCCTGAATCAACTTCTCGAGGCAGGGTGTTCTGCGTCTTGTGAACGGCCTCACCAAGGAAGGCCCTAGCTAGGCCCATGGGCCCGTGCCTCTTCAAAAGCCTGCAGTGCTACAGGAAAAACTCTGCTTTAGTTGCAATGAGAATGCAAGCAGTGTTTCTCCTGATGGCAGTGTAACTTCAGGTAAGAGGTCTTAGATGGAAGAAGAAGCCTAGTGTTTTTCCTCTGTGCAGCTCAGTCTAAAGAATGAGTTCGACTTCCACGGCATGTTGGAACTTGCTAGAACGGTGCTCGTGAACTCGTGCGAGTGCTGTGAATCAAGATATGACAAGAAAGAGTGCAGTGTGTTGCCCATGACTCAGCAGACACAGAGGAACTCCGAGGGACCAATGGGCCTCGTTGTTGCTCAGCAGGCCTACAGGGGTGTGGAGATACTCAGGGATCTTGGAACAAAAATGATGCTCACCCGAGAGGCCTAGGAGTCCTGAAAAGGGTACTTCCTTTAAAGTAAAGGAGAACAGCGACTAAGAACTAATGGAAAGAGCTGAATGCCTCCCTTTCTGCAGGGCTACTCAGGGCCTTACCTCGAGGCAAGGACTCACGTTGAGATTCCCTTTAGCTCTAGAGCATGGCAAGGTGAGCCCCACCCCGGCCAAAGAAGCTCCGTGTGTAGCCAGAGAAAACTCATTTTCTTCCCACACCAATGTAGAGGGACCAGAGGCCTGTCAACAGCAGAGAATTTCAGGGAGCTTCCCGGCGGCAAGACTGGAGCTTTCCAAACGGAAAGCAAGGCTAGTACCATCATGCCCCCATTTCCATGGGCACAGGCAGCATACATCTCTGTGGTTTTTAACAAGTCCAATGAGACACAGAGTACACACTGTTTTCCTCCCTTAATCAACTTCTCGAGGCAGGGTGTTCTGCATCTAGTGAACGGCCTCACCAAGGAAAGCCCAAGCTAGGCCTCTGGGCCCGTGCCTCTTCAAAAGTCTGCAGTGCTTCAGGAAAAACTGTGCTTTAGTTGCAATAGGAAGGCAAGTCGTCTTCTTCCTGGAGGCAGGGTGACTTCAGGTAGGAGGTCCTGGATGGAAGGAGAAGCCTAGTGTTTTTCTCTGTGCAGCTCAGACCAGGGAATGAGTGCGACTTCCACGGCATGTAGGAACTTGCTAGAACGGTGCTCGTGAACCTTGTATGAGTGCTGGCTTACTCAAGATGTCCCAATAAGAGTGCACTGTGTTGCCCTACACTCGGCATACACACTGTGAGTCGGAAAGCTACGGGCCTGGATATTGCTTAGAAGGGCCAGGGGAGCCTGAGGGTACTTGCTCTTCTTGCAGGGAATAGGGTTTCCAGGCGAGGCACCTAGGAGTCCTGAAAAGCGTACTGGCGTTAAAATGCTGCAGAGCGGCGACTACGGCCTCATGGAAACGGCTACACACCTCCGCTTCTGCATAGCATTTCAGGGCCTTACCTCGAGGCAAGTTCTCCCGTTGCTTGCACTGTGAGCGACACAGCATGTTAGGATGCTGTATTTCTCCTTGAATAGAGTGACTTCAGGAAAGAGGTCCTCGATAAATTCTAAGAAGAGTGTGTTCTCAGGGCAGCTCAGACGAGGGCAATCTCGAAAACTTGCAGGACATGTTGGACTGCCTAGAAATGTGGTTCTGATGCTGTTCGAGTGCTCTGGAAATATAGCTCTATTGAAGTAACGTACAGTGTGTTGCCAGAGACTCGGCAGACACAGAGGGCCTCCGAGGGTCGTATGGGAATCAATGCTGCTCAGCAGGCCCACAGGGGTGTGGAGGGCGTCAGTGATCTTGGAACAAAAATGATGCTCACCCGAAGGGCCTAGGAGTCCTGAAAAGGGTGCTTCCTTTAACATAAAGCGGAACCTCCACTAAGAGCTCATGGAAAGAGCTGCATGCCTCCCTTTCTGCAGGGCTACTCAGGGCCTTACCTCGAGGCAAGGACTCACGTTGAGATTCCCTTTAGCTCTAGAGCATGGCAAGGTGAGCCCCAACCGGGCCAATGAAGCTCCGTGTGTAGCCAGAGAAATCTCATTTTCTTCCCACACCCATGCCTACAGTGGCCAGAGAGCTGTTAACAGCAGAGAATTTCAGGGAGCTTCACGGCAGCAAGAATGGGGCTTTCCAAATGGAAAGCAAGGCTAGTACCATCATGCCCCCATTACCATGGGCACAGGCAGCATACATCTCTGTGGTTTCTAACAAGTCAAAAGAACCACAGGGTACACACTGGTTGCTTCCCTGAATCAACTTCTCGAGGCAGGGTGTTCTGCGTCTTGTGAACGGCCTCACCAAGGAAGGCCCTAGCTAGGCCCATGGGCCCGTGCCTCTTCAAAAGCCTGCAGTGCTACAGGAAAAACTCTGCTTTAGTTGCAATGAGAATGCAAGCAGTGTTTCTCCTGATGGCAGTGTAACTTCAGGTAAGAGGTCTTAGATGGAAGAAGAAGCCTAGTGTTTTTCCTCTGTGCAGCTCAGTCTAAAGAATGAGTTCGACTTCCACGGCATGTTGGAACTTGCTAGAACGGTGCTCGTGAACTCGTGCGAGTGCTGTGAATCAAGATATGACAAGAAAGAGTGCAGTGTGTTGCCCATGACTCAGCAGACACAGAGGAACTCCGAGGGACCAATGGGCCTCGTTGTTGCTCAGCAGGCCTACAGGGGTGTGGAGATACTCAGGGATCTTGGAACAAAAATGATGCTCACCCGAGAGGCCTAGGAGTCCTGAAAAGGGTACTTCCTTTAAAGTAAAGGAGAACAGCGACTAAGAACTAATGGAAAGAGCTGAATGCCTCCCTTTCTGCAGGGCTACTCAGGGCCTTACCTCGAGGCAAGGACTCACGTTGAGATTCCCTTTAGCTCTAGAGCATGGCAAGGTGAGCCCCACCCCGGCCAAAGAAGCTCCGTGTGTAGCCAGAGAAAACTCATTTTCTTCCCACACCAATGTAGAGGGACCAGAGGCCTGTCAACAGCAGAGAATTTCAGGGAGCTTCCCGGCGGCAAGACTGGAGCTTTCCAAACGGAAAGCAAGGCTAGTACCATCATGCCCCCATTTCCATGGGCACAGGCAGCATACATCTCTGTGGTTTTTAACAAGTCCAATGAGACACAGAGTACACACTGTTTTCCTCCCTTAATCAACTTCTCGAGGCAGGGTGTTCTGCATCTAGTGAACGGCCTCACCAAGGAAAGCCCAAGCTAGGCCTCTGGGCCCGTGCCTCTTCAAAAGTCTGCAGTGCTTCAGGAAAAACTGTGCTTTAGTTGCAATAGGAAGGCAAGTCGTCTTCTTCCTGGAGGCAGGGTGACTTCAGGTAGGAGGTCCTGGATGGAAGGAGAAGCCTAGTGTTTTTCTCTGTGCAGCTCAGACCAGGGAATGAGTGCGACTTCCACGGCATGTAGGAACTTGCTAGAACGGTGCTCGTGAACCTTGTATGAGTGCTGGCTTACTCAAGATGTCCCGATAAGAGTGCACTGTGTTGCCCTACACTCGGCATACACACTGTGAGTCGGAAAGCTACGGGCCTGGATATTGCTTAGAAGGGCCAGGGGAGCCTGAGGGTACTTGCTCTTCTTGCAGGGAATAGGGTTTCCAGGCGAGGCACCTAGGAGTCCTGAAAAGCGTACTGGCGTTAAAATGCTGCAGAGCGGCGACTACGGCCTCATGGAAACGGCTACACACCTCCGCTTCTGCATAGCATTTCAGGGCCTTACCTCGAGGCAAGTTCTCCCGTTGCTTGCACTGTGAGCGACACAGCATGTTAGGATGCTGTATTTCTCCTTGAATAGAGTGACTTCAGGAAAGAGGTCCTCGATAAATTCTAAGAAGAGTGTGTTCTCAGGGCAGCTCAGACGAGGGCAATCTCGAAAACTTGCAGGACATGTTGGACTGCCTAGAAATGTGGTTCTGATGCTGTTCGAGTGCTCTGGAAATATAGCTCTATTGAAGTAACGTACAGTGTGTTGCCAGAGACTCGGCAGACACAGAGGGCCTCCGAGGGTCGTATGGGAATCAATGCTGCTCAGCAGGCCCACAGGGGTGTGGAGGGCGTCAGTGATCTTGGAACAAAAATGATGCTCACCCGAAGGGCCTAGGAGTCCTGAAAAGGGTGCTTCCTTTAACATAAAGCGGAACCTCCACTAAGAGCTCATGGAAAGAGCTGCATGCCTCCCTTTCTGCAGGGCTACTCAGGGCCTTACCTCGAGGCAAGGACTCACGTTGAGATTCCCTTTAGCTCTAGAGCATGGCAAGGTGAGCCCCAACCGGGCCAATGAAGCTCCGTGTGTAGCCAGAGAAATCTCATTTTCTTCCCACACCCATGCCTACAGTGGCCAGAGAGCTGTTAACAGCAGAGAATTTCAGGGAGCTTCACGGCAGCAAGAATGGGGCTTTCCAAATGGAAAGCAAGGCTAGTACCATCATGCCCCCATTACCATGGGCACAGGCAGCATACATCTCTGTGGTTTCTAACAAGTCAAAAGAACCACAGGGTACACACTGGTTGCTTCCCTGAATCAACTTCTCGAGGCAGGGTGTTCTGCGTCTTGTGAACGGCCTCACCAAGGAAGGCCCTAGCTAGGCCCATGGGCCCGTGCCTCTTCAAAAGCCTGCAGTGCTACAGGAAAAACTCTGCTTTAGTTGCAATGAGAATGCAAGCAGTGTTTCTCCTGATGGCAGTGTAACTTCAGGTAAGAGGTCTTAGATGGAAGAAGAAGCCTAGTGTTTTTCCTCTGTGCAGCTCAGTCTAAAGAATGAGTTCGACTTCCACGGCATGTTGGAACTTGCTAGAACGGTGCTCGTGAACTCGTGCGAGTGCTGTGAATCAAGATATGACAAGAAAGAGTGCAGTGTGTTGCCCATGACTCAGCAGACACAGAGGAACTCCGAGGGACCAATGGGCCTCGTTGTTGCTCAGCAGGCCTACAGGGGTGTGGAGATACTCAGGGATCTTGGAACAAAAATGATGCTCACCCGAGAGGCCTAGGAGTCCTGAAAAGGGTACTTCCTTTAAAGTAAAGGAGAACAGCGACTAAGAACTAATGGAAAGAGCTGAATGCCTCCCTTTCTGCAGGGCTACTCAGGGCCTTACCTCGAGGCAAGGACTCACGTTGAGATTCCCTTTAGCTCTAGAGCATGGCAAGGTGAGCCCCACCCCGGCCAAAGAAGCTCCGTGTGTAGCCAGAGAAAACTCATTTTCTTCCCACACCAATGTAGAGGGACCAGAGGCCTGTCAACAGCAGAGAATTTCAGGGAGCTTCCCGGCGGCAAGACTGGAGCTTTCCAAACGGAAAGCAAGGCTAGTACCATCATGCCCCCATTTCCATGGGCACAGGCAGCATACATCTCTGTGGTTTTTAACAAGTCCAATGAGACACAGAGTACACACTGTTTTCCTCCCTTAATCAACTTCTCGAGGCAGGGTGTTCTGCATCTAGTGAACGGCCTCACCAAGGAAAGCCCAAGCTAGGCCTCTGGGCCCGTGCCTCTTCAAAAGTCTGCAGTGCTTCAGGAAAAACTGTGCTTTAGTTGCAATAGGAAGGCAAGTCGTCTTCTTCCTGGAGGCAGGGTGACTTCAGGTAGGAGGTCCTGGATGGAAGGAGAAGCCTAGTGTTTTTCTCTGTGCAGCTCAGACCAGGGAATGAGTGCGACTTCCACGGCATGTAGGAACTTGCTAGAACGGTGCTCGTGAACCTTGTATGAGTGCTGGCTTACTCAAGATGTCCCGATAAGAGTGCACTGTGTTGCCCTACACTCGGCATACACACTGTGAGTCGGAAAGCTACGGGCCTGGATATTGCTTAGAAGGGCCAGGGGAGCCTGAGGGTACTTGCTCTTCTTGCAGGGAATAGGGTTTCCAGGCGAGGCACCTAGGAGTCCTGAAAAGCGTACTGGCGTTAAAATGCTGCAGAGCGGCGACTACGGCCTCATGGAAACGGCTACACACCTCCGCTTCTGCATAGCATTTCAGGGCCTTACCTCGAGGCAAGTTCTCCCGTTGCTTGCACTGTGAGCGACACAGCATGTTAGGATGCTGTATTTCTCCTTGAATAGAGTGACTTCAGGAAAGAGGTCCTCGATAAATTCTAAGAAGAGTGTGTTCTCAGGGCAGCTCAGACGAGGGCAATCTCGAAAACTTGCAGGACATGTTGGACTGCCTAGAAATGTGGTTCTGATGCTGTTCGAGTGCTCTGGAAATATAGCTCTATTGAAGTAACGTACAGTGTGTTGCCAGAGACTCGGCAGACACAGAGGGCCTCCGAGGGTCGTATGGGAATCAATGCTGCTCAGCAGGCCCACAGGGGTGTGGAGGGCGTCAGTGATCTTGGAACAAAAATGATGCTCACCCGAAGGGCCTAGGAGTCCTGAAAAGGGTGCTTCCTTTAACATAAAGCGGAACCTCCACTAAGAGCTCATGGAAAGAGCTGCATGCCTCCCTTTCTGCAGGGCTACTCAGGGCCTTACCTCGAGGCAAGGACTCACGTTGAGATTCCCTTTAGCTCTAGAGCATGGCAAGGTGAGCCCCAACCGGGCCAATGAAGCTCCGTGTGTAGCCAGAGAAATCTCATTTTCTTCCCACACCCATGCCTACAGTGGCCAGAGAGCTGTTAACAGCAGAGAATTTCAGGGAGCTTCACGGCAGCAAGAATGGGGCTTTCCAAATGGAAAGCAAGGCTAGTACCATCATGCCCCCATTACCATGGGCACAGGCAGCATACACCTCTGTGGTTTCTAACAAGTCAAAAGAACCACAGGGTACACACTGGTTGCTTCCCTGAATCAACTTCTCGAGGCAGGGTGTTCTGCGTCTTGTGAACGGCCTCACCAAGGAAGGCCCTAGCTAGGCCCATGGGCCCGTGCCTCTTCAAAAGCCTGCAGTGCTACAGGAAAAACTCTGCTTTAGTTGCAATGAGAATGCAAGCAGTGTTTCTCCTGATGGCAGTGTAACTTCAGGTAAGAGGTCTTAGATGGAAGAAGAAGCCTAGTGTTTTTCCTCTGTGCAGCTCAGTCTAAAGAATGAGTTCGACTTCCACGGCATGTTGGAACTTGCTAGAACGGTGCTCGTGAACTCGTGCGAGTGCTGTGAATCAAGATATGACAAGAAAGAGTGCAGTGTGTTGCCCATGACTCAGCAGACACAGAGGAACTCCGAGGGACCAATGGGCCTCGTTGTTGCTCAGCAGGCCTACAGGGGTGTGGAGATACTCAGGGATCTTGGAACAAAAATGATGCTCACCCGAGAGGCCTAGGAGTCCTGAAAAGGGTACTTCCTTTAAAGTAAAGGAGAACAGCGACTAAGAACTAATGGAAAGAGCTGAATGCCTCCCTTTCTGCAGGGCTACTCAGGGCCTTACCTCGAGGCAAGGACTCACGTTGAGACTCCCTTTAGCTCTAGAGCATGGCAAGGTGAGCCCCACCCCGGCCAAAGAAGCTCCGTGTGTAGCCAGAGAAAACTCATTTTCTTCCCACACCAATGTAGAGGGACCAGAGGCCTGTCAACAGCAGAGAATTTCAGGGAGCTTCCCGGCGGCAAGAATGGAGCTTTCCAAACGGAAAGCAAGGCTAGTACCATCATGCCCCCATTTCCATGGGCACAGGCAGCATACATCTCTGTGGTTTTTAACAAGTCCAATGAGACACAGAGTACACACTGTTTTCCTCCCTTAATCAACTTCTCGAGGCAGGGTGTTCTGCATCTAGTGAACGGCCTCACCAAGGAAAGCCCAAGCTAGGCCTCTGGGCCCGTGCCTCTTCAAAAGTCTGCAGTGCTTCAGGAAAAACTGTGCTTTAGTTGCAATAGGAAGGCAAGTCGTCTTCTTCCTGGAGGCAGGGTGACTTCAGGTAGGAGGTCCTGGATGGAAGGAGAAGCCTAGTGTTTTTCTCTGTGCAGCTCAGACCAGGGAATGAGTGCGACTTCCACGGCATGTAGGAACTTGCTAGAACGGTGCTCGTGAACCTTGTATGAGTGCTGGCTTACTCAAGATGTCCCGATAAGAGTGCACTGTGTTGCCCTACACTCGGCATACACACTGTGAGTCGGAAAGCTACGGGCCTGGATATTGCTTAGAAGGGCCAGGGGAGCCTGAGGGTACTTGCTCTTCTTGCAGGGAATAGGGTTTCCAGGCGAGGCACCTAGGAGTCCTGAAAAGCGTACTGGCGTTAAAATGCTGCAGAGCGGCGACTACGGCCTCATGGAAACGGCTACACACCTCCGCTTCTGCATAGCATTTCAGGGCCTTACCTCGAGGCAAGTTCTCCCGTTGCTTGCACTGTGAGCGACACAGCATGTTAGGATGCTGTATTTCTCCTTGAATAGAGTGACTTCAGGAAAGAGGTCCTCGATAAATTCTAAGAAGAGTGTGTTCTCAGGGCAGCTCAGACGAGGGCAATCTCGAAAACTTGCAGGACATGTTGGACTGCCTAGAAATGTGGTTCTGATGCTGTTCGAGTGCTCTGGAAATATAGCTCTATTGAAGTAACGTACAGTGTGTTGCCAGAGACTCGGCAGACACAGAGGGCCTCCGAGGGTCGTATGGGAATCAATGCTGCTCAGCAGGCCCACAGGGGTGTGGAGGGCGTCAGTGATCTTGGAACAAAAATGATGCTCACCCGAAGGGCCTAGGAGTCCTGAAAAGGGTGCTTCCTTTAACATAAAGCGGAACCTCCACTAAGAGCTCATGGAAAGAGCTGCATGCCTCCCTTTCTGCAGGGCTACTCAGGGCCTTACCTCGAGGCAAGGACTCACGTTGAGATTCCCTTTAGCTCTAGAGCATGGCAAGGTGAGCCCCAACCGGGCCAATGAAGCTCCGTGTGTAGCCAGAGAAATCTCATTTTCTTCCCACACCCATGCCTACAGTGGCCAGAGAGCTGTTAACAGCAGAGAATTTCAGGGAGCTTCACGGCAGCAAGAATGGGGCTTTCCAAATGGAAAGCAAGGCTAGTACCATCATGCCCCCATTACCATGGGCACAGGCAGCATACACCTCTGTGGTTTCTAACAAGTCAAAAGAACCACAGGGTACACACTGGTTGCTTCCCTGAATCAACTTCTCGAGGCAGGGTGTTCTGCGTCTTGTGAACGGCCTCACCAAGGAAGGCCCTAGCTAGGCCCATGGGCCCGTGCCTCTTCAAAAGCCTGCAGTGCTACAGGAAAAACTCTGCTTTAGTTGCAATGAGAATGCAAGCAGTGTTTCTCCTGATGGCAGTGTAACTTCAGGTAAGAGGTCTTAGATGGAAGAAGAAGCCTAGTGTTTTTCCTCTGTGCAGCTCAGTCTAAAGAATGAGTTCGACTTCCACGGCATGTTGGAACTTGCTAGAACGGTGCTCGTGAACTCGTGCGAGTGCTGTGAATCAAGATATGACAAGAAAGAGTGCAGTGTGTTGCCCATGACTCAGCAGACACAGAGGAACTCCGAGGGACCAATGGGCCTCGTTGTTGCTCAGCAGGCCTACAGGGGTGTGGAGATACTCAGGGATCTTGGAACAAAAATGATGCTCACCCGAGAGGCCTAGGAGTCCTGAAAAGGGTACTTCCTTTAAAGTAAAGGAGAACAGCGACTAAGAACTAATGGAAAGAGCTGAATGCCTCCCTTTCTGCAGGGCTACTCAGGGCCTTACCTCGAGGCAAGGACTCACGTTGAGATTCCCTTTAGCTCTAGAGCATGGCAAGGTGAGCCCCACCCCGGCCAAAGAAGCTCCGTGTGTAGCCAGAGAAAACTCATTTTCTTCCCACACCAATGTAGAGGGACCAGAGGCCTGTCAACAGCAGAGAATTTCAGGGAGCTTCCCGGCGGCAAGACTGGAGCTTTCCAAACGGAAAGCAAGGCTAGTACCATCATGCCCCCATTTCCATGGGCACAGGCAGCATACATCTCTGTGGTTTTTAACAAGTCCAATGAGACACAGAGTACACACTGTTTTCCTCCCTTAATCAACTTCTCGAGGCAGGGTGTTCTGCATCTAGTGAACGGCCTCACCAAGGAAAGCCCAAGCTAGGCCTCTGGGCCCGTGCCTCTTCAAAAGTCTGCAGTGCTTCAGGAAAAACTGTGCTTTAGTTGCAATAGGAAGGCAAGTCGTCTTCTTCCTGGAGGCAGGGTGACTTCAGGTAGGAGGTCCTGGATGGAAGGAGAAGCCTAGTGTTTTTCTCTGTGCAGCTCAGACCAGGGAATGAGTGCGACTTCCACGGCATGTAGGAACTTGCTAGAACGGTGCTCGTGAACCTTGTATGAGTGCTGGCTTACTCAAGATGTCCCAATAAGAGTGCACTGTGTTGCCCTACACTCGGCATACACACTGTGAGTCGGAAAGCTACGGGCCTGGATATTGCTTAGAAGGGCCAGGGGAGCCTGAGGGTACTTGCTCTTCTTGCAGGGAATAGGGTTTCCAGGCGAGGCACCTAGGAGTCCTGAAAAGCGTACTGGCGTTAAAATGCTGCAGAGCGGCGACTACGGCCTCATGGAAACGGCTACACACCTCCGCTTCTGCATAGCATTTCAGGGCCTTACCTCGAGGCAAGTTCTCCCGTTGCTTGCACTGTGAGCGACACAGCATGTTAGGATGCTGTATTTCTCCTTGAATAGAGTGACTTCAGGAAAGAGGTCCTCGATAAATTCTAAGAAGAGTGTGTTCTCAGGGCAGCTCAGACGAGGGCAATCTCGAAAACTTGCAGGACATGTTGGACTGCCTAGAAATGTGGTTCTGATGCTGTTCGAGTGCTCTGGAAATATAGCTCTATTGAAGTAACGTACAGTGTGTTGCCAGAGACTCGGCAGACACAGAGGGCCTCCGAGGGTCGTATGGGAATCAATGCTGCTCAGCAGGCCCACAGGGGTGTGGAGGGCGTCAGTGATCTTGGAACAAAAATGATGCTCACCCGAAGGGCCTAGGAGTCCTGAAAAGGGTGCTTCCTTTAACATAAAGCGGAACCTCCACTAAGAGCTCATGGAAAGAGCTGCATGCCTCCCTTTCTGCAGGGCTACTCAGGGCCTTACCTCGAGGCAAGGACTCACGTTGAGATTCCCTTTAGCTCTAGAGCATGGCAAGGTGAGCCCCAACCGGGCCAATGAAGCTCCGTGTGTAGCCAGAGAAATCTCATTTTCTTCCCACACCCATGCCTACAGTGGCCAGAGAGCTGTTAACAGCAGAGAATTTCAGGGAGCTTCACGGCAGCAAGAATGGGGCTTTCCAAATGGAAAGCAAGGCTAGTACCATCATGCCCCCATTACCATGGGCACAGGCAGCATACACCTCTGTGGTTTCTAACAAGTCAAAAGAACCACAGGGTACACACTGGTTGCTTCCCTGAATCAACTTCTCGAGGCAGGGTGTTCTGCGTCTTGTGAACGGCCTCACCAAGGAAGGCCCTAGCTAGGCCCATGGGCCCGTGCCTCTTCAAAAGCCTGCAGTGCTACAGGAAAAACTCTGCTTTAGTTGCAATGAGAATGCAAGCAGTGTTTCTCCTGATGGCAGTGTAACTTCAGGTAAGAGGTCTTAGATGGAAGAAGAAGCCTAGTGTTTTTCCTCTGTGCAGCTCAGTCTAAAGAATGAGTTCGACTTCCACGGCATGTTGGAACTTGCTAGAACGGTGCTCGTGAACTCGTGCGAGTGCTGTGAATCAAGATATGACAAGAAAGAGTGCAGTGTGTTGCCCATGACTCAGCAGACACAGAGGAACTCCGAGGGACCAATGGGCCTCGTTGTTGCTCAGCAGGCCTACAGGGGTGTGGAGATACTCAGGGATCTTGGAACAAAAATGATGCTCACCCGAGAGGCCTAGGAGTCCTGAAAAGGGTACTTCCTTTAAAGTAAAGGAGAACAGCGACTAAGAACTAATGGAAAGAGCTGAATGCCTCCCTTTCTGCAGGGCTACTCAGGGCCTTACCTCGAGGCAAGGACTCACGTTGAGATTCCCTTTAGCTCTAGAGCATGGCAAGGTGAGCCCCACCCCGGCCAAAGAAGCTCCGTGTGTAGCCAGAGAAAACTCATTTTCTTCCCACACCAATGTAGAGGGACCAGAGGCCTGTCAACAGCAGAGAATTTCAGGGAGCTTCCCGGCGGCAAGACTGGAGCTTTCCAAACGGAAAGCAAGGCTAGTACCATCATGCCCCCATTTCCATGGGCACAGGCAGCATACATCTCTGTGGTTTTTAACAAGTCCAATGAGACACAGAGTACACACTGTTTTCCTCCCTTAATCAACTTCTCGAGGCAGGGTGTTCTGCATCTAGTGAACGGCCTCACCAAGGAAAGCCCAAGCTAGGCCTCTGGGCCCGTGCCTCTTCAAAAGTCTGCAGTGCTTCAGGAAAAACTGTGCTTTAGTTGCAATAGGAAGGCAAGTCGTCTTCTTCCTGGAGGCAGGGTGACTTCAGGTAGGAGGTCCTGGATGGAAGGAGAAGCCTAGTGTTTTTCTCTGTGCAGCTCAGACCAGGGAATGAGTGCGACTTCCACGGCATGTAGGAACTTGCTAGAACGGTGCTCGTGAACCTTGTATGAGTGCTGGCTTACTCAAGATGTCCCAATAAGAGTGCACTGTGTTGCCCTACACTCGGCATACACACTGTGAGTCGGAAAGCTACGGGCCTGGATATTGCTTAGAAGGGCCAGGGGAGCCTGAGGGTACTTGCTCTTCTTGCAGGGAATAGGGTTTCCAGGCGAGGCACCTAGGAGTCCTGAAAAGCGTACTGGCGTTAAAATGCTGCAGAGCGGCGACTACGGCCTCATGGAAACGGCTACACACCTCCGCTTCTGCATAGCATTTCAGGGCCTTACCTCGAGGCAAGTTCTCCCGTTGCTTGCACTGTGAGCGACACAGCATGTTAGGATGCTGTATTTCTCCTTGAATAGAGTGACTTCAGGAAAGAGGTCCTCGATAAATTCTAAGAAGAGTGTGTTCTCAGGGCAGCTCAGACGAGGGCAATCTCGAAAACTTGCAGGACATGTTGGACTGCCTAGAAATGTGGTTCTGATGCTGTTCGAGTGCTCTGGAAATATAGCTCTATTGAAGTAACGTACAGTGTGTTGCCAGAGACTCGGCAGACACAGAGGGCCTCCGAGGGTCGTATGGGAATCAATGCTGCTCAGCAGGCCCACAGGGGTGTGGAGGGCGTCAGTGATCTTGGAACAAAAATGATGCTCACCCGAAGGGCCTAGGAGTCCTGAAAAGGGTGCTTCCTTTAACATAAAGCGGAACCTCCACTAAGAGCTCATGGAAAGAGCTGCATGCCTCCCTTTCTGCAGGGCTACTCAGGGCCTTACCTCGAGGCAAGGACTCACGTTGAGATTCCCTTTAGCTCTAGAGCATGGCAAGGTGAGCCCCAACCGGGCCAATGAAGCTCCGTGTGTAGCCAGAGAAATCTCATTTTCTTCCCACACCCATGCCTACAGTGGCCAGAGAGCTGTTAACAGCAGAGAATTTCAGGGAGCTTCACGGCAGCAAGAATGGGGCTTTCCAAATGGAAAACAAGGCTAGTACCATCATGCCCCCATTACCATGGGCACAGGCAGCATACATCTCTGTGGTTTCTAACAAGTCAAAAGAACCACAGGGTACACACTGGTTGCTTCCCTGAATCAACTTCTCGAGGCAGGGTGTTCTGCGTCTTGTGAACGGCCTCACCAAGGAAGGCCCTAGCTAGGCCCATGGGCCCGTGCCTCTTCAAAAGCCTGCAGTGCTACAGGAAAAACTCTGCTTTAGTTGCAATAAGAATGCAAGCAGTGTTTCTCCTGATGGCAGTGTAACTTCAGGTAAGAGGTCTTAGATGGAAGAAGAAGCCTAGTGTTTTTCCTCTGTGCAGCTCAGTCTAAAGAATGAGTTCGACTTCCACGGCATGTTGGAACTTGCTAGAACGGTGCTCGTGAACTTGTGCGAGTGCTGTGAATCAAGATATGACAAGAAAGAGTGCAGTGTGTTGCCCATGACTCAGCAGACACAGAGGAACTCCGAGGGACCAATGGGCCTCGTTGTTGCTCAGCAGGCCTACAGGGGTGTGGAGATACTCAGGGATCTTGGAACAAAAATGATGCTCACCCGAGAGGCCTAGGAGTCCTGAAAAGGGTACTTCCTTTAAAGTAAAGGAGAACAGCGACTAAGAACTAATGGAAAGAGCTGAATGCCTCCCTTTCTGCAGGGCTACTCAGGGCCTTACCTCGAGGCAAGGACTCACGTTGAGATTCCCTTTAGCTCTAGAGCATGGCAAGGTGAGCCCCACCCCGGCCAAAGAAGCTCCGTGTGTAGCCAGAGAAAACTCATTTTCTTCCCACACCAATGTAGAGGGACCAGAGGCCTGTCAACAGCAGAGAATTTCAGGGAGCTTCCCGGCGGCAAGAATGGAGCTTTCCAAACGGAAAGCAAGGCTAGTACCATCATGCCCCCATTTCCATGGGCACAGGCAGCATACATCTCTGTGGTTTTTAACAAGTCCAATGAGACACAGAGTACACACTGTTTTCCTCCCTTAATCAACTTCTCGAGGCAGGGTGTTCTGCATCTAGTGAACGGCCTCACCAAGGAAAGCCCAAGCTAGGCCTCTGGGCCCGTGCCTCTTCAAAAGTCTGCAGTGCTTCAGGAAAAACTGTGCTTTAGTTGCAATAGGAAGGCAAGTCGTCTTCTTCCTGGAGGCAGGGTGACTTCAGGTAGGAGGTCCTGGATGGAAGGAGAAGCCTAGTGTTTTTCTCTGTGCAGCTCAGACCAGGGAATGAGTGCGACTTCCACGGCATGTAGGAACTTGCTAGAACGGTGCTCGTGAACCTTGTATGAGTGCTGGCTTACTCAAGATGTCCCAATAAGAGTGCACTGTGTTGCCCTACACTCGGCATACACACTGTGAGTCGGAAAGCTACGGGCCTGGATATTGCTTAGAAGGGCCAGGGGAGCCTGAGGGTACTTGCTCTTCTTGCAGGGAATAGGGTTTCCAGGCGAGGCACCTAGGAGTCCTGAAAAGCGTACTGGCGTTAAAATGCTGCAGAGCGGCGACTACGGCCTCATGGAAACGGCTACACACCTCCGCTTCTGCATAGCATTTCAGGGCCTTACCTCGAGGCAAGTTCTCCCGTTGCTTGCACTGTGAGCGACACAGCATGTTAGGATGCTGTATTTCTCCTTGAATAGAGTGACTTCAGGAAAGAGGTCCTCGATAAATTCTAAGAAGAGTGTGTTCTCAGGGCAGCTCAGACGAGGGCAATCTCGAAAACTTGCAGGACATGTTGGACTGCCTAGAAATGTGGTTCTGATGCTGTTCGAGTGCTCTGGAAATATAGCTCTATTGAAGTAACGTACAGTGTGTTGCCAGAGACTCGGCAGACACAGAGGGCCTCCGAGGGTCGTATGGGAATCAATGCTGCTCAGCAGGCCCACAGGGGTGTGGAGGGCGTCAGTGATCTTGGAACAAAAATGATGCTCACCCGAAGGGCCTAGGAGTCCTGAAAAGGGTGCTTCCTTTAACATAAAGCGGAACCTCCACTAAGAGCTCATGGAAAGAGCTGCATGCCTCCCTTTCTGCAGGGCTACTCAGGGCCTTACCTCGAGGCAAGGACTCACGTTGAGATTCCCTTTAGCTCTAGAGCATGGCAAGGTGAGCCCCAACCGGGCCAATGAAGCTCCGTGTGTAGCCAGAGAAATCTCATTTTCTTCCCACACCCATGCCTACAGTGGCCAGAGAGCTGTTAACAGCAGAGAATTTCAGGGAGCTTCACGGCAGCAAGAATGGGGCTTTCCAAATGGAAAACAAGGCTAGTACCATCATGCCCCCATTACCATGGGCACAGGCAGCATACATCTCTGTGGTTTCTAACAAGTCAAAAGAACCACAGGGTACACACTGGTTGCTTCCCTGAATCAACTTCTCGAGGCAGGGTGTTCTGCGTCTTGTGAACGGCCTCACCAAGGAAGGCCCTAGCTAGGCCCATGGGCCCGTGCCTCTTCAAAAGCCTGCAGTGCTACAGGAAAAACTCTGCTTTAGTTGCAATAAGAATGCAAGCAGTGTTTCTCCTGATGGCAGTGTAACTTCAGGTAAGAGGTCTTAGATGGAAGAAGAAGCCTAGTGTTTTTCCTCTGTGCAGCTCAGTCTAAAGAATGAGTTCGACTTCCACGGCATGTTGGAACTTGCTAGAACGGTGCTCGTGAACTTGTGCGAGTGCTGTGAATCAAGATATGACAAGAAAGAGTGCAGTGTGTTGCCCATGACTCAGCAGACACAGAGGAACTCCGAGGGACCAATGGGCCTCGTTGTTGCTCAGCAGGCCTACAGGGGTGTGGAGATACTCAGGGATCTTGGAACAAAAATGATGCTCACCCGAGAGGCCTAGGAGTCCTGAAAAGGGTACTTCCTTTAAAGTAAAGGAGAACAGCGACTAAGAACTAATGGAAAGAGCTGAATGCCTCCCTTTCTGCAGGGCTACTCAGGGCCTTACCTCGAGGCAAGGACTCACGTTGAGATTCCCTTTAGCTCTAGAGCATGGCAAGGTGAGCCCCACCCCGGCCAAAGAAGCTCCGTGTGTAGCCAGAGAAAACTCATTTTCTTCCCACACCAATGTAGAGGGACCAGAGGCCTGTCAACAGCAGAGAATTTCAGGGAGCTTCCCGGCGGCAAGAATGGAGCTTTCCAAATGGAAAGCAAGGCTAGTACCATCATGCCCCCATTTCCATGGGCACAGGCAGCATACATCTCTGTGGTTTTTAACAAGTCCAATGAGACACAGAGTACACACTGTTTTCCTCCCTTAATCAACTTCTCGAGGCAGGGTGTTCTGCATCTAGTGAACGGCCTCACCAAGGAAAGCCCAAGCTAGGCCTCTGGGCCCGTGCCTCTTCAAAAGTCTGCAGTGCTTCAGGAAAAACTGTGCTTTAGTTGCAATAGGAAGGCAAGTCGTCTTCTTCCTGGAGGCAGGGTGACTTCAGGTAGGAGGTCCTGGATGGAAGGAGAAGCCTAGTGTTTTTCTCTGTGCAGCTCAGACCAGGGAATGAGTGCGACTTCCACGGCATGTAGGAACTTGCTAGAACGGTGCTCGTGAACCTTGTATGAGTGCTGGCTTACTCAAGATGTCCCAATAAGAGTGCACTGTGTTGCCCTACACTCGGCATACACACTGTGAGTCGGAAAGCTACGGGCCTGGATATTGCTTAGAAGGGCCAGGGGAGCCTGAGGGTACTTGCTCTTCTTGCAGGGAATAGGGTTTCCAGGCGAGGCACCTAGGAGTCCTGAAAAGCGTACTGGCGTTAAAATGCTGCAGAGCGGCGACTACGGCCTCATGGAAACGGCTACACACCTCCGCTTCTGCATAGCATTTCAGGGCCTTACCTCGAGGCAAGTTCTCCCGTTGCTTGCACTGTGAGCGACACAGCATGTTAGGATGCTGTATTTCTCCTTGAATAGAGTGACTTCAGGAAAGAGGTCCTCGATAAATTCTAAGAAGAGTGTGTTCTCAGGGCAGCTCAGACGAGGGCAATCTCGAAAACTTGCAGGACATGTTGGACTGCCTAGAAATGTGGTTCTGATGCTGTTCGAGTGCTCTGGAAATATAGCTCTATTGAAGTAACGTACAGTGTGTTGCCAGAGACTCGGCAGACACAGAGGGCCTCCGAGGGTCGTATGGGAATCAATGCTGCTCAGCAGGCCCACAGGGGTGTGGAGGGCGTCAGTGATCTTGGAACAAAAATGATGCTCACCCGAAGGGCCTAGGAGTCCTGAAAAGGGTGCTTCCTTTAACATAAAGCGGAACCTCCACTAAGAGCTCATGGAAAGAGCTGCATGCCTCCCTTTCTGCAGGGCTACTCAGGGCCTTACCTCGAGGCAAGGACTCACGTTGAGATTCCCTTTAGCTCTAGAGCATGGCAAGGTGAGCCCCACCCCGGCCAAAGAAGCTCCGTGTGTAGCCAGAGAAAACTCATTTTCTTCCCACACCAATGTAGAGGGACCAGAGGCCTGTCAACAGCAGAGAATTTCAGGGAGCTTCCCGGCGGCAAGAATGGAGCTTTCCAAATGGAAAGCAAGGCTAGTACCATCATGCCCCCATTTCCATGGGCACAGGCAGCATACATCTCTGTGGTTTTTAACAAGTCCAATGAGACACAGAGTACACACTGTTTTCCTCCCTTAATCAACTTCTCGAGGCAGGGTGTTCTGCATCTAGTGAACGGCCTCACCAAGGAAAGCCCAAGCTAGGCCTCTGGGCCCGTGCCTCTTCACAAGTCTGCAGTGCTTCAGGAAAAACTGTGCTTTAGTTGCAATAGGAAGGCAAGTCGTCTTCTTCCTGGAGGCAGGGTGACTTCAGGTAGGAGGTCCTGGATGGAAGGAGAAGCCTAGTGTTTTTCTCTGTGCAGCTCAGACCAGGGAATGAGTGCGACTTCCACGGCATGTAGGAACTTGCTAGAACGGTGCTCGTGAACCTGTATGAGTGCTGGCTTACTCAAGATGTCCCAATAAGAGTGCACTGTGTTGCCCTACACTCGGCATACACACTGTGAGTCGGAAAGCTACGGGCCTGGATATTGCTTAGAAGGGCCAGGGGAGCCTGAGGGTACTTGCTCTTCTTGCAGGGAATAGGGTTTCCAGGCGAGGCACCTAGGAGTCCTGAAAAGCGTACTGGCGTTAAAATGCTGCAGAGCGGCGACTACGGCCTCATGGAAACGGCTACACACCTCCGCTTCTGCATAGCATTTCAGGGCCTTACCTCGAGGCAAGTTCTCCCGTTGCTTGCACTGTGAGCGACACAGCATGTTAGGATGCTGTATTTCTCCTTGAATAGAGTGACTTCAGGAAAGAGGTCCTCGATAAATTCTAAGAAGAGTGTGTTCTCAGGGCAGCTCAGACGAGGGCAATCTCGAAAACTTGCAGGACATGTTGGACTGCCTAGAAATGTGGTTCTGATGCTGTTCGAGTGCTCTGGAAATATAGCTCTATTGAAGTAACGTACAGTGTGTTGCCAGAGACTCGGCAGACACAGAGGGCCTCCGAGGGTCGTATGGGAATCAATGCTGCTCAGCAGGCCCACAGGGGTGTGGAGGGCGTCAGTGATCTTGGAACAAAAATGATGCTCACCCGAAGGGCCTAGGAGTCCTGAAAAGGGTGCTTCCTTTAACATAAAGCGGAACCTCCACTAAGAGCTCATGGAAAGAGCTGCATGCCTCCCTTTCTGCAGGGCTACTCAGGGCCTTACCTCGAGGCAAGGACTCACGTTGAGATTCCCTTTAGCTCTAGAGCATGGCAAGGTGAGCCCCAACCGGGCCAATGAAGCTCCGTGTGTAGCCAGAGAAATCTCATTTTCTTCCCACACCCATGCCTACAGTGGCCAGAGAGCTGTTAACAGCAGAGAATTTCAGGGAGCTTCACGGCAGCAAGAATGGGGCTTTCCAAATGGAAAGCAAGGCTAGTACCATCATGCCCCCATTACCATGGGCACAGGCAGCATACATCTCTGTGGTTTCTAACAAGTCAAAAGAACCACAGGGTACACACTGGTTGCTTCCCTGAATCAACTTCTCGAGGCAGGGTGTTCTGCGTCTTGTGAACGGCCTCACCAAGGAAGGCCCTAGCTAGGCCCATGGGCCCGTGCCTCTTCAAAAGCCTGCAGTGCTACAGGAAAAACTCTGCTTTAGTTGCAATGAGAATGCAAGCAGTGTTTCTCCTGATGGCAGTGTAACTTCAGGTAAGAGGTCTTAGATGGAAGAAGAAGCCTAGTGTTTTTCCTCTGTGCAGCTCAGTCTAAAGAATGAGTTCGACTTCCACGGCATGTTGGAACTTGCTAGAACGGTGCTCGTGAACTCGTGCGAGTGCTGTGAATCAAGATATGACAAGAAAGAGTGCAGTGTGTTGCCCATGACTCAGCAGACACAGAGGAACTCCGAGGGACCAATGGGCCTCGTTGTTGCTCAGCAGGCCTACAGGGGTGTGGAGATACTCAGGGATCTTGGAACAAAAATGATGCTCACCCGAGAGGCCTAGGAGTCCTGAAAAGGGTACTTCCTTTAAAGTAAAGGAGAACAGCGACTAAGAACTAATGGAAAGAGCTGAATGCCTCCCTTTCTGCAGGGCTACTCAGGGCCTTACCTCGAGGCAAGGACTCACGTTGAGATTCCCTTTAGCTCTAGAGCATGGCAAGGTGAGCCCCACCCCGGCCAAAGAAGCTCCGTGTGTAGCCAGAGAAAACTCATTTTCTTCCCACACCAATGTAGAGGGACCAGAGGCCTGTCAACAGCAGAGAATTTCAGGGAGCTTCCCGGCGGCAAGAATGGAGCTTTCCAAACGGAAAGCAAGGCTAGTACCATCATGCCCCCATTTCCATGGGCACAGGCAGCATACATCTCTGTGGTTTTTAACAAGTCCAATGAGACACAGAGTACACACTGTTTTCCTCCCTTAATCAACTTCTCGAGGCAGGGTGTTCTGCATCTAGTGAACGGCCTCACCAAGGAAAGCCCAAGCTAGGCCTCTGGGCCCGTGCCTCTTCACAAGTCTGCAGTGCTTCAGGAAAAACTGTGCTTTAGTTGCAATAGGAAGGCAAGTCGTCTTCTTCCTGGAGGCAGGGTGACTTCAGGTAGGAGGTCCTGGATGGAAGGAGAAGCCTAGTGTTTTTCTCTGTGCAGCTCAGACCAGGGAATGAGTGCGACTTCCACGGCATGTAGGAACTTGCTAGAACGGTGCTCGTGAACCTTGTATGAGTGCTGGCTTACTCAAGATGTCCCAATAAGAGTGCACTGTGTTGCCCTACACTCGGCATACACACGGTGAGTCGGAAAGCTACGGGCCTGGATATTGCTTAGAAGGGCCAGGGGAGCCTGAGGGTACTTGCTCTTCTTGCAGGGAATAGGGTTTCCAGGCGAGGCACCTAGGAGTCCTGAAAAGCGTACTGGCGTTAAAATGCTGCAGAGCGGCGACTACGGCCTCATGGAAACGGCTACACACCTCCGCTTCTGCATAGCATTTCAGGGCCTTACCTCGAGGCAAGTTCTCCCGTTGCTTGCACTGTGAGCGACACAGCATGTTAGGATGCTGTATTTCTCCTTGAATAGAGTGACTTCAGGAAAGAGGTCCTCGATAAATTCTAAGAAGAGTGTGTTCTCAGGGCAGCTCAGACGAGGGCAATCTCGAAAACTTGCAGGACATGTTGGACTGCCTAGAAATGTGGTTCTGATGCTGTTCGACTGCTCTGGAAATATAGCTCTATTGAAGTAACGTACAGTGTGTTGCCAGAGACTCGGCAGACACAGAGGGCCTCCGAGGGTCGTATGGGAATCAATGCTGCTCAGCAGGCCCACAGGGGTGTGGAGGGCGTCAGTGATCTTGGAACAAAAATGATGCTCACCCGAAGGGCCTAGGAGTCCTGAAAAGGGTGCTTCCTTTAACATAAAGCGGAACCTCCACTAAGAGCTCATGGAAAGAGCTGCATGCCTCCCTTTCTGCAGGGCTACTCAGGGCCTTACCTCGAGGCAAGGACTCACGTTGAGATTCCCTTTAGCTCTAGAGCATGGCAAGGTGAGCCCCAACCGGGCCAATGAAGCTCCGTGTGTAGCCAGAGAAATCTCATTTTCTTCCCACACCCATGCCTACAGTGGCCAGAGAGCTGTTAACAGCAGAGAATTTCAGGGAGCTTCACGGCAGCAAGAATGGGGCTTTCCAAATGGAAAGCAAGGCTAGTACCATCATGCCCCCATTACCATGGGCACAGGCAGCATACATCTCTGTGGTTTCTAACAAGTCAAAAGAACCACAGGGTACACACTGGTTGCTTCCCTGAATCAACTTCTCGAGGCAGGGTGTTCTGCGTCTTGTGAACGGCCTCACCAAGGAAGGCCCTAGCTAGGCCCATGGGCCCGTGCCTCTTCAAAAGCCTGCAGTGCTACAGGAAAAACTCTGCTTTAGTTGCAATGAGAATGCAAGCAGTGTTTCTCCTGATGGCAGTGTAACTTCAGGTAAGAGGTCTTAGATGGAAGAAGAAGCCTAGTGTTTTTCCTCTGTGCAGCTCAGTCTAAAGAATGAGTTCGACTTCCACGGCATGTTGGAACTTGCTAGAACGGTGCTCGTGAACTCGTGCGAGTGCTGTGAATCAAGATATGACAAGAAAGAGTGCAGTGTGTTGCCCATGACTCAGCAGACACAGAGGAACTCCGAGGGACCAATGGGCCTCGTTGTTGCTCAGCAGGCCTACAGGGGTGTGGAGATACTCAGGGATCTTGGAACAAAAATGATGCTCACCCGAGAGGCCTAGGAGTCCTGAAAAGGGTACTTCCTTTAAAGTAAAGGAGAACAGCGACTAAGAACTAATGGAAAGAGCTGAATGCCTCCCTTTCTGCAGGGCTACTCAGGGCCTTACCTCGAGGCAAGGACTCACTTTGAGATTCCCTTTAGCTCTAGAGCATGGCAAGGTGAGCCCCACCCCGGCCAAAGAAGCTCCGTGTGTAGCCAGAGAAAACTCATTTTCTTCCCACACCAATGTAGAGGGACCAGAGGCCTGTCAACAGCAGAGAATTTCAGGGAGCTTCCCGGCGGCAAGAATGGAGCTTTCCAAACGGAAAGCAAGGCTAGTACCATCATGCCCCCATTTCCATGGGCACAGGCAGCATACATCTCTGTGGTTTTTAACAAGTCCAATGAGACACAGAGTACACACTGTTTTCCTCCCTTAATCAACTTCTCGAGGCAGGGTGTTCTGCATCTAGTGAACGGCCTCACCAAGGAAAGCCCAAGCTAGGCCTCTGGGCCCGTGCCTCTTCAAAAGTCTGCAGTGCTTCAGGAAAAACTGTGCTTTAGTTGCAATAGGAAGGCAAGTCGTCTTCTTCCTGGAGGCAGGGTGACTTCAGGTAGGAGGTCCTGGATGGAAGGAGAAGCCTAGTGTTTTTCTCTGTGCAGCTCAGACCAGGGAATGAGTGCGACTTCCACGGCATGTAGGAACTTGCTAGAACGGTGCTCGTGAACCTTGTATGAGTGCTGGCTTACTCAAGATGTCCCAATAAGAGTGCACTGTGTTGCCCTACACTCGGCATACACACTGTGAGTCGGAAAGCTACGGGCCTGGATATTGCTTAGAAGGGCCAGGGGAGCCTGAGGGTACTTGCTCTTCTTGCAGGGAATAGGGTTTCCAGGCGAGGCACCTAGGAGTCCTGAAAAGCGTACTGGCGTTAAAATGCTGCAGAGCGGCGACTACGGCCTCATGGAAACGGCTACACACCTCCGCTTCTGCATAGCATTTCAGGGCCTTACCTCGAGGCAAGTTCTCCCGTTGCTTGCACTGTGAGCGACACAGCATGTTAGGATGCTGTATTTCTCCTTGAATAGAGTGACTTCAGGAAAGAGGTCCTCGATAAATTCTAAGAGTGTGTTCTCAGGGCAGCTCAGACGAGGGCAATCTCGAAAACTTGCAGGACATGTTGGACTGCCTAGAAATGTGGTTCTGATGCTGTTCGAGTGCTCTGGAAATATAGCTCTATTGAAGTAACGTACAGTGTGTTGCCAGAGACTCGGCAGACACAGAGGGCCTCCGAGGGTCGTATGGGAATCAATGCTGCTCAGCAGGCCCACAGGGGTGTGGAGGGCGTCAGTGATCTTGGAACAAAAATGATGCTCACCCGAAGGGCCTAGGAGTCCTGAAAAGGGTGCTTCCTTTAACATAAAGCGGAACCTCCACTAAGAGCTCATGGAAAGAGCTGCATGCCTCCCTTTCTGCAGGGCTACTCAGGGCCTTACCTCGAGGCAAGGACTCACGTTGAGATTCCCTTTAGCTCTAGAGCATGGCAAGGTGAGCCCCACCCCGGCCAAAGAAGCTCCGTGTGTAGCCAGAGAAAACTCATTTTCTTCCCACACCAATGTAGAGGGACCAGAGGCCTGTCAACAGCAGAGAATTTCAGGGAGCTTCCCGGCGGCAAGAATGGAGCTTTCCAAACGGAAAGCAAGGCTAGTACCATCATGCCCCCATTTCCATGGGCACAGGCAGCATACATCTCTGTGGTTTTTAACAAGTCCAATGAGACACAGAGTACACACTGTTTTCCTCCCTTAATCAACTTCTCGAGGCAGGGTGTTCTGCATCTAGTGAACGGCCTCACCAAGGAAAGCCCAAGCTAGGCCTCTGGGCCCGTGCCTCTTCACAAGTCTGCAGTGCTTCAGGAAAAACTGTGCTTTAGTTGCAATAGGAAGGCAAGTCGTCTTCTTCCTGGAGGCAGGGTGACTTCAGGTAGGAGGTCCTGGATGGAAGGGGAAGCCTAGTGTTTTTCTCTGTGCAGCTCAGACCAGGGAATGAGTGCGACTTCCACGGCATGTAGGAACTTGCTAGAACGGTGCTCGTGAACCTTGTATGAGTGCTGGCTTACTCAAGATGTCCCAATAAGAGTGCACTGTGTTGCCCTACACTCGGCATACACACTGTGAGTCGGAAAGCTACGGGCCTGGATATTGCTTAGAAGGGCCAGGGGAGCCTGAGGGTACTTGCTCTTCTTGCAGGGAATAGGGTTTCCAGGCGAGGCACCTAGGAGTCCTGAAAAGCGTACTGGCGTTAAAATGCTGCAGAGCGGCGACTACGGCCTCATGGAAACGGCTACACACCTCCGCTTCTGCATAGCATTTCAGGGCCTTACCTCGAGGCAAGTTCTCCCGTTGCTTGCACTGTGAGCGACACAGCATGTTAGGATGCTGTATTTCTCCTTGAATAGAGTGACTTCAGGAAAGAGGTCCTCGATAAATTCTAAGAAGAGTGTGTTCTCAGGGCAGCTCAGACGAGGGCAATCTCGAAAACTTGCAGGACATGTTGGACTGCCTAGAAATGTGGTTCTGATGCTGTTCGAGTGCTCTGGAAATATAGCTCTATTGAAGTAACGTACAGTGTGTTGCCAGAGACTCGGCAGACACAGAGGGCCTCCGAGGGTCGTATGGGAATCAATGCTGCTCAGCAGGCCCACAGGGGTGTGGAGGGCGTCAGTGATCTTGGAACAAAAATGATGCTCACCCGAAGGGCCTAGGAGTCCTGAAAAGGGTGCTTCCTTTAACATAAAGCGGAACCTCCACTAAGAGCTCATGGAAAGAGCTGCATGCCTCCCTTTCTGCAGGGCTACTCAGGGCCTTACCTCGAGGCAAGGACTCACGTTGAGATTCCCTTTAGCTCTAGAGCATGGCAAGGTGAGCCCCAACCGGGCCAATGAAGCTCCGTGTGTAGCCAGAGAAATCTCATTTTCTTCCCACACCCATGCCTACAGTGGCCAGAGAGCTGTTAACAGCAGAGAATTTCAGGGAGCTTCACGGCAGCAAGAATGGGGCTTTCCAAATGGAAAGCAAGGCTAGTACCATCATGCCCCCATTACCATGGGCACAGGCAGCATACATCTCTGTGGTTTCTAACAAGTCAAAAGAACCACAGGGTACACACTGGTTGCTTCCCTGAATCAACTTCTCGAGGCAGGGTGTTCTGCGTCTTGTGAACGGCCTCACCAAGGAAGGCCCTAGCTAGGCCCATGGGCCCGTGCCTCTTCAAAAGCCTGCAGTGCTACAGGAAAAACTCTGCTTTAGTTGCAATGAGAATGCAAGCAGTGTTTCTCCTGATGGCAGTGTAACTTCAGGTAAGAGGTCTTAGATGGAAGAAGAAGCCTAGTGTTTTTCCTCTGTGCAGCTCAGTCTAAAGAATGAGTTCGACTTCCACGGCATGTTGGAACTTGCTAGAACGGTGCTCGTGAACTCGTGCGAGTGCTGTGAATCAAGATATGACAAGAAAGAGTGCAGTGTGTTGCCCATGACTCAGCAGACACAGAGGAACTCCGAGGGACCAATGGGCCTCGTTGTTGCTCAGCAGGCCTACAGGGGTGTGGAGATACTCAGGGATCTTGGAACAAAAATGATGCTCACCCGAGAGGCCTAGGAGTCCTGAAAAGGGTACTTCCTTTAAAGTAAAGGAGAACAGCGACTAAGAACTAATGGAAAGAGCTGAATGCCTCCCTTTCTGCAGGGCTACTCAGGGCCTTACCTCGAGGCAAGGACTCACGTTGAGATTCCCTTTAGCTCTAGAGCATGGCAAGGTGAGCCCCACCCCGGCCAAAGAAGCTCCGTGTGTAGCCAGAGAAAACTCATTTTCTTCCCACACCAATGTAGAGGGACCAGAGGCCTGTCAACAGCAGAGAATTTCAGGGAGCTTCCCGGCGGCAAGACTGGAGCTTTCCAAACGGAAAGCAAGGCTAGTACCATCATGCCCCCATTTCCATGGGCACAGGCAGCATACATCTCTGTGGTTTTTAACAAGTCCAATGAGACACAGAGTACACACTGTTTTCCTCCCTTAATCAACTTCTCGAGGCAGGGTGTTCTGCATCTAGTGAACGGCCTCACCAAGGAAAGCCCAAGCTAGGCCTCTGGGCCCGTGCCTCTTCAAAAGTCTGCAGTGCTTCAGGAAAAACTGTGCTTTAGTTGCAATAGGAAGGCAAGTCGTCTTCTTCCTGGAGGCAGGGTGACTTCAGGTAGGAGGTCCTGGATGGAAGGAGAAGCCTAGTGTTTTTCTCTGTGCAGCTCAGACCAGGGAATGAGTGCGACTTCCACGGCATGTAGGAACTTGCTAGAACGGTGCTCGTGAACCTTGTATGAGTGCTGGCTTACTCAAGATGTCCCAATAAGAGTGCACTGTGTTGCCCTACACTCGGCATACACACTGTGAGTCGGAAAGCTACGGGCCTGGATATTGCTTAGAAGGGCCAGGGGAGCCTGAGGGTACTTGCTCTTCTTGCAGGGAATAGGGTTTCCAGGCGAGGCACCTAGGAGTCCTGAAAAGCGTACTGGCGTTAAAATGCTGCAGAGCGGCGACTACGGCCTCATGGAAACGGCTACACACCTCCGCTTCTGCATAGCATTTCAGGGCCTTACCTCGAGGCAAGTTCTCCCGTTGCTTGCACTGTGAGCGACACAGCATGTTAGGATGCTGTATTTCTCCTTGAATAGAGTGACTTCAGGAAAGAGGTCCTCGATAAATTCTAAGAAGAGTGTGTTCTCAGGGCAGCTCAGACGAGGGCAATCTCGAAAACTTGCAGGACATGTTGGACTGCCTAGAAATGTGGTTCTGATGCTGTTCGAGTGCTCTGGAAATATAGCTCTATTGAAGTAACGTACAGTGTGTTGCCAGAGACTCGGCAGACACAGAGGGCCTCCGAGGGTCGTATGGGAATCAATGCTGCTCAGCAGGCCCACAGGGGTGTGGAGGGCGTCAGTGATCTTGGAACAAAAATGATGCTCACCCGAAGGGCCTAGGAGTCCTGAAAAGGGTGCTTCCTTTAACATAAAGCGGAACCTCCACTAAGAGCTCATGGAAAGAGCTGCATGCCTCCCTTTCTGCAGGGCTACTCAGGGCCTTACCTCGAGGCAAGGACTCACGTTGAGATTCCCTTTAGCTCTAGAGCATGGCAAGGTGAGCCCCAACCGGGCCAATGAAGCTCCGTGTGTAGCCAGAGAAATCTCATTTTCTTCCCACACCCATGCCTACAGTGGCCAGAGAGCTGTTAACAGCAGAGAATTTCAGGGAGCTTCACGGCAGCAAGAATGGGGCTTTCCAAATGGAAAGCAAGGCTAGTACCATCATGCCCCCATTACCATGGGCACAGGCAGCATACATCTCTGTGGTTTCTAACAAGTCAAAAGAACCACAGGGTACACACTGGTTGCTTCCCTGAATCAACTTCTCGAGGCAGGGTGTTCTGCGTCTTGTGAACGGCCTCACCAAGGAAGGCCCTAGCTAGGCCCATGGGCCCGTGCCTCTTCAAAAGCCTGCAGTGCTACAGGAAAAACTCTGCTTTAGTTGCAATGAGAATGCAAGCAGTGTTTCTCCTGATGGCAGTGTAACTTCAGGTAAGAGGTCTTAGATGGAAGAAGAAGCCTAGTGTTTTTCCTCTGTGCAGCTCAGTCTAAAGAATGAGTTCGACTTCCACGGCATGTTGGAACTTGCTAGAACGGTGCTCGTGAACTCGTGCGAGTGCTGTGAATCAAGATATGACAAGAAAGAGTGCAGTGTGTTGCCCATGACTCAGCAGACACAGAGGAACTCCGAGGGACCAATGGGCCTCGTTGTTGCTCAGCAGGCCTACAGGGGTGTGGAGATACTCAGGGATCTTGGAACAAAAATGATGCTCACCCGAGAGGCCTAGGAGTCCTGAAAAGGGTACTTCCTTTAAAGTAAAGGAGAACAGCGACTAAGAACTAATGGAAAGAGCTGAATGCCTCCCTTTCTGCAGGGCTACTCAGGGCCTTACCTCGAGGCAAGGACTCACGTTGAGATTCCCTTTAGCTCTAGAGCATGGCAAGGTGAGCCCCACCCCGGCCAAAGAAGCTCCGTGTGTAGCCAGAGAAAACTCATTTTCTTCCCACACCAATGTAGAGGGACCAGAGGCCTGTCAACAGCAGAGAATTTCAGGGAGCTTCCCGGCGGCAAGACTGGAGCTTTCCAAACGGAAAGCAAGGCTAGTACCATCATGCCCCCATTTCCATGGGCACAGGCAGCATACATCTCTGTGGTTTTTAACAAGTCCAATGAGACACAGAGTACACACTGTTTTCCTCCCTTAATCAACTTCTCGAGGCAGGGTGTTCTGCATCTAGTGAACGGCCTCACCAAGGAAAGCCCAAGCTAGGCCTCTGGGCCCGTGCCTCTTCAAAAGTCTGCAGTGCTTCAGGAAAAACTGTGCTTTAGTTGCAATAGGAAGGCAAGTCGTCTTCTTCCTGGAGGCAGGGTGACTTCAGGTAGGAGGTCCTGGATGGAAGGAGAAGCCTAGTGTTTTTCTCTGTGCAGCTCAGACCAGGGAATGAGTGCGACTTCCACGGCATGTAGGAACTTGCTAGAACGGTGCTCGTGAACCTTGTATGAGTGCTGGCTTACTCAAGATGTCCCAATAAGAGTGCACTGTGTTGCCCTACACTCGGCATACACACTGTGAGTCGGAAAGCTACGGGCCTGGATATTGCTTAGAAGGGCCAGGGGAGCCTGAGGGTACTTGCTCTTCTTGCAGGGAATAGGGTTTCCAGGCGAGGCACCTAGGAGTCCTGAAAAGCGTACTGGCGTTAAAATGCTGCAGAGCGGCGACTACGGCCTCATGGAAACGGCTACACACCTCCGCTTCTGCATAGCATTTCAGGGCCTTACCTCGAGGCAAGTTCTCCCGTTGCTTGCACTGTGAGCGACACAGCATGTTAGGATGCTGTATTTCTCCTTGAATAGAGTGACTTCAGGAAAGAGGTCCTCGATAAATTCTAAGAAGAGTGTGTTCTCAGGGCAGCTCAGACGAGGGCAATCTCGAAAACTTGCAGGACATGTTGGACTGCCTAGAAATGTGGTTCTGATGCTGTTCGAGTGCTCTGGAAATATAGCTCTATTGAAGTAACGTACAGTGTGTTGCCAGAGACTCGGCAGACACAGAGGGCCTCCGAGGGTCGTATGGGAATCAATGCTGCTCAGCAGGCCCACAGGGGTGTGGAGGGCGTCAGTGATCTTGGAACAAAAATGATGCTCACCCGAAGGGCCTAGGAGTCCTGAAAAGGGTGCTTCCTTTAACATAAAGCGGAACCTCCACTAAGAGCTCATGGAAAGAGCTGCATGCCTCCCTTTCTGCAGGGCTACTCAGGGCCTTACCTCGAGGCAAGGACTCACGTTGAGATTCCCTTTAGCTCTAGAGCATGGCAAGGTGAGCCCCAACCGGGCCAATGAAGCTCCGTGTGTAGCCAGAGAAATCTCATTTTCTTCCCACACCCATGCCTACAGTGGCCAGAGAGCTGTTAACAGCAGAGAATTTCAGGGAGCTTCACGGCAGCAAGAATGGGGCTTTCCAAATGGAAAGCAAGGCTAGTACCATCATGCCCCCATTACCATGGGCACAGGCAGCATACATCTCTGTGGTTTCTAACAAGTCAAAAGAACCACAGGGTACACACTGGTTGCTTCCCTGAATCAACTTCTCGAGGCAGGGTGTTCTGCGTCTTGTGAACGGCCTCACCAAGGAAGGCCCTAGCTAGGCCCATGGGCCCGTGCCTCTTCAAAAGCCTGCAGTGCTACAGGAAAAACTCTGCTTTAGTTGCAATGAGAATGCAAGCAGTCTTTCTCCTGATGGCAGTGTAACTTCAGGTAAGAGGTCTTAGATGGAAGAAGAAGCCTAGTGTTTTTCCTCTGTGCAGCTCAGTCTAAAGAATGAGTTCGACTTCCACGGCATGTTGGAACTTGCTAGAACGGTGCTCGTGAACTTGTGCGAGTGCTGTGAATCAAGATATGACAAGAAAGAGTGCAGTGTGTTGCCCATGACTCAGCAGACACAGAGGAACTCCGAGGGACCAATGGGCCTCGTTGTTGCTCAGCAGGCCTACAGGGGTGTGGAGATACTCAGGGATCTTGGAACAAAAATGATGCTCACCCGAGAGGCCTAGGAGTCCTGAAAAGGGTACTTCCTTTAAAGTAAAGGAGAACAGCGACTAAGAACTAATGGAAAGAGCTGAATGCCTCCCTTTCTGCAGGGCTACTCAGGGCCTTACCTCGAGGCAAGGACTCACGTTGAGATTCCCTTTAGCTCTAGAGCATGGCAAGGTGAGCCCCACCCCGGCCAAAGAAGCTCCGTGTGTAGCCAGAGAAAACTCATTTTCTTCCCACACCAATGTAGAGGGACCAGAGGCCTGTCAACAGCAGAGAATTTCAGGGAGCTTCCCGGCGGCAAGACTGGAGCTTTCCAAATGGAAAGCAAGGCTAGTACCATCATGCCCCCATTTCCATGGGCACAGGCAGCATACATCTCTGTGGTTTTTAACAAGTCCAATGAGACACAGAGTACACACTGTTTTCCTCCCTTAATCAACTTCTCGAGGCAGGGTGTTCTGCATCTAGTGAACGGCCTCACCAAGGAAAGCCCAAGCTAGGCCTCTGGGCCCGTGCCTCTTCAAAAGTCTGCAGTGCTTCAGGAAAAACTGTGCTTTAGTTGCAATAGGAAGGCAAGTCGTCTTCTTCCTGGAGGCAGGGTGACTTCAGGTAGGAGGTCCTGGATGGAAGGAGAAGCCTAGTGTTTTTCTCTGTGCAGCTCAGACCAGGGAATGAGTGCGACTTCCACGGCATGTAGGAACTTGCTAGAACGGTGCTCGTGAACCTTGTATGAGTGCTGGCTTACTCAAGATGTCCCAATAAGAGTGCACTGTGTTGCCCTACACTCGGCATACACACTGTGAGTCGGAAAGCTACGGGCCTGGATATTGCTTAGAAGGGCCAGGGGAGCCTGAGGGTACTTGCTCTTCTTGCAGGGAATAGGGTTTCCAGGCGAGGCACCTAGGAGTCCTGAAAAGCGTACTGGCGTTAAAATGCTGCAGAGCGGCGACTACGGCCTCATGGAAACGGCTACACACCTCCGCTTCTGCATAGCATTTCAGGGCCTTACCTCGAGGCAAGTTCTCCCGTTGCTTGCACTGTGAGCGACACAGCATGTTAGGATGCTGTATTTCTCCTTGAATAGAGTGACTTCAGGAAAGAGGTCCTCGATAAATTCTAAGAAGAGTGTGTTCTCAGGGCAGCTCAGACGAGGGCAATCTCGAAAACTTGCAGGACATGTTGGACTGCCTAGAAATGTGGTTCTGATGCTGTTCGAGTGCTCTGGAAATATAGCTCTATTGAAGTAACGTACAGTGTGTTGCCAGAGACTCGGCAGACACAGAGGGCCTCCGAGGGTCGTATGGGAATCAATGCTGCTCAGCAGGCCCACAGGGGTGTGGAGGGCGTCAGTGATCTTGGAACAAAAATGATGCTCACCCGAAGGGCCTAGGAGTCCTGAAAAGGGTGCTTCCTTTAACATAAAGCGGAACCTCCACTAAGAGCTCATGGAAAGAGCTGCATGCCTCCCTTTCTGCAGGGCTACTCAGGGCCTTACCTCGAGGCAAGGACTCACGTTGAGATTCCCTTTAGCTCTAGAGCATGGCAAGGTGAGCCCCAACCGGGCCAATGAAGCTCCGTGTGTAGCCAGAGAAATCTCATTTTCTTCCCACACCCATGCCTACAGTGGCCAGAGAGCTGTTAACAGCAGAGAATTTCAGGGAGCTTCACGGCAGCAAGAATGGGGCTTTCCAAATGGAAAGCAAGGCTAGTACCATCATGCCCCCATTACCATGGGCACAGGCAGCATACATCTCTGTGGTTTCTAACAAGTCAAAAGAACCACAGGGTACACACTGGTTGCTTCCCTGAATCAACTTCTCGAGGCAGGGTGTTCTGCGTCTTGTGAACGGCCTCACCAAGGAAGGCCCTAGCTAGGCCCATGGGCCCGTGCCTCTTCAAAAGCCTGCAGTGCTACAGGAAAAACTCTGCTTTAGTTGCAATGAGAATGCAAGCAGTGTTTCTCCTGATGGCAGTGTAACTTCAGGTAAGAGGTCTTAGATGGAAGAAGAAGCCTAGTGTTTTTCCTCTGTGCAGCTCAGTCTAAAGAATGAGTTCGACTTCCACGGCATGTTGGAACTTGCTAGAACGGTGCTCGTGAACTCGTGCGAGTGCTGTGAATCAAGATATGACAAGAAAGAGTGCAGTGTGTTGCCCATGACTCAGCAGACACAGAGGAACTCCGAGGGACCAATGGGCCTCGTTGTTGCTCAGCAGGCCTACAGGGGTGTGGAGATACTCAGGGATCTTGGAACAAAAATGATGCTCACCCGAGAGGCCTAGGAGTCCTGAAAAGGGTACTTCCTTTAAAGTAAAGGAGAACAGCGACTAAGAACTAATGGAAAGAGCTGAATGCCTCCCTTTCTGCAGGGCTACTCAGGGCCTTACCTCGAGGCAAGGACTCACGTTGAGATTCCCTTTAGCTCTAGAGCATGGCAAGGTGAGCCCCACCCCGGCCAAAGAAGCTCCGTGTGTAGCCAGAGAAAACTCATTTTCTTCCCACACCAATGTAGAGGGACCAGAGGCCTGTCAACAGCAGAGAATTTCAGGGAGCTTCCCGGCGGCAAGACTGGAGCTTTCCAAACGGAAAGCAAGGCTAGTACCATCATGCCCCCATTTCCATGGGCACAGGCAGCATACATCTCTGTGGTTTTTAACAAGTCCAATGAGACACAGAGTACACACTGTTTTCCTCCCTTAATCAACTTCTCGAGGCAGGGTGTTCTGCATCTAGTGAACGGCCTCACCAAGGAAAGCCCAAGCTAGGCCTCTGGGCCCGTGCCTCTTCACAAGTCTGCAGTGCTTCAGGAAAAACTGTGCTTTAGTTGCAATAGGAAGGCAAGTCGTCTTCTTCCTGGAGGCAGGGTGACTTCAGGTAGGAGGTCCTGGATGGAAGGAGAAGCCTAGTGTTTTTCTCTGTGCAGCTCAGACCAGGGAATGAGTGCGACTTCCACGGCATGTAGGAACTTGCTAGAACGGTGCTCGTGAACCTTGTATGAGTGCTGGCTTACTCAAGATGTCCCAATAAGAGTGCACTGTGTTGCCCTACACTCGGCATACACACTGTGAGTCGGAAAGCTACGGGCCTGGATATTGCTTAGAAGGGCCAGGGGAGCCTGAGGGTACTTGCTCTTCTTGCAGGGAATAGGGTTTCCAGGCGAGGCACCTAGGAGTCCTGAAAAGCGTACTGGCGTTAAAATGCTGCAGAGCGGCGACTACGGCCTCATGGAAACGGCTACACACCTCCGCTTCTGCATAGCATTTCAGGGCCTTACCTCGAGGCAAGTTCTCCCGTTGCTTGCACTGTGAGCGACACAGCATGTTAGGATGCTGTATTTCTCCTTGAATAGAGTGACTTCAGGAAAGAGGTCCTCGATAAATTCTAAGAAGAGTGTGTTCTCAGGGCAGCTCAGACGAGGGCAATCTCGAAAACTTGCAGGACATGTTGGACTGCCTAGAAATGTGGTTCTGATGCTGTTCGACTGCTCTGGAAATATAGCTCTATTGAAGTAACGTACAGTGTGTTGCCAGAGACTCGGCAGACACAGAGGGCCTCCGAGGGTCGTATGGGAATCAATGCTGCTCAGCAGGCCCACAGGGGTGTGGAGGGCGTCAGTGATCTTGGAACAAAAATGATGCTCACCCGAAGGGCCTAGGAGTCCTGAAAAGGGTGCTTCCTTTAACATAAAGCGGAACCTCCACTAAGAGCTCATGGAAAGAGCTGCATGCCTCCCTTTCTGCAGGGCTACTCAGGGCCTTACCTCGAGGCAAGGACTCACGTTGAGATTCCCTTTAGCTCTAGAGCATGGCAAGGTGAGCCCCAACCGGGCCAATGAAGCTCCGTGTGTAGCCAGAGAAATCTCATTTTCTTCCCACACCCATGCCTACAGTGGCCAGAGAGCTGTTAACAGCAGAGAATTTCAGGGAGCTTCACGGCAGCAAGAATGGGGCTTTCCAAATGGAAAGCAAGGCTAGTACCATCATGCCCCCATTACCATGGGCACAGGCAGCATACATCTCTGTGGTTTCTAACAAGTCAAAAGAACCACAGGGTACACACTGGTTGCTTCCCTGAATCAACTTCTCGAGGCAGGGTGTTCTGCGTCTTGTGAACGGCCTCACCAAGGAAGGCCCTAGCTAGGCCCATGGGCCCGTGCCTCTTCAAAAGCCTGCAGTGCTACAGGAAAAACTCTGCTTTAGTTGCAATGAGAATGCAAGCAGTGTTTCTCCTGATGGCAGTGTAACTTCAGGTAAGAGGTCTTAGATGGAAGAAGAAGCCTAGTGTTTTTCCTCTGTGCAGCTCAGTCTAAAGAATGAGTTCGACTTCCACGGCATGTTGGAACTTGCTAGAACGGTGCTCGTGAACTCGTGCGAGTGCTGTGAATCAAGATATGACAAGAAAGAGTGCAGTGTGTTGCCCATGACTCAGCAGACACAGAGGAACTCCGAGGGACCAATGGGCCTCGTTGTTGCTCAGCAGGCCTACAGGGGTGTGGAGATACTCAGGGATCTTGGAACAAAAATGATGCTCACCCGAGAGGCCTAGGAGTCCTGAAAAGGGTACTTCCTTTAAAGTAAAGGAGAACAGCGACTAAGAACTAATGGAAAGAGCTGAATGCCTCCCTTTCTGCAGGGCTACTCAGGGCCTTACCTCGAGGCAAGGACTCACGTTGAGATTCCCTTTAGCTCTAGAGCATGGCAAGGTGAGCCCCACCCCGGCCAAAGAAGCTCCGTGTGTAGCCAGAGAAAACTCATTTTCTTCCCACACCAATGTAGAGGGACCAGAGGCCTGTCAACAGCAGAGAATTTCAGGGAGCTTCCCGGCGGCAAGACTGGAGCTTTCCAAACGGAAAGCAAGGCTAGTACCATCATGCCCCCATTTCCATGGGCACAGGCAGCATACATCTCTGTGGTTTTTAACAAGTCCAATGAGACACAGAGTACACACTGTTTTCCTCCCTTAATCAACTTCTCGAGGCAGGGTGTTCTGCATCTAGTGAACGGCCTCACCAAGGAAAGCCCAAGCTAGGCCTCTGGGCCCGTGCCTCTTCACAAGTCTGCAGTGCTTCAGGAAAAACTGTGCTTTAGTTGCAATAGGAAGGCAAGTCGTCTTCTTCCTGGAGGCAGGGTGACTTCAGGTAGGAGGTCCTGGATGGAAGGAGAAGCCTAGTGTTTTTCTCTGTGCAGCTCAGACCAGGGAATGAGTGCGACTTCCACGGCATGTAGGAACTTGCTAGAACGGTGCTCGTGAACCTTGTATGAGTGCTGGCTTACTCAAGATGTCCCAATAAGAGTGCACTGTGTTGCCCTACACTCGGCATACACACTGTGAGTCGGAAAGCTACGGGCCTGGATATTGCTTAGAAGGGCCAGGGGAGCCTGAGGGTACTTGCTCTTCTTGCAGGGAATAGGGTTTCCAGGCGAGGCACCTAGGAGTCCTGAAAAGCGTACTGGCGTTAAAATGCTGCAGAGCGGCGACTACGGCCTCATGGAAACGGCTACACACCTCCGCTTCTGCATAGCATTTCAGGGCCTTACCTCGAGGCAAGTTCTCCCGTTGCTTGCACTGTGAGCGACACAGCATGTTAGGATGCTGTATTTCTCCTTGAATAGAGTGACTTCAGGAAAGAGGTCCTCGATAAATTCTAAGAAGAGTGTGTTCTCAGGGCAGCTCAGACGAGGGCAATCTCGAAAACTTGCAGGACATGTTGGACTGCCTAGAAATGTGGTTCTGATGCTGTTCGAGTGCTCTGGAAATATAGCTCTATTGAAGTAACGTACAGTGTGTTGCCAGAGACTCGGCAGACACAGAGGGCCTCCGAGGGTCGTATGGGAATCAATGCTGCTCAGCAGGCCCACAGGGGTGTGGAGGGCGTCAGTGATCTTGGAACAAAAATGATGCTCACCCGAAGGGCCTAGGAGTCCTGAAAAGGGTGCTTCCTTTAACATAAAGCGGAACCTCCACTAAGAGCTCATGGAAAGAGCTGCATGCCTCCCTTTCTGCAGGGCTACTCAGGGCCTTACCTCGAGGCAAGGACTCACGTTGAGATTCCCTTTAGCTCTAGAGCATGGCAAGGTGAGCCCCAACCGGGCCAATGAAGCTCCGTGTGTAGCCAGAGAAATCTCATTTTCTTCCCACACCCATGCCTACAGTGGCCAGAGAGCTGTTAACAGCAGAGAATTTCAGGGAGCTTCACGGCAGCAAGAATGGGGCTTTCCAAATGGAAAGCAAGGCTAGTACCATCATGCCCCCATTACCATGGGCACAGGCAGCATACATCTCTGTGGTTTCTAACAAGTCAAAAGAACCACAGGGTACACACTGGTTGCTTCCCTGAATCAACTTCTCGAGGCAGGGTGTTCTGCGTCTTGTGAACGGCCTCACCAAGGAAGGCCCTAGCTAGGCCCATGGGCCCGTGCCTCTTCAAAAGCCTGCAGTGCTACAGGAAAAACTCTGCTTTAGTTGCAATGAGAATGCAAGCAGTGTTTCTCCTGATGGCAGTGTAACTTCAGGTAAGAGGTCTTAGATGGAAGAAGAAGCCTAGTGTTTTTCCTCTGTGCAGCTCAGTCTAAAGAATGAGTTCGACTTCCACGGCATGTTGGAACTTGCTAGAACGGTGCTCGTGAACTCGTGCGAGTGCTGTGAATCAAGATATGACAAGAAAGAGTGCAGTGTGTTGCCCATGACTCAGCAGACACAGAGGAACTCCGAGGGACCAATGGGCCTCGTTGTTGCTCAGCAGGCCTACAGGGGTGTGGAGATACTCAGGGATCTTGGAACAAAAATGATGCTCACCCGAGAGGCCTAGGAGTCCTGAAAAGGGTACTTCCTTTAAAGTAAAGGAGAACAGCGACTAAGAACTAATGGAAAGAGCTGAATGCCTCCCTTTCTGCAGGGCTACTCAGGGCCTTACCTCGAGGCAAGGACTCACGTTGAGATTCCCTTTAGCTCTAGAGCATGGCAAGGTGAGCCCCACCCCGGCCAAAGAAGCTCCGTGTGTAGCCAGAGAAAACTCATTTTCTTCCCACACCAATGTAGAGGGACCAGAGGCCTGTCAACAGCAGAGAATTTCAGGGAGCTTCCCGGCGGCAAGACTGGAGCTTTCCAAACGGAAAGCAAGGCTAGTACCATCATGCCCCCATTTCCATGGGCACAGGCAGCATACATCTCTGTGGTTTTTAACAAGTCCAATGAGACACAGAGTACACACTGTTTTCCTCCCTTAATCAACTTCTCGAGGCAGGGTGTTCTGCATCTAGTGAACGGCCTCACCAAGGAAAGCCCAAGCTAGGCCTCTGGGCCCGTGCCTCTTCACAAGTCTGCAGTGCTTCAGGAAAAACTGTGCTTTAGTTGCAATAGGAAGGCAAGTCGTCTTCTTCCTGGAGGCAGGGTGACTTCAGGTAGGAGGTCCTGGATGGAAGGAGAAGCCTAGTGTTTTTCTCTGTGCAGCTCAGACCAGGGAATGAGTGCGACTTCCACGGCATGTAGGAACTTGCTAGAACGGTGCTCGTGAACCTTGTATGAGTGCTGGCTTACTCAAGATGTCCCAATAAGAGTGCACTGTGTTGCCCTACACTCGGCATACACACTGTGAGTCGGAAAGCTACGGGCCTGGATATTGCTTAGAAGGGCCAGGGGAGCCTGAGGGTACTTGCTCTTCTTGCAGGGAATAGGGTTTCCAGGCGAGGCACCTAGGAGTCCTGAAAAGCGTACTGGCGTTAAAATGCTGCAGAGCGGCGACTACGGCCTCATGGAAACGGCTACACACCTCCGCTTCTGCATAGCATTTCAGGGCCTTACCTCGAGGCAAGTTCTCCCGTTGCTTGCACTGTGAGCGACACAGCATGTTAGGATGCTGTATTTCTCCTTGAATAGAGTGACTTCAGGAAAGAGGTCCTCGATAAATTCTAAGAAGAGTGTGTTCTCAGGGCAGCTCAGACGAGGGCAATCTCGAAAACTTGCAGGACATGTTGGACTGCCTAGAAATGTGGTTCTGATGCTGTTCGAGTGCTCTGGAAATATAGCTCTATTGAAGTAACGTACAGTGTGTTGCCAGAGACTCGGCAGACACAGAGGGCCTCCGAGGGTCGTATGGGAATCAATGCTGCTCAGCAGGCCCACAGGGGTGTGGAGGGCGTCAGTGATCTTGGAACAAAAATGATGCTCACCCGAAGGGCCTAGGAGTCCTGAAAAGGGTGCTTCCTTTAACATAAAGCGGAACCTCCACTAAGAGCTCATGGAAAGAGCTGCATGCCTCCCTTTCTGCAGGGCTACTCAGGGCCTTACCTCGAGGCAAGGACTCACGTTGAGATTCCCTTTAGCTCTAGAGCATGGCAAGGTGAGCCCCAACCGGGCCAATGAAGCTCCGTGTGTAGCCAGAGAAATCTCATTTTCTTCCCACACCCATGCCTACAGTGGCCAGAGAGCTGTTAACAGCAGAGAATTTCAGGGAGATTCACGGCAGCAAGAATGGGGCTTTCCAAATGGAAAGCAAGGCTAGTACCATCATGCCCCCATTACCATGGGCACAGGCAGCATACACCTCTGTGGTTTCTAACAAGTCAAAAGAACCACAGGGTACACACTGGTTGCTTCCCTGAATCAACTTCTCGAGGCAGGGTGTTCTGCGTCTTGTGAACGGCCTCACCAAGGAAGGCCCTAGCTAGGCCCATGGGCCCGTGCCTCTTCAAAAGCCTGCAGTGCTACAGGAAAAACTCTGCTTTAGTTGCAATAAGAATGCAAGCAGTGTTTCTCCTGATGGCAGTGTAACTTCAGGTAAGAGGTCTTAGATGGAAGAAGAAGCCTAGTGTTTTTCCTCTGTGCAGCTCAGTCTAAAGAATGAGTTCGACTTCCACGGCATGTTGGAACTTGCTAGAACGGTGCTCGTGAACTCGTGCGAGTGCTGTGAATCAAGATATGACAAGAAAGAGTGCAGTGTGTTGCCCATGACTCAGCAGACACAGAGGAACGCCGAGGGACCAATGGGCCTCGTTGTTGCTCAGCAGGCCTACAGGGGTGTGGAGATACTCAGGGATCTTGGAACAAAAATGATGCTCACCCGAGAGGCCTAGGAGTCCTGAAAAGGGTACTTCCTTTAAAGTAAAGGAGAACAGCGACTAAGAACTAATGGAAAGAGCTGAATGCCTCCCTTTCTGCAGGGCTACTCAGGGCCTTACCTCGAGGCAAGGACTCACGTTGAGATTCCCTTTAGCTCTAGAGCATGGCAAGGTGAGCCCCACCCCGGCCAAAGAAGCTCCGTGTGTAGCCAGAGAAAACTCATTTTCTTCCCACACCAATGTAGAGGGACCAGAGGCCTGTCAACAGCAGAGAATTTCAGGGAGCTTCCCGGCGGCAAGACTGGAGCTTTCCAAACGGAAAGCAAGGCTAGTACCATCATGCCCCCATTTCCATGGGCACAGGCAGCATACATCTCTGTGGTTTTTAACAAGTCCAATGAGACACAGAGTACACACTGTTTTCCTCCCTTAATCAACTTCTCGAGGCAGGGTGTTCTGCATCTAGTGAACGGCCTCACCAAGGAAAGCCCAAGCTAGGCCTCTGGGCCCGTGCCTCTTCACAAGTCTGCAGTGCTTCAGGAAAAACTGTGCTTTAGTTGCAATAGGAAGGCAAGTCGTCTTCTTCCTGGAGGCAGGGTGACTTCAGGTAGGAGGTCCTGGATGGAAGGAGAAGCCTAGTGTTTTTCTCTGTGCAGCTCAGACCAGGGAATGAGTGCGACTTCCACGGCATGTAGGAACTTGCTAGAACGGTGCTCGTGAACCTTGTATGAGTGCTGGCTTACTCAAGATGTCCCAATAAGAGTGCACTGTGTTGCCCTACACTCGGCATACACACTGTGAGTCGGAAAGCTACGGGCCTGGATATTGCTTAGAAGGGCCAGGGGAGCCTGAGGGTACTTGCTCTTCTTGCAGGGAATAGGGTTTCCAGGCGAGGCACCTAGGAGTCCTGAAAAGCGTACTGGCGTTAAAATGCTGCAGAGCGGCGACTACGGCCTCATGGAAACGGCTACACACCTCCGCTTCTGCATAGCATTTCAGGGCCTTACCTCGAGGCAAGTTCTCCCGTTGCTTGCACTGTGAGCGACACAGCATGTTAGGATGCTGTATTTCTCCTTGAATAGAGTGACTTCAGGAAAGAGGTCCTCGATAAATTCTAAGAAGAGTGTGTTCTCAGGGCAGCTCAGACGAGGGCAATCTCGAAAACTTGCAGGACATGTTGGACTGCCTAGAAATGTGGTTCTGATGCTGTTCGACTGCTCTGGAAATATAGCTCTATTGAAGTAACGTACAGTGTGTTGCCAGAGACTCGGCAGACACAGAGGGCCTCCGAGGGTCGTATGGGAATCAATGCTGCTCAGCAGGCCCACAGGGGTGTGGAGGGCGTCAGTGATCTTGGAACAAAAATGATGCTCACCCGAAGGGCCTAGGAGTCCTGAAAAGGGTGCTTCCTTTAACATAAAGCGGAACCTCCACTAAGAGCTCATGGAAAGAGCTGCATGCCTCCCTTTCTGCAGGGCTACTCAGGGCCTTACCTCGAGGCAAGGACTCACGTTGAGATTCCCTTTAGCTCTAGAGCATGGCAAGGTGAGCCCCAACCGGGCCAATGAAGCTCCGTGTGTAGCCAGAGAAATCTCATTTTCTTCCCACACCCATGCCTACAGTGGCCAGAGAGCTGTTAACAGCAGAGAATTTCAGGGAGCTTCACGGCAGCAAGAATGGGGCTTTCCAAATGGAAAGCAAGGCTAGTACCATCATGCCCCCATTACCATGGGCACAGGCAGCATACATCTCTGTGGTTTCTAACAAGTCAAAAGAACCACAGGGTACACACTGGTTGCTTCCCTGAATCAACTTCTCGAGGCAGGGTGTTCTGCGTCTTGTGAACGGCCTCACCAAGGAAGGCCCTAGCTAGGCCCATGGGCCCGTGCCTCTTCAAAAGCCTGCAGTGCTACAGGAAAAACTCTGCTTTAGTTGCAATGAGAATGCAAGCAGTGTTTCTCCTGATGGCAGTGTAACTTCAGGTAAGAGGTCTTAGATGGAAGAAGAAGCCTAGTGTTTTTCCTCTGTGCAGCTCAGTCTAAAGAATGAGTTCGACTTCCACGGCATGTTGGAACTTGCTAGAACGGTGCTCGTGAACTCGTGCGAGTGCTGTGAATCAAGATATGACAAGAAAGAGTGCAGTGTGTTGCCCATGACTCAGCAGACACAGAGGAACGCCGAGGGACCAATGGGCCTCGTTGTTGCTCAGCAGGCCTACAGGGGTGTGGAGATACTCAGGGATCTTGGAACAAAAATGATGCTCACCCGAGAGGCCTAGGAGTCCTGAAAAGGGTACTTCCTTTAAAGTAAAGGAGAACAGCGACTAAGAACTAATGGAAAGAGCTGAATGCCTCCCTTTCTGCAGGGCTACTCAGGGCCTTACCTCGAGGCAAGGACTCACGTTGAGATTCCCTTTAGCTCTAGAGCATGGCAAGGTGAGCCCCACCCCGGCCAAAGAAGCTCCGTGTGTAGCCAGAGAAAACTCATTTTCTTCCCACACCAATGTAGAGGGACCAGAGGCCTGTCAACAGCAGAGAATTTCAGGGAGCTTCCCGGCGGCAAGAATGGAGCTTTCCAAACGGAAAGCAAGGCTAGTACCATCATGCCCCCATTTCCATGGGCACAGGCAGCATACATCTCTGTGGTTTTTAACAAGTCCAATGAGACACAGAGTACACACTGTTTTCCTCCCTTAATCAACTTCTCGAGGCAGGGTGTTCTGCATCTAGTGAACGGCCTCACCAAGGAAAGCCCAAGCTAGGCCTCTGGGCCCGTGCCTCTTCAAAAGTCTGCAGTGCTTCAGGAAAAACTGTGCTTTAGTTGCAATAGGAAGGCAAGTCGTCTTCTTCCTGGAGGCAGGGTGACTTCAGGTAGGAGGTCCTGGATGGAAGGAGAAGCCTAGTGTTTTTCTCTGTGCAGCTCAGACCAGGGAATGAGTGCGACTTCCACGGCATGTAGGAACTTGCTAGAACGGTGCTCGTGAACCTTGTATGAGTGCTGGCTTACTCAAGATGTCCCAATAAGAGTGCACTGTGTTGCCCTACACTCGGCATACACACTGTGAGTCGGAAAGCTACGGGCCTGGATATTGCTTAGAAGGGCCAGGGGAGCCTGAGGGTACTTGCTCTTCTTGCAGGGAATAGGGTTTCCAGGCGAGGCACCTAGGAGTCCTGAAAAGCGTACTGGCGTTAAAATGCTGCAGAGCGGCGACTACGGCCTCATGGAAACGGCTACACACCTCCGCTTCTGCATAGCATTTCAGGGCCTTACCTCGAGGCAAGTTCTCCCGTTGCTTGCACTGTGAGCGACACAGCATGTTAGGATGCTGTATTTCTCCTTGAATAGAGTGACTTCAGGAAAGAGGTCCTCGATAAATTCTAAGAAGAGTGTGTTCTCAGGGCAGCTCAGACGAGGGCAATCTCGAAAACTTGCAGGACATGTTGGACTGCCTAGAAATGTGGTTCTGATGCTGTTCGAGTGCTCTGGAAATATAGCTCTATTGAAGTAACGTACAGTGTGTTGCCAGAGACTCGGCAGACACAGAGGGCCTCCGAGGGTCGTATGGGAATCAATGCTGCTCAGCAGGCCCACAGGGGTGTGGAGGGCGTCAGTGATCTTGGAACAAAAATGATGCTCACCCGAAGGGCCTAGGAGTCCTGAAAAGGGTGCTTCCTTTAACATAAAGCGGAACCTCCACTAAGAGCTCATGGAAAGAGCTGCATGCCTCCCTTTCTGCAGGGCTACTCAGGGCCTTACCTCGAGGCAAGGACTCACGTTGAGATTCCCTTTAGCTCTAGAGCATGGCAAGGTGAGCCCCAACCGGGCCAATGAAGCTCCGTGTGTAGCCAGAGAAATCTCATTTTCTTCCCACACCCATGCCTACAGTGGCCAGAGAGCTGTTAACAGCAGAGAATTTCAGGGAGCTTCACGGCAGCAAGAATGGGGCTTTCCAAATGGAAAGCAAGGCTAGTACCATCATGCCCCCATTACCATGGGCACAGGCAGCATACATCTCTGTGGTTTCTAACAAGTCAAAAGAACCACAGGGTACACACTGGTTGCTTCCCTGAATCAACTTCTCGAGGCAGGGTGTTCTGCGTCTTGTGAACGGCCTCACCAAGGAAGGCCCTAGCTAGGCCCATGGGCCCGTGCCTCTTCAAAAGCCTGCAGTGCTACAGGAAAAACTCTGCTTTAGTTGCAATGAGAATGCAAGCAGTGTTTCTCCTGATGGCAGTGTAACTTCAGGTAAGAGGTCTTAGATGGAAGAAGAAGCCTAGTGTTTTTCCTCTGTGCAGCTCAGTCTAAAGAATGAGTTCGACTTCCACGGCATGTTGGAACTTGCTAGAACGGTGCTCGTGAACTCGTGCGAGTGCTGTGAATCAAGATATGACAAGAAAGAGTGCAGTGTGTTGCCCATGACTCAGCAGACACAGAGGAACGCCGAGGGACCAATGGGCCTCGTTGTTGCTCAGCAGGCCTACAGGGGTGTGGAGATACTCAGGGATCTTGGAACAAAAATGATGCTCACCCGAGAGGCCTAGGAGTCCTGAAAAGGGTACTTCCTTTAAAGTAAAGGAGAACAGCGACTAAGAACTAATGGAAAGAGCTGAATGCCTCCCTTTCTGCAGGGCTACTCAGGGCCTTACCTCGAGGCAAGGACTCACGTTGAGATTCCCTTTAGCTCTAGAGCATGGCAAGGTGAGCCCCACCCCGGCCAAAGAAGCTCCGTGTGTAGCCAGAGAAAACTCATTTTCTTCCCACACCAATGTAGAGGGACCAGAGGCCTGTCAACAGCAGAGAATTTCAGGGAGCTTCCCGGCGGCAAGAATGGAGCTTTCCAAACGGAAAGCAAGGCTAGTACCATCATGCCCCCATTTCCATGGGCACAGGCAGCATACATCTCTGTGGTTTTTAACAAGTCCAATGAGACACAGAGTACACACTGTTTTCCTCCCTTAATCAACTTCTCGAGGCAGGGTGTTCTGCATCTAGTGAACGGCCTCACCAAGGAAAGCCCAAGCTAGGCCTCTGGGCCCGTGCCTCTTCAAAAGTCTGCAGTGCTTCAGGAAAAACTGTGCTTTAGTTGCAATAGGAAGGCAAGTCGTCTTCTTCCTGGAGGCAGGGTGACTTCAGGTAGGAGGTCCTGGATGGAAGGAGAAGCCTAGTGTTTTTCTCTGTGCAGCTCAGACCAGGGAATGAGTGCGACTTCCACGGCATGTAGGAACTTGCTAGAACGGTGCTCGTGAACCTTGTATGAGTGCTGGCTTACTCAAGATGTCCCAATAAGAGTGCACTGTGTTGCCCTACACTCGGCATACACACTGTGAGTCGGAAAGCTACGGGCCTGGATATTGCTTAGAAGGGCCAGGGGAGCCTGAGGGTACTTGCTCTTCTTGCAGGGAATAGGGTTTCCAGGCGAGGCACCTAGGAGTCCTGAAAAGCGTACTGGCGTTAAAATGCTGCAGAGCGGCGACTACGGCCTCATGGAAACGGCTACACACCTCCGCTTCTGCATAGCATTTCAGGGCCTTACCTCGAGGCAAGTTCTCCCGTTGCTTGCACTGTGAGCGACACAGCATGTTAGGATGCTGTATTTCTCCTTGAATAGAGTGACTTCAGGAAAGAGGTCCTCGATAAATTCTAAGAAGAGTGTGTTCTCAGGGCAGCTCAGACGAGGGCAATCTCGAAAACTTGCAGGACATGTTGGACTGCCTAGAAATGTGGTTCTGATGCTGTTCGAGTGCTCTGGAAATATAGCTCTATTGAAGTAACGTACAGTGTGTTGCCAGAGACTCGGCAGACACAGAGGGCCTCCGAGGGTCGTATGGGAATCAATGCTGCTCAGCAGGCCCACAGGGGTGTGGAGGGCGTCAGTGATCTTGGAACAAAAATGATGCTCACCCGAAGGGCCTAGGAGTCCTGAAAAGGGTGCTTCCTTTAACATAAAGCGGAACCTCCACTAAGAGCTCATGGAAAGAGCTGCATGCCTCCCTTTCTGCAGGGCTACTCAGGGCCTTACCTCGAGGCAAGGACTCACGTTGAGATTCCCTTTAGCTCTAGAGCATGGCAAGGTGAGCCCCAACCGGGCCAATGAAGCTCCGTGTGTAGCCAGAGAAATCTCATTTTCTTCCCACACCCATGCCTACAGTGGCCAGAGAGCTGTTAACAGCAGAGAATTTCAGGGAGCTTCACGGCAGCAAGAATGGGGCTTTCCAAATGGAAAGCAAGGCTAGTACCATCATGCCCCCATTACCATGGGCACAGGCAGCATACATCTCTGTGGTTTCTAACAAGTCAAAAGAACCACAGGGTACACACTGGTTGCTTCCCTGAATCAACTTCTCGAGGCAGGGTGTTCTGCGTCTTGTGAACGGCCTCACCAAGGAAGGCCCTAGCTAGGCCCATGGGCCCGTGCCTCTTCAAAAGCCTGCAGTGCTACAGGAAAAACTCTGCTTTAGTTGCAATGAGAATGCAAGCAGTGTTTCTCCTGATGGCAGTGTAACTTCAGGTAAGAGGTCTTAGATGGAAGAAGAAGCCTAGTGTTTTTCCTCTGTGCAGCTCAGTCTAAAGAATGAGTTCGACTTCCACGGCATGTTGGAACTTGCTAGAACGGTGCTCGTGAACTCGTGCGAGTGCTGTGAATCAAGATATGACAAGAAAGAGTGCAGTGTGTTGCCCATGACTCAGCAGACACAGAGGAACGCCGAGGGACCAATGGGCCTCGTTGTTGCTCAGCAGGCCTACAGGGGTGTGGAGATACTCAGGGATCTTGGAACAAAAATGATGCTCACCCGAGAGGCCTAGGAGTCCTGAAAAGGGTACTTCCTTTAAAGTAAAGGAGAACAGCGACTAAGAACTAATGGAAAGAGCTGAATGCCTCCCTTTCTGCAGGGCTACTCAGGGCCTTACCTCGAGGCAAGGACTCACGTTGAGATTCCCTTTAGCTCTAGAGCATGGCAAGGTGAGCCCCACCCCGGCCAAAGAAGCTCCGTGTGTAGCCAGAGAAAACTCATTTTCTTCCCACACCAATGTAGAGGGACCAGAGGCCTGTCAACAGCAGAGAATTTCAGGGAGCTTCCCGGCGGCAAGAATGGAGCTTTCCAAACGGAAAGCAAGGCTAGTACCATCATGCCCCCATTTCCATGGGCACAGGCAGCATACATCTCTGTGGTTTTTAACAAGTCCAATGAGACACAGAGTACACACTGTTTTCCTCCCTTAATCAACTTCTCGAGGCAGGGTGTTCTGCATCTAGTGAACGGCCTCACCAAGGAAAGCCCAAGCTAGGCCTCTGGGCCCGTGCCTCTTCAAAAGTCTGCAGTGCTTCAGGAAAAACTGTGCTTTAGTTGCAATAGGAAGGCAAGTCGTCTTCTTCCTGGAGGCAGGGTGACTTCAGGTAGGAGGTCCTGGATGGAAGGAGAAGCCTAGTGTTTTTCTCTGTGCAGCTCAGACCAGGGAATGAGTGCGACTTCCACGGCATGTAGGAACTTGCTAGAACGGTGCTCGTGAACCTTGTATGAGTGCTGGCTTACTCAAGATGTCCCAATAAGAGTGCACTGTGTTGCCCTACACTCGGCATACACACTGTGAGTCGGAAAGCTACGGGCCTGGATATTGCTTAGAAGGGCCAGGGGAGCCTGAGGGTACTTGCTCTTCTTGCAGGGAATAGGGTTTCCAGGCGAGGCACCTAGGAGTCCTGAAAAGCGTACTGGCGTTAAAATGCTGCAGAGCGGCGACTACGGCCTCATGGAAACGGCTACACACCTCCGCTTCTGCATAGCATTTCAGGGCCTTACCTCGAGGCAAGTTCTCCCGTTGCTTGCACTGTGAGCGACACAGCATGTTAGGATGCTGTATTTCTCCTTGAATAGAGTGACTTCAGGAAAGAGGTCCTCGATAAATTCTAAGAAGAGTGTGTTCTCAGGGCAGCTCAGACGAGGGCAATCTCGAAAACTTGCAGGACATGTTGGACTGCCTAGAAATGTGGTTCTGATGCTGTTCGAGTGCTCTGGAAATATAGCTCTATTGAAGTAACGTACAGTGTGTTGCCAGAGACTCGGCAGACACAGAGGGCCTCCGAGGGTCGTATGGGAATCAATGCTGCTCAGCAGGCCCACAGGGGTGTGGAGGGCGTCAGTGATCTTGGAACAAAAATGATGCTCACCCGAAGGGCCTAGGAGTCCTGAAAAGGGTGCTTCCTTTAACATAAAGCGGAACCTCCACTAAGAGCTCATGGAAAGAGCTGCATGCCTCCCTTTCTGCAGGGCTACTCAGGGCCTTACCTCGAGGCAAGGACTCACGTTGAGATTCCCTTTAGCTCTAGAGCATGGCAAGGTGAGCCCCAACCGGGCCAATGAAGCTCCGTGTGTAGCCAGAGAAATCTCATTTTCTTCCCACACCCATGCCTACAGTGGCCAGAGAGCTGTTAACAGCAGAGAATTTCAGGGAGCTTCACGGCAGCAAGAATGGGGCTTTCCAAATGGAAAGCAAGGCTAGTACCATCATGCCCCCATTACCATGGGCACAGGCAGCATACATCTCTGTGGTTTCTAACAAGTCAAAAGAACCACAGGGTACACACTGGTTGCTTCCCTGAATCAACTTCTCGAGGCAGGGTGTTCTGCGTCTTGTGAACGGCCTCACCAAGGAAGGCCCTAGCTAGGCCCATGGGCCCGTGCCTCTTCAAAAGCCTGCAGTGCTACAGGAAAAACTCTGCTTTAGTTGCAATGAGAATGCAAGCAGTGTTTCTCCTGATGGCAGTGTAACTTCAGGTAAGAGGTCTTAGATGGAAGAAGAAGCCTAGTGTTTTTCCTCTGTGCAGCTCAGTCTAAAGAATGAGTTCGACTTCCACGGCATGTTGGAACTTGCTAGAACGGTGCTCGTGAACTCGTGCGAGTGCTGTGAATCAAGATATGACAAGAAAGAGTGCAGTGTGTTGCCCATGACTCAGCAGACACAGAGGAACGCCGAGGGACCAATGGGCCTCGTTGTTGCTCAGCAGGCCTACAGGGGTGTGGAGATACTCAGGGATCTTGGAACAAAAATGATGCTCACCCGAGAGGCCTAGGAGTCCTGAAAAGGGTACTTCCTTTAAAGTAAAGGAGAACAGCGACTAAGAACTAATGGAAAGAGCTGAATGCCTCCCTTTCTGCAGGGCTACTCAGGGCCTTACCTCGAGGCAAGGACTCACGTTGAGATTCCCTTTAGCTCTAGAGCATGGCAAGGTGAGCCCCACCCCGGCCAAAGAAGCTCCGTGTGTAGCCAGAGAAAACTCATTTTCTTCCCACACCAATGTAGAGGGACCAGAGGCCTGTCAACAGCAGAGAATTTCAGGGAGCTTCCCGGCGGCAAGAATGGAGCTTTCCAAACGGAAAGCAAGGCTAGTACCATCATGCCCCCATTTCCATGGGCACAGGCAGCATACATCTCTGTGGTTTTTAACAAGTCCAATGAGACACAGAGTACACACTGTTTTCCTCCCTTAATCAACTTCTCGAGGCAGGGTGTTCTGCATCTAGTGAACGGCCTCACCAAGGAAAGCCCAAGCTAGGCCTCTGGGCCCGTGCCTCTTCAAAAGTCTGCAGTGCTTCAGGAAAAACTGTGCTTTAGTTGCAATAGGAAGGCAAGTCGTCTTCTTCCTGGAGGCAGGGTGACTTCAGGTAGGAGGTCCTGGATGGAAGGAGAAGCCTAGTGTTTTTCTCTGTGCAGCTCAGACCAGGGAATGAGTGCGACTTCCACGGCATGTAGGAACTTGCTAGAACGGTGCTCGTGAACCTTGTATGAGTGCTGGCTTACTCAAGATGTCCCAATAAGAGTGCACTGTGTTGCCCTACACTCGGCATACACACTGTGAGTCGGAAAGCTACGGGCCTGGATATTGCTTAGAAGGGCCAGGGGAGCCTGAGGGTACTTGCTCTTCTTGCAGGGAATAGGGTTTCCAGGCGAGGCACCTAGGAGTCCTGAAAAGCGTACTGGCGTTAAAATGCTGCAGAGCGGCGACTACGGCCTCATGGAAACGGCTACACACCTCCGCTTCTGCATAGCATTTCAGGGCCTTACCTCGAGGCAAGTTCTCCCGTTGCTTGCACTGTGAGCGACACAGCATGTTAGGATGCTGTATTTCTCCTTGAATAGAGTGACTTCAGGAAAGAGGTCCTCGATAAATTCTAAGAAGAGTGTGTTCTCAGGGCAGCTCAGACGAGGGCAATCTCGAAAACTTGCAGGACATGTTGGACTGCCTAGAAATGTGGTTCTGATGCTGTTCGAGTGCTCTGGAAATATAGCTCTATTGAAGTAACGTACAGTGTGTTGCCAGAGACTCGGCAGACACAGAGGGCCTCCGAGGGTCGTATGGGAATCAATGCTGCTCAGCAGGCCCACAGGGGTGTGGAGGGCGTCAGTGATCTTGGAACAAAAATGATGCTCACCCGAAGGGCCTAGGAGTCCTGAAAAGGGTGCTTCCTTTAACATAAAGCGGAACCTCCACTAAGAGCTCATGGAAAGAGCTGCATGCCTCCCTTTCTGCAGGGCTACTCAGGGCCTTACCTCGAGGCAAGGACTCACGTTGAGATTCCCTTTAGCTCTAGAGCATGGCAAGGTGAGCCCCAACCGGGCCAATGAAGCTCCGTGTGTAGCCAGAGAAATCTCATTTTCTTCCCACACCCATGCCTACAGTGGCCAGAGAGCTGTTAACAGCAGAGAATTTCAGGGAGCTTCACGGCAGCAAGAATGGGGCTTTCCAAATGGAAAGCAAGGCTAGTACCATCATGCCCCCATTACCATGGGCACAGGCAGCATACATCTCTGTGGTTTCTAACAAGTCAAAAGAACCACAGGGTACACACTGGTTGCTTCCCTGAATCAACTTCTCGAGGCAGGGTGTTCTGCGTCTTGTGAACGGCCTCACCAAGGAAGGCCCTAGCTAGGCCCATGGGCCCGTGCCTCTTCAAAAGCCTGCAGTGCTACAGGAAAAACTCTGCTTTAGTTGCAATGAGAATGCAAGCAGTGTTTCTCCTGATGGCAGTGTAACTTCAGGTAAGAGGTCTTAGATGGAAGAAGAAGCCTAGTGTTTTTCCTCTGTGCAGCTCAGTCTAAAGAATGAGTTCGACTTCCACGGCATGTTGGAACTTGCTAGAACGGTGCTCGTGAACTCGTGCGAGTGCTGTGAATCAAGATATGACAAGAAAGAGTGCAGTGTGTTGCCCATGACTCAGCAGACACAGAGGAACGCCGAGGGACCAATGGGCCTCGTTGTTGCTCAGCAGGCCTACAGGGGTGTGGAGATACTCAGGGATCTTGGAACAAAAATGATGCTCACCCGAGAGGCCTAGGAGTCCTGAAAAGGGTACTTCCTTTAAAGTAAAGGAGAACAGCGACTAAGAACTAATGGAAAGAGCTGAATGCCTCCCTTTCTGCAGGGCTACTCAGGGCCTTACCTCGAGGCAAGGACTCACGTTGAGATTCCCTTTAGCTCTAGAGCATGGCAAGGTGAGCCCCACCCCGGCCAAAGAAGCTCCGTGTGTAGCCAGAGAAAACTCATTTTCTTCCCACACCAATGTAGAGGGACCAGAGGCCTGTCAACAGCAGAGAATTTCAGGGAGCTTCCCGGCGGCAAGACTGGAGCTTTCCAAACGGAAAGCAAGGCTAGTACCATCATGCCCCCATTTCCATGGGCACAGGCAGCATACATCTCTGTGGTTTTTAACAAGTCCAATGAGACACAGAGTACACACTGTTTTCCTCCCTTAATCAACTTCTCGAGGCAGGGTGTTCTGCATCTAGTGAACGGCCTCACCAAGGAAAGCCCAAGCTAGGCCTCTGGGCCCGTGCCTCTTCACAAGTCTGCAGTGCTTCAGGAAAAACTGTGCTTTAGTTGCAATAGGAAGGCAAGTCGTCTTCTTCCTGGAGGCAGGGTGACTTCAGGTAGGAGGTCCTGGATGGAAGGAGAAGCCTAGTGTTTTTCTCTGTGCAGCTCAGACCAGGGAATGAGTGCGACTTCCACGGCATGTAGGAACTTGCTAGAACGGTGCTCGTGAACCTTGTATGAGTGCTGGCTTACTCAAGATGTCCCAATAAGAGTGCACTGTGTTGCCCTACACTCGGCATACACACTGTGAGTCGGAAAGCTACGGGCCTGGATATTGCTTAGAAGGGCCAGGGGAGCCTGAGGGTACTTGCTCTTCTTGCAGGGAATAGGGTTTCCAGGCGAGGCACCTAGGAGTCCTGAAAAGCGTACTGGCGTTAAAATGCTGCAGAGCGGCGACTACGGCCTCATGGAAACGGCTACACACCTCCGCTTCTGCATAGCATTTCAGGGCCTTACCTCGAGGCAAGTTCTCCCGTTGCTTGCACTGTGAGCGACACAGCATGTTAGGATGCTGTATTTCTCCTTGAATAGAGTGACTTCAGGAAAGAGGTCCTCGATAAATTCTAAGAAGAGTGTGTTCTCAGGGCAGCTCAGACGAGGGCAATCTCGAAAACTTGCAGGACATGTTGGACTGCCTAGAAATGTGGTTCTGATGCTGTTCGAGTGCTCTGGAAATATAGCTCTATTGAAGTAACGTACAGTGTGTTGCCAGAGACTCGGCAGACACAGAGGGCCTCCGAGGGTCGTATGGGAATCAATGCTGCTCAGCAGGCCCACAGGGGTGTGGAGGGCGTCAGTGATCTTGGAACAAAAATGATGCTCACCCGAAGGGCCTAGGAGTCCTGAAAAGGGTGCTTCCTTTAACATAAAGCGGAACCTCCACTAAGAGCTCATGGAAAGAGCTGCATGCCTCCCTTTCTGCAGGGCTACTCAGGGCCTTACCTCGAGGCAAGGACTCACGTTGAGATTCCCTTTAGCTCTAGAGCATGGCAAGGTGAGCCCCAACCGGGCCAATGAAGCTCCGTGTGTAGCCAGAGAAATCTCATTTTCTTCCCACACCCATGCCTACAGTGGCCAGAGAGCTGTTAACAGCAGAGAATTTCAGGGAGCTTCACGGCAGCAAGAATGGGGCTTTCCAAATGGAAAGCAAGGCTAGTACCATCATGCCCCCATTACCATGGGCACAGGCAGCATACATCTCTGTGGTTTCTAACAAGTCAAAAGAACCACAGGGTACACACTGGTTGCTTCCCTGAATCAACTTCTCGAGGCAGGGTGTTCTGCGTCTTGTGAACGGCCTCACCAAGGAAGGCCCTAGCTAGGCCCATGGGCCCGTGCCTCTTCAAAAGCCTGCAGTGCTACAGGAAAAACTCTGCTTTAGTTGCAATGAGAATGCAAGCAGTGTTTCTCCTGATGGCAGTGTAACTTCAGGTAAGAGGTCTTAGATGGAAGAAGAAGCCTAGTGTTTTTCCTCTGTGCAGCTCAGTCTAAAGAATGAGTTCGACTTCCACGGCATGTTGGAACTTGCTAGAACGGTGCTCGTGAACTCGTGCGAGTGCTGTGAATCAAGATATGACAAGAAAGAGTGCAGTGTGTTGCCCATGACTCAGCAGACACAGAGGAACGCCGAGGGACCAATGGGCCTCGTTGTTGCTCAGCAGGCCTACAGGGGTGTGGAGATACTCAGGGATCTTGGAACAAAAATGATGCTCACCCGAGAGGCCTAGGAGTCCTGAAAAGGGTACTTCCTTTAAAGTAAAGGAGAACAGCGACTAAGAACTAATGGAAAGAGCTGAATGCCTCCCTTTCTGCAGGGCTACTCAGGGCCTTACCTCGAGGCAAGGACTCACGTTGAGATTCCCTTTAGCTCTAGAGCATGGCAAGGTGAGCCCCACCCCGGCCAAAGAAGCTCCGTGTGTAGCCAGAGAAAACTCATTTTCTTCCCACACCAATGTAGAGGGACCAGAGGCCTGTCAACAGCAGAGAATTTCAGGGAGCTTCCCGGCGGCAAGACTGGAGCTTTCCAAACGGAAAGCAAGGCTAGTACCATCATGCCCCCATTTCCATGGGCACAGGCAGCATACATCTCTGTGGTTTTTAACAAGTCCAATGAGACACAGAGTACACACTGTTTTCCTCCCTTAATCAACTTCTCGAGGCAGGGTGTTCTGCATCTAGTGAACGGCCTCACCAAGGAAAGCCCAAGCTAGGCCTCTGGGCCCGTGCCTCTTCACAAGTCTGCAGTGCTTCAGGAAAAACTGTGCTTTAGTTGCAATAGGAAGGCAAGTCGTCTTCTTCCTGGAGGCAGGGTGACTTCAGGTAGGAGGTCCTGGATGGAAGGAGAAGCCTAGTGTTTTTCTCTGTGCAGCTCAGACCAGGGAATGAGTGCGACTTCCACGGCATGTAGGAACTTGCTAGAACGGTGCTCGTGAACCTTGTATGAGTGCTGGCTTACTCAAGATGTCCCAATAAGAGTGCACTGTGTTGCCCTACACTCGGCATACACACTGTGAGTCGGAAAGCTACGGGCCTGGATATTGCTTAGAAGGGCCAGGGGAGCCTGAGGGTACTTGCTCTTCTTGCAGGGAATAGGGTTTCCAGGCGAGGCACCTAGGAGTCCTGAAAAGCGTACTGGCGTTAAAATGCTGCAGAGCGGCGACTACGGCCTCATGGAAACGGCTACACACCTCCGCTTCTGCATAGCATTTCAGGGCCTTACCTCGAGGCAAGTTCTCCCGTTGCTTGCACTGTGAGCGACACAGCATGTTAGGATGCTGTATTTCTCCTTGAATAGAGTGACTTCAGGAAAGAGGTCCTCGATAAATTCTAAGAAGAGTGTGTTCTCAGGGCAGCTCAGACGAGGGCAATCTCGAAAACTTGCAGGACATGTTGGACTGCCTAGAAATGTGGTTCTGATGCTGTTCGAGTGCTCTGGAAATATAGCTCTATTGAAGTAACGTACAGTGTGTTGCCAGAGACTCGGCAGACACAGAGGGCCTCCGAGGGTCGTATGGGAATCAATGCTGCTCAGCAGGCCCACAGGGGTGTGGAGGGCGTCAGTGATCTTGGAACAAAAATGATGCTCACCCGAAGGGCCTAGGAGTCCTGAAAAGGGTGCTTCCTTTAACATAAAGCGGAACCTCCACTAAGAGCTCATGGAAAGAGCTGCATGCCTCCCTTTCTGCAGGGCTACTCAGGGCCTTACCTCGAGGCAAGGACTCACGTTGAGATTCCCTTTAGCTCTAGAGCATGGCAAGGTGAGCCCCAACCGGGCCAATGAAGCTCCGTGTGTAGCCAGAGAAATCTCATTTTCTTCCCACACCCATGCCTACAGTGGCCAGAGAGCTGTTAACAGCAGAGAATTTCAGGGAGCTTCACGGCAGCAAGAATGGGGCTTTCCAAATGGAAAGCAAGGCTAGTACCATCATGCCCCCATTACCATGGGCACAGGCAGCATACATCTCTGTGGTTTCTAACAAGTCAAAAGAACCACAGGGTACACACTGGTTGCTTCCCTGAATCAACTTCTCGAGGCAGGGTGTTCTGCGTCTTGTGAACGGCCTCACCAAGGAAGGCCCTAGCTAGGCCCATGGGCCCGTGCCTCTTCAAAAGCCTGCAGTGCTACAGGAAAAACTCTGCTTTAGTTGCAATGAGAATGCAAGCAGTGTTTCTCCTGATGGCAGTGTAACTTCAGGTAAGAGGTCTTAGATGGAAGAAGAAGCCTAGTGTTTTTCCTCTGTGCAGCTCAGTCTAAAGAATGAGTTCGACTTCCACGGCATGTTGGAACTTGCTAGAACGGTGCTCGTGAACTCGTGCGAGTGCTGTGAATCAAGATATGACAAGAAAGAGTGCAGTGTGTTGCCCATGACTCAGCAGACACAGAGGAACGCCGAGGGACCAATGGGCCTCGTTGTTGCTCAGCAGGCCTACAGGGGTGTGGAGATACTCAGGGATCTTGGAACAAAAATGATGCTCACCCGAGAGGCCTAGGAGTCCTGAAAAGGGTACTTCCTTTAAAGTAAAGGAGAACAGCGACTAAGAACTAATGGAAAGAGCTGAATGCCTCCCTTTCTGCAGGGCTACTCAGGGCCTTACCTCGAGGCAAGGACTCACGTTGAGATTCCCTTTAGCTCTAGAGCATGGCAAGGTGAGCCCCACCCCGGCCAAAGAAGCTCCGTGTGTAGCCAGAGAAAACTCATTTTCTTCCCACACCAATGTAGAGGGACCAGAGGCCTGTCAACAGCAGAGAATTTCAGGGAGCTTCCCGGCGGCAAGACTGGAGCTTTCCAAACGGAAAGCAAGGCTAGTACCATCATGCCCCCATTTCCATGGGCACAGGCAGCATACATCTCTGTGGTTTTTAACAAGTCCAATGAGACACAGAGTACACACTGTTTTCCTCCCTTAATCAACTTCTCGAGGCAGGGTGTTCTGCATCTAGTGAACGGCCTCACCAAGGAAAGCCCAAGCTAGGCCTCTGGGCCCGTGCCTCTTCACAAGTCTGCAGTGCTTCAGGAAAAACTGTGCTTTAGTTGCAATAGGAAGGCAAGTCGTCTTCTTCCTGGAGGCAGGGTGACTTCAGGTAGGAGGTCCTGGATGGAAGGAGAAGCCTAGTGTTTTTCTCTGTGCAGCTCAGACCAGGGAATGAGTGCGACTTCCACGGCATGTAGGAACTTGCTAGAACGGTGCTCGTGAACCTTGTATGAGTGCTGGCTTACTCAAGATGTCCCAATAAGAGTGCACTGTGTTGCCCTACACTCGGCATACACACTGTGAGTCGGAAAGCTACGGGCCTGGATATTGCTTAGAAGGGCCAGGGGAGCCTGAGGGTACTTGCTCTTCTTGCAGGGAATAGGGTTTCCAGGCGAGGCACCTAGGAGTCCTGAAAAGCGTACTGGCGTTAAAATGCTGCAGAGCGGCGACTACGGCCTCATGGAAACGGCTACACACCTCCGCTTCTGCATAGCATTTCAGGGCCTTACCTCGAGGCAAGTTCTCCCGTTGCTTGCATTGTGAGCGACACAGCATGTTAGGATGCTGTATTTCTCCTTGAATAGAGTGACTTCAGGAAAGAGGTCCTCGATAAATTCTAAGAAGAGTGTGTTCTCAGGGCAGCTCAGACGAGGGCAATCTCGAAAACTTGCAGGACATGTTGGACTGCCTAGAAATGTGGTTCTGATGCTGTTCGAGTGCTCTGGAAATATAGCTCTATTGAAGTAACGTACAGTGTGTTGCCAGAGACTCGGCAGACACAGAGGGCCTCCGAGGGTCGTATGGGAATCAATGCTGCTCAGCAGGCCCACAGGGGTGTGGAGGGCGTCAGTGATCTTGGAACAAAAATGATGCTCACCCGAAGGGCCTAGGAGTCCTGAAAAGGGTGCTTCCTTTAACATAAAGCGGAACCTCCACTAAGAGCTCATGGAAAGAGCTGCATGCCTCCCTTTCTGCAGGGCTACTCAGGGCCTTACCTCGAGGCAAGGACTCACGTTGAGATTCCCTTTAGCTCTAGAGCATGGCAAGGTGAGCCCCAACCGGGCCAATGAAGCTCCGTGTGTAGCCAGAGAAATCTCATTTTCTTCCCACACCCATGCCTACAGTGGCCAGAGAGCTGTTAACAGCAGAGAATTTCAGGGAGCTTCACGGCAGCAAGAATGGGGCTTTCCAAATGGAAAGCAAGGCTAGTACCATCATGCCCCCATTTCCATGGGCACAGGCAGCATACATCTCTGTGGTTTTTAACAAGTCCAATGAGACACAGAGTACACACTGTTTTCCTCCCTTAATCAACTTCTCGAGGCAGGGTGTTCTGCATCTAGTGAACGGCCTCACCAAGGAAAGCCCAAGCTAGGCCTCTGGGCCCGTGCCTCTTCAAAAGTCTGCAGTGCTTCAGGAAAAACTGTGCTTTAGTTGCAATAGGAAGGCAAGTCGTCTTCTTCCTGGAGGCAGGGTGACTTCAGGTAGGAGGTCCTGGATGGAAGGAGAAGCCTAGTGTTTTTCTCTGTGCAGCTCAGACCAGGGAATGAGTGCGACTTCCACGGCATGTAGGAACTTGCTAGAACGGTGCTCGTGAACCTTGTATGAGTGCTGGCTTACTCAAGATGTCCCAATAAGAGTGCACTGTGTTGCCCTACACTCGGCATACACACTGTGAGTCGGAAAGCTATGGGCCTGGATATTGCTTAGAAGGGCCAGGGGAGCCTGAGGGTACTTGCTCTTCTTGCAGGGAATAGGGTTTCCAGGCGAGGCACCTAGGAGTCCTGAAAAGCGTACTGGCGTTAAAATGCTGCAGAGCGGCGACTACGGCCTCATGGAAACGGCTACACACCTCCGCTTCTGCATAGCATTTCAGGGCCTTACCTCGAGGCAAGTTCTCCCGTTGCTTGCACTGTGAGCGACACAGCATGTTAGGATGCTGTATTTCTCCTTGAATAGAGTGACTTCAGGAAAGAGGTCCTCGATAAATTCTAAGAAGAGTGTGTTCTCAGGGCAGCTCAGACGAGGGCAATCTCGAAAACTTGCAGGACATGTTGGACTGCCTAGAAATGTGGTTCTGATGCTGTTCGAGTGCTCTGGAAATATAGCTCTATTGAAGTAACGTACAGTGTGTTGCCAGAGACTCGGCAGACACAGAGGGCCTCCGAGGGTCGTATGGGAATCAATGCTGCTCAGCAGGCCCACAGGGGTGTGGAGGGCGTCAGTGATCTTGGAACAAAAATGATGCTCACCCGAAGGGCCTAGGAGTCCTGAAAAGGGTGCTTCCTTTAACATAAAGCGGAACCTCCACTAAGAGCTCATGGAAAGAGCTGCATGCCTCCCTTTCTGCAGGGCTACTCAGGGCCTTACCTCGAGGCAAGGACTCACGTTGAGATTCCCTTTAGCTCTAGAGCATGGCAAGGTGAGCCCCAACCGGGCCAATGAAGCTCCGTGTGTAGCCAGAGAAATCTCATTTTCTTCCCACACCCATGCCTACAGTGGCCAGAGAGCTGTTAACAGCAGAGAATTTCAGGGAGCTTCACGGCAGCAAGAATGAGGCTTTCCAAATGGAAAGCAAGGCTAGTACCATCATGCCCCCATTACCATGGGCACAGGCAGCATACATCTCTGTGGTTTCTAACAAGTCAAAAGAACCACAGGGTACACACTGGTTGCTTCCCTGAATCAACTTCTCGAGGCAGGGTGTTCTGCGTCTTGTGAACGGCCTCACCAAGGAAGGCCCTAGCTAGGCCCATGGGCCCGTGCCTCTTCAAAAGCCTGCAGTGCTACAGGAAAAACTCTGCTTTAGTTGCAATGAGAATGCAAGCAGTGTTTCTCCTGATGGCAGTGTAACTTCAGGTAAGAGGTCTTAGATGGAAGAAGAAGCCTAGTGTTTTTCCTCTGTGCAGCTCAGTCTAAAGAATGAGTTCGACTTCCACGGCATGTTGGAACTTGCTAGAACGGTGCTCGTGAACTTGTGCGAGTGCTGTGAATCAAGATATGACAAGAAAGAGTGCAGTGTGTTGCCCATGACTCAGCAGACACAGAGGAACTCCGAGGGACCAATGGGCCTCGTTGTTGCTCAGCAGGCCTACAGGGGTGTGGAGATACTCAGGGATCTTGGAACAAAAATGATGCTCACCCGAGAGGCCTAGGAGTCCTGAAAAGGGTACTTCCTTTAAAGTAAAGGAGAACAGCGACTAAGAACTAATGGAAAGAGCTGAATGCCTCCCTTTCTGCAGGGCTACTCAGGGCCTTACCTCGAGGCAAGGACTCACGTTGAGATTCCCTTTAGCTCTAGAGCATGGCAAGGTGAGCCCCACCCCGGCCAAAGAAGCTCCGTGTGTAGCCAGAGAAAACTCATTTTCTTCCCACACCAATGTAGAGGGACCAGAGGCCTGTCAACAGCAGAGAATTTCAGGGAGCTTCCCGGCGGCAAGACTGGAGCTTTCCAAACGGAAAGCAAGGCTAGTACCATCATGCCCCCATTTCCATGGGCACAGGCAGCATACATCTCTGTGGTTTTTAACAAGTCCAATGAGACACAGAGTACACACTGTTTTCCTCCCTTAATCAACTTCTCGAGGCAGGGTGTTCTGCATCTAGTGAACGGCCTCACCAAGGAAAGCCCAAGCTAGGCCTCTGGGCCCGTGCCTCTTCACAAGTCTGCAGTGCTTCAGGAAAAACTGTGCTTTAGTTGCAATAGGAAGGCAAGTCGTCTTCTTCCTGGAGGCAGGGTGACTTCAGGTAGGAGGTCCTGGATGGAAGGAGAAGCCTAGTGTTTTTCTCTGTGCAGCTCAGACCAGGGAATGAGTGCGACTTCCACGGCATGTAGGAACTTGCTAGAACGGTGCTCGTGAACCTTGTATGAGTGCTGGCTTACTCAAGATGTCCCAATAAGAGTGCACTGTGTTGCCCTACACTCGGCATACACACTGTGAGTCGGAAAGCTACGGGCCTGGATATTGCTTAGAAGGGCCAGGGGAGCCTGAGGGTACTTGCTCTTCTTGCAGGGAATAGGGTTTCCAGGCGAGGCACCTAGGAGTCCTGAAAAGCGTACTGGCGTTAAAATGCTGCAGAGCGGCGACTACGGCCTCATGGAAACGGCTACACACCTCCGCTTCTGCATAGCATTTCAGGGCCTTACCTCGAGGCAAGTTCTCCCGTTGCTTGCACTGTGAGCGACACAGCATGTTAGGATGCTGTATTTCTCCTTGAATAGAGTGACTTCAGGAAAGAGGTCCTCGATAAATTCTAAGAAGAGTGTGTTCTCAGGGCAGCTCAGACGAGGGCAATCTCGAAAACTTGCAGGACATGTTGGACTGCCTAGAAATGTGGTTCTGATGCTGTTCGAGTGCTCTGGAAATATAGCTCTATTGAAGTAACGTACAGTGTGTTGCCAGAGACTCGGCAGACACAGAGGGCCTCCGAGGGTCGTATGGGAATCAATGCTGCTCAGCAGGCCCACAGGGGTGTGGAGGGCGTCAGTGATCTTGGAACAAAAATGATGCTCACCCGAAGGGCCTAGGAGTCCTGAAAAGGGTGCTTCCTTTAACATAAAGCGGAACCTCCACTAAGAGCTCATGGAAAGAGCTGCATGCCTCCCTTTCTGCAGGGCTACTCAGGGCCTTACCTCGAGGCAAGGACTCACGTTGAGATTCCCTTTAGCTCTAGAGCATGGCAAGGTGAGCCCCAACCGGGCCAATGAAGCTCCGTGTGTAGCCAGAGAAATCTCATTTTCTTCCCACACCCATGCCTACAGTGGCCAGAGAGCTGTTAACAGCAGAGAATTTCAGGGAGCTTCACGGCAGCAAGAATGGGGCTTTCCAAATGGAAAGCAAGGCTAGTACCATCATGCCCCCATTACCATGGGCACAGGCAGCATACATCTCTGTGGTTTCTAACAAGTCAAAAGAACCACAGGGTACACACTGGTTGCTTCCCTGAATCAACTTCTCGAGGCAGGGTGTTCTGCGTCTTGTGAACGGCCTCACCAAGGAAGGCCCTAGCTAGGCCCATGGGCCCGTGCCTCTTCAAAAGCCTGCAGTGCTACAGGAAAAACTCTGCTTTAGTTGCAATGAGAATGCAAGCAGTGTTTCTCCTGATGGCAGTGTAACTTCAGGTAAGAGGTCTTAGATGGAAGAAGAAGCCTAGTGTTTTTCCTCTGTGCAGCTCAGTCTAAAGAATGAGTTCGACTTCCACGGCATGTTGGAACTTGCTAGAACGGTGCTCGTGAACTCGTGCGAGTGCTGTGAATCAAGATATGACAAGAAAGAGTGCAGTGTGTTGCCCATGACTCAGCAGACACAGAGGAACGCCGAGGGACCAATGGGCCTCGTTGTTGCTCAGCAGGCCTACAGGGGTGTGGAGATACTCAGGGATCTTGGAACAAAAATGATGCTCACCCGAGAGGCCTAGGAGTCCTGAAAAGGGTACTTCCTTTAAAGTAAAGGAGAACAGCGACTAAGAACTAATGGAAAGAGCTGAATGCCTCCCTTTCTGCAGGGCTACTCAGGGCCTTACCTCGAGGCAAGGACTCACGTTGAGATTCCCTTTAGCTCTAGAGCATGGCAAGGTGAGCCCCACCCCGGCCAAAGAAGCTCCGTGTGTAGCCAGAGAAAACTCATTTTCTTCCCACACCAATGTAGAGGGACCAGAGGCCTGTCAACAGCAGAGAATTTCAGGGAGCTTCCCGGCGGCAAGACTGGAGCTTTCCAAACGGAAAGCAAGGCTAGTACCATCATGCCCCCATTTCCATGGGCACAGGCAGCATACATCTCTGTGGTTTTTAACAAGTCCAATGAGACACAGAGTACACACTGTTTTCCTCCCTTAATCAACTTCTCGAGGCAGGGTGTTCTGCATCTAGTGAACGGCCTCACCAAGGAAAGCCCAAGCTAGGCCTCTGGGCCCGTGCCTCTTCACAAGTCTGCAGTGCTTCAGGAAAAACTGTGCTTTAGTTGCAATAGGAAGGCAAGTCGTCTTCTTCCTGGAGGCAGGGTGACTTCAGGTAGGAGGTCCTGGATGGAAGGAGAAGCCTAGTGTTTTTCTCTGTGCAGCTCAGACCAGGGAATGAGTGCGACTTCCACGGCATGTAGGAACTTGCTAGAACGGTGCTCGTGAACCTTGTATGAGTGCTGGCTTACTCAAGATGTCCCAATAAGAGTGCACTGTGTTGCCCTACACTCGGCATACACACTGTGAGTCGGAAAGCTACGGGCCTGGATATTGCTTAGAAGGGCCAGGGGAGCCTGAGGGTACTTGCTCTTCTTGCAGGGAATAGGGTTTCCAGGCGAGGCACCTAGGAGTCCTGAAAAGCGTACTGGCGTTAAAATGCTGCAGAGCGGCGACTACGGCCTCATGGAAACGGCTACACACCTCCGCTTCTGCATAGCATTTCAGGGCCTTACCTCGAGGCAAGTTCTCCCGTTGCTTGCACTGTGAGCGACACAGCATGTTAGGATGCTGTATTTCTCCTTGAATAGAGTGACTTCAGGAAAGAGGTCCTCGATAAATTCTAAGAAGAGTGTGTTCTCAGGGCAGCTCAGACGAGGGCAATCTCGAAAACTTGCAGGACATGTTGGACTGCCTAGAAATGTGGTTCTGATGCTGTTCGAGTGCTCTGGAAATATAGCTCTATTGAAGTAACGTACAGTGTGTTGCCAGAGACTCGGCAGACACAGAGGGCCTCCGAGGGTCGTATGGGAATCAATGCTGCTCAGCAGGCCCACAGGGGTGTGGAGGGCGTCAGTGATCTTGGAACAAAAATGATGCTCACCCGAAGGGCCTAGGAGTCCTGAAAAGGGTGCTTCCTTTAACATAAAGCGGAACCTCCACTAAGAGCTCATGGAAAGAGCTGCATGCCTCCCTTTCTGCAGGGCTACTCAGGGCCTTACCTCGAGGCAAGGACTCACGTTGAGATTCCCTTTAGCTCTAGAGCATGGCAAGGTGAGCCCCAACCGGGCCAATGAAGCTCCGTGTGTAGCCAGAGAAATCTCATTTTCTTCCCACACCCATGCCTACAGTGGCCAGAGAGCTGTTAACAGCAGAGAATTTCAGGGAGCTTCACGGCAGCAAGAATGGGGCTTTCCAAATGGAAAGCAAGGCTAGTACCATCATGCCCCCATTACCATGGGCACAGGCAGCATACATCTCTGTGGTTTCTAACAAGTCAAAAGAACCACAGGGTACACACTGGTTGCTTCCCTGAATCAACTTCTCGAGGCAGGGTGTTCTGCGTCTTGTGAACGGCCTCACCAAGGAAGGCCCTAGCTAGGCCCATGGGCCCGTGCCTCTTCAAAAGCCTGCAGTGCTACAGGAAAAACTCTGCTTTAGTTGCAATGAGAATGCAAGCAGTGTTTCTCCTGATGGCAGTGTAACTTCAGGTAAGAGGTCTTAGATGGAAGAAGAAGCCTAGTGTTTTTCCTCTGTGCAGCTCAGTCTAAAGAATGAGTTCGACTTCCACGGCATGTTGGAACTTGCTAGAACGGTGCTCGTGAACTCGTGCGAGTGCTGTGAATCAAGATATGACAAGAAAGAGTGCAGTGTGTTGCCCATGACTCAGCAGACACAGAGGAACGCCGAGGGACCAATGGGCCTCGTTGTTGCTCAGCAGGCCTACAGGGGTGTGGAGATACTCAGGGATCTTGGAACAAAAATGATGCTCACCCGAGAGGCCTAGGAGTCCTGAAAAGGGTACTTCCTTTAAAGTAAAGGAGAACAGCGACTAAGAACTAATGGAAAGAGCTGAATGCCTCCCTTTCTGCAGGGCTACTCAGGGCCTTACCTCGAGGCAAGGACTCACGTTGAGATTCCCTTTAGCTCTAGAGCATGGCAAGGTGAGCCCCACCCCGGCCAAAGAAGCTCCGTGTGTAGCCAGAGAAAACTCATTTTCTTCCCACACCAATGTAGAGGGACCAGAGGCCTGTCAACAGCAGAGAATTTCAGGGAGCTTCCCGGCGGCAAGACTGGAGCTTTCCAAACGGAAAGCAAGGCTAGTACCATCATGCCCCCATTTCCATGGGCACAGGCAGCATACATCTCTGTGGTTTTTAACAAGTCCAATGAGACACAGAGTACACACTGTTTTCCTCCCTTAATCAACTTCTCGAGGCAGGGTGTTCTGCATCTAGTGAACGGCCTCACCAAGGAAAGCCCAAGCTAGGCCTCTGGGCCCGTGCCTCTTCACAAGTCTGCAGTGCTTCAGGAAAAACTGTGCTTTAGTTGCAATAGGAAGGCAAGTCGTCTTCTTCCTGGAGGCAGGGTGACTTCAGGTAGGAGGTCCTGGATGGAAGGAGAAGCCTAGTGTTTTTCTCTGTGCAGCTCAGACCAGGGAATGAGTGCGACTTCCACGGCATGTAGGAACTTGCTAGAACGGTGCTCGTGAACCTTGTATGAGTGCTGGCTTACTCAAGATGTCCCAATAAGAGTGCACTGTGTTGCCCTACACTCGGCATACACACTGTGAGTCGGAAAGCTACGGGCCTGGATATTGCTTAGAAGGGCCAGGGGAGCCTGAGGGTACTTGCTCTTCTTGCAGGGAATAGGGTTTCCAGGCGAGGCACCTAGGAGTCCTGAAAAGCGTACTGGCGTTAAAATGCTGCAGAGCGGCGACTACGGCCTCATGGAAACGGCTACACACCTCCGCTTCTGCATAGCATTTCAGGGCCTTACCTCGAGGCAAGTTCTCCCGTTGCTTGCACTGTGAGCGACACAGCATGTTAGGATGCTGTATTTCTCCTTGAATAGAGTGACTTCAGGAAAGAGGTCCTCGATAAATTCTAAGAAGAGTGTGTTCTCAGGGCAGCTCAGACGAGGGCAATCTCGAAAACTTGCAGGACATGTTGGACTGCCTAGAAATGTGGTTCTGATGCTGTTCGAGTGCTCTGGAAATATAGCTCTATTGAAGTAACGTACAGTGTGTTGCCAGAGACTCGGCAGACACAGAGGGCCTCCGAGGGTCGTATGGGAATCAATGCTGCTCAGCAGGCCCACAGGGGTGTGGAGGGCGTCAGTGATCTTGGAACAAAAATGATGCTCACCCGAAGGGCCTAGGAGTCCTGAAAAGGGTGCTTCCTTTAACATAAAGCGGAACCTCCACTAAGAGCTCATGGAAAGAGCTGCATGCCTCCCTTTCTGCAGGGCTACTCAGGGCCTTACCTCGAGGCAAGGACTCACGTTGAGATTCCCTTTAGCTCTAGAGCATGGCAAGGTGAGCCCCAACCGGGCCAATGAAGCTCCGTGTGTAGCCAGAGAAATCTCATTTTCTTCCCACACCCATGCCTACAGTGGCCAGAGAGCTGTTAACAGCAGAGAATTTCAGGGAGCTTCACGGCAGCAAGAATGGGGCTTTCCAAATGGAAAGCAAGGCTAGTACCATCATGCCCCCATTACCATGGGCACAGGCAGCATACATCTCTGTGGTTTCTAACAAGTCAAAAGAACCACAGGGTACACACTGGTTGCTTCCCTGAATCAACTTCTCGAGGCAGGGTGTTCTGCGTCTTGTGAACGGCCTCACCAAGGAAGGCCCTAGCTAGGCCCATGGGCCCGTGCCTCTTCAAAAGCCTGCAGTGCTACAGGAAAAACTCTGCTTTAGTTGCAATGAGAATGCAAGCAGTGTTTCTCCTGATGGCAGTGTAACTTCAGGTAAGAGGTCTTAGATGGAAGAAGAAGCCTAGTGTTTTTCCTCTGTGCAGCTCAGTCTAAAGAATGAGTTCGACTTCCACGGCATGTTGGAACTTGCTAGAACGGTGCTCGTGAACTCGTGCGAGTGCTGTGAATCAAGATATGACAAGAAAGAGTGCAGTGTGTTGCCCATGACTCAGCAGACACAGAGGAACGCCGAGGGACCAATGGGCCTCGTTGTTGCTCAGCAGGCCTACAGGGGTGTGGAGATACTCAGGGATCTTGGAACAAAAATGATGCTCACCCGAGAGGCCTAGGAGTCCTGAAAAGGGTACTTCCTTTAAAGTAAAGGAGAACAGCGACTAAGAACTAATGGAAAGAGCTGAATGCCTCCCTTTCTGCAGGGCTACTCAGGGCCTTACCTCGAGGCAAGGACTCACGTTGAGATTCCCTTTAGCTCTAGAGCATGGCAAGGTGAGCCCCACCCCGGCCAAAGAAGCTCCGTGTGTAGCCAGAGAAAACTCATTTTCTTCCCACACCAATGTAGAGGGACCAGAGGCCTGTCAACAGCAGAGAATTTCAGGGAGCTTCCCGGCGGCAAGACTGGAGCTTTCCAAACGGAAAGCAAGGCTAGTACCATCATGCCCCCATTTCCATGGGCACAGGCAGCATACATCTCTGTGGTTTTTAACAAGTCCAATGAGACACAGAGTACACACTGTTTTCCTCCCTTAATCAACTTCTCGAGGCAGGGTGTTCTGCATCTAGTGAACGGCCTCACCAAGGAAAGCCCAAGCTAGGCCTCTGGGCCCGTGCCTCTTCACAAGTCTGCAGTGCTTCAGGAAAAACTGTGCTTTAGTTGCAATAGGAAGGCAAGTCGTCTTCTTCCTGGAGGCAGGGTGACTTCAGGTAGGAGGTCCTGGATGGAAGGAGAAGCCTAGTGTTTTTCTCTGTGCAGCTCAGACCAGGGAATGAGTGCGACTTCCACGGCATGTAGGAACTTGCTAGAACGGTGCTCGTGAACCTTGTATGAGTGCTGGCTTACTCAAGATGTCCCAATAAGAGTGCACTGTGTTGCCCTACACTCGGCATACACACTGTGAGTCGGAAAGCTACGGGCCTGGATATTGCTTAGAAGGGCCAGGGGAGCCTGAGGGTACTTGCTCTTCTTGCAGGGAATAGGGTTTCCAGGCGAGGCACCTAGGAGTCCTGAAAAGCGTACTGGCGTTAAAATGCTGCAGAGCGGCGACTACGGCCTCATGGAAACGGCTACACACCTCCGCTTCTGCATAGCATTTCAGGGCCTTACCTCGAGGCAAGTTCTCCCGTTGCTTGCACTGTGAGCGACACAGCATGTTAGGATGCTGTATTTCTCCTTGAATAGAGTGACTTCAGGAAAGAGGTCCTCGATAAATTCTAAGAAGAGTGTGTTCTCAGGGCAGCTCAGACGAGGGCAATCTCGAAAACTTGCAGGACATGTTGGACTGCCTAGAAATGTGGTTCTGATGCTGTTCGAGTGCTCTGGAAATATAGCTCTATTGAAGTAACGTACAGTGTGTTGCCAGAGACTCGGCAGACACAGAGGGCCTCCGAGGGTCGTATGGGAATCAATGCTGCTCAGCAGGCCCACAGGGGTGTGGAGGGCGTCAGTGATCTTGGAACAAAAATGATGCTCACCCGAAGGGCCTAGGAGTCCTGAAAAGGGTGCTTCCTTTAACATAAAGCGGAACCTCCACTAAGAGCTCATGGAAAGAGCTGCATGCCTCCCTTTCTGCAGGGCTACTCAGGGCCTTACCTCGAGGCAAGGACTCACGTTGAGATTCCCTTTAGCTCTAGAGCATGGCAAGGTGAGCCCCAACCGGGCCAATGAAGCTCCGTGTGTAGCCAGAGAAATCTCATTTTCTTCCCACACCCATGCCTACAGTGGCCAGAGAGCTGTTAACAGCAGAGAATTTCAGGGAGCTTCACGGCAGCAAGAATGGGGCTTTCCAAATGGAAAGCAAGGCTAGTACCATCATGCCCCCATTTCCATGGGCACAGGCAGCATACATCTCTGTGGTTTTTAACAAGTCCAATGAGACACAGAGTACACACTGTTTTCCTCCCTTAATCAACTTCTCGAGGCAGGGTGTTCTGCATCTAGTGAACGGCCTCACCAAGGAAAGCCCAAGCTAGGCCTCTGGGCCCGTGCCTCTTCAAAAGTCTGCAGTGCTTCAGGAAAAACTGTGCTTTAGTTGCAATAGGAAGGCAAGTCGTCTTCTTCCTGGAGGCAGGGTGACTTCAGGTAGGAGGTCCTGGATGGAAGGAGAAGCCTAGTGTTTTTCTCTGTGCAGCTCAGACCAGGGAATGAGTGCGACTTCCACGGCATGTAGGAACTTGCTAGAACGGTGCTCGTGAACCTTGTATGAGTGCTGGCTTACTCAAGATGTCCCAATAAGAGTGCACTGTGTTGCCCTACACTCGGCATACACACTGTGAGTCGGAAAGCTACGGGCCTGGATATTGCTTAGAAGGGCCAGGGGAGCCTGAGGGTACTTGCTCTTCTTGCAGGGAATAGGGTTTCCAGGCGAGGCACCTAGGAGTCCTGAAAAGCGTACTGGCGTTAAAATGCTGCAGAGCGGCGACTACGGCCTCATGGAAACGGCTACACACCTCCGCTTCTGCATAGCATTTCAGGGCCTTACCTCGAGGCAAGTTCTCCCGTTGCTTGCACTGTGAGCGACACAGCATGTTAGGATGCTGTATTTCTCCTTGAATAGAGTGACTTCAGGAAAGAGGTCCTCGATAAATTCTAAGAAGAGTGTGTTCTCAGGGCAGCTCAGACGAGGGCAATCTCGAAAACTTGCAGGACATGTTGGACTGCCTAGAAATGTGGTTCTGATGCTGTTCGAGTGCTCTGGAAATATAGCTCTATTGAAGTAACGTACAGTGTGTTGCCAGAGACTCGGCAGACACAGAGGGCCTCCGAGGGTCGTATGGGAATCAATGCTGCTCAGCAGGCCCACAGGGGTGTGGAGGGCGTCAGTGATCTTGGAACAAAAATGATGCTCACCCGAAGGGCCTAGGAGTCCTGAAAAGGGTGCTTCCTTTAACATAAAGCGGAACCTCCACTAAGAGCTCATGGAAAGAGCTGCATGCCTCCCTTTCTGCAGGGCTACTCAGGGCCTTACCTCGAGGCAAGGACTCACGTTGAGATTCCCTTTAGCTCTAGAGCATGGCAAGGTGAGCCCCAACCGGGCCAATGAAGCTCCGTGTGTAGCCAGAGAAATCTCATTTTCTTCCCACACCCATGCCTACAGTGGCCAGAGAGCTGTTAACAGCAGAGAATTTCAGGGAGCTTCACGGCAGCAAGAATGGGGCTTTCCAAATGGAAAGCAAGGCTAGTACCATCATGCCCCCATTACCATGGGCACAGGCAGCATACATCTCTGTGGTTTCTAACAAGTCAAAAGAACCACAGGGTACACACTGGTTGCTTCCCTGAATCAACTTCTCGAGGCAGGGTGTTCTGCGTCTTGTGAACGGCCTCACCAAGGAAGGCCCTAGCTAGGCCCATGGGCCCGTGCCTCTTCAAAAGCCTGCAGTGCTACAGGAAAAACTCTGCTTTAGTTGCAATGAGAATGCAAGCAGTGTTTCTCCTGATGGCAGTGTAACTTCAGGTAAGAGGTCTTAGATGGAAGAAGAAGCCTAGTGTTTTTCCTCTGTGCAGCTCAGTCTAAAGAATGAGTTCGACTTCCACGGCATGTTGGAACTTGCTAGAACGGTGCTCGTGAACTCGTGCGAGTGCTGTGAATCAAGATATGACAAGAAAGAGTGCAGTGTGTTGCCCATGACTCAGCAGACACAGAGGAACTCCGAGGGACCAATGGGCCTCGTTGTTGCTCAGCAGGCCTACAGGGGTGTGGAGATACTCAGGGATCTTGGAACAAAAATGATGCTCACCCGAGAGGCCTAGGAGTCCTGAAAAGGGTACTTCCTTTAAAGTAAAGGAGAACAGCGACTAAGAACTAATGGAAAGAGCTGAATGCCTCCCTTTCTGCAGGGCTACTCAGGGCCTTACCTCGAGGCAAGGACTCACGTTGAGATTCCCTTTAGCTCTAGAGCATGGCAAGGTGAGCCCCACCCCGGCCAAAGAAGCTCCGTGTGTAGCCAGAGAAAACTCATTTTCTTCCCACACCAATGTAGAGGGACCAGAGGCCTGTCAACAGCAGAGAATTTCAGGGAGCTTCCCGGCGGCAAGACTGGAGCTTTCCAAACGGAAAGCAAGGCTAGTACCATCATGCCCCCATTTCCATGGGCACAGGCAGCATACATCTCTGTGGTTTTTAACAAGTCCAATGAGACACAGAGTACACACTGTTTTCCTCCCTTAATCAACTTCTCGAGGCAGGGTGTTCTGCATCTAGTGAACGGCCTCACCAAGGAAAGCCCAAGCTAGGCCTCTGGGCCCGTGCCTCTTCAAAAGTCTGCAGTGCTTCAGGAAAAACTGTGCTTTAGTTGCAATAGGAAGGCAAGTCGTCTTCTTCCTGGAGGCAGGGTGACTTCAGGTAGGAGGTCCTGGATGGAAGGAGAAGCCTAGTGTTTTTCTCTGTGCAGCTCAGACCAGGGAATGAGTGCGACTTCCACGGCATGTAGGAACTTGCTAGAACGGTGCTCGTGAACCTTGTATGAGTGCTGGCTTACTCAAGATGTCCCAATAAGAGTGCACTGTGTTGCCCTACACTCGGCATACACACTGTGAGTCGGAAAGCTACGGGCCTGGATATTGCTTAGAAGGGCCAGGGGAGCCTGAGGGTACTTGCTCTTCTTGCAGGGAATAGGGTTTCCAGGCGAGGCACCTAGGAGTCCTGAAAAGCGTACTGGCGTTAAAATGCTGCAGAGCGGCGACTACGGCCTCATGGAAACGGCTACACACCTCCGCTTCTGCATAGCATTTCAGGGCCTTACCTCGAGGCAAGTTCTCCCGTTGCTTGCACTGTGAGCGACACAGCATGTTAGGATGCTGTATTTCTCCTTGAATAGAGTGACTTCAGGAAAGAGGTCCTCGATAAATTCTAAGAAGAGTGTGTTCTCAGGGCAGCTCAGACGAGGGCAATCTCGAAAACTTGCAGGACATGTTGGACTGCCTAGAAATGTGGTTCTGATGCTGTTCGAGTGCTCTGGAAATATAGCTCTATTGAAGTAACGTACAGTGTGTTGCCAGAGACTCGGCAGACACAGAGGGCCTCCGAGGGTCGTATGGGAATCAATGCTGCTCAGCAGGCCCACAGGGGTGTGGAGGGCGTCAGTGATCTTGGAACAAAAATGATGCTCACCCGAAGGGCCTAGGAGTCCTGAAAAGGGTGCTTCCTTTAACATAAAGCGGAACCTCCACTAAGAGCTCATGGAAAGAGCTGCATGCCTCCCTTTCTGCAGGGCTACTCAGGGCCTTACCTCGAGGCAAGGACTCACGTTGAGATTCCCTTTAGCTCTAGAGCATGGCAAGGTGAGCCCCAACCGGGCCAATGAAGCTCCGTGTGTAGCCAGAGAAATCTCATTTTCTTCCCACACCCATGCCTACAGTGGCCAGAGAGCTGTTAACAGCAGAGAATTTCAGGGAGCTTCACGGCAGCAAGAATGGGGCTTTCCAAATGGAAAGCAAGGCTAGTACCATCATGCCCCCATTTCCATGGGCACAGGCAGCATACATCTCTGTGGTTTTTAACAAGTCCAATGAGACACAGAGTACACACTGTTTTCCTCCCTGAATCAACTTCTCGAGGCAGGGTGTTCTGCATCTAGTGAACGGCCTCACCAATAAAGCCCAAGCTAGGCCTCTGGGCCCGTGCCTCTTCAAAAGTCTGCAGTGCTTCAGGAAAAACTGTGCTTTAGTTGCAATAGGAAGGCAAGTCGTCTTCTTCCTGGAGGCAGGGTGACTTCAGGTAGGAGGTCCTGGATGGAAGGAGAAGCCTAGTGTTTTTCTCTGTGCAGCTCAGACCAGGGAATGAGTGCGACTTCCACGGCATGTAGGAACTTGCTAGAACGGTGCTCGTGAACCTTGTATGAGTGCTGGCTTACTCAAGATGTCCCAATAAGAGTGCACTGTGTTGCCCTACACTCGGCATACACACTGTGAGTCGGAAAGCTACGGGCCTGGATATTGCTTAGAAGGGCCAGGGGAGCCTGAGGGTACTTGCTCTTCTTGCAGGGAATAGGGTTTCCAGGCGAGGCACCTAGGAGTCCTGAAAAGCGTACTGGCGTTAAAATGCTGCAGAGCGGCGACTACGGCCTCATGGAAACGGCTACACACCTCCGCTTCTGCATAGCATTTCAGGGCCTTACCTCGAGGCAAGTTCTCCCGTTGCTTGCACTGTGAGCGACACAGCATGTTAGGATGCTGTATTTCTCCTTGAATAGAGTGACTTCAGGAAAGAGGTCCTCGATAAATTCTAAGAAGAGTGTGTTCTCAGGGCAGCTCAGACGAGGGCAATCTCGAAAACTTGCAGGACATGTTGGACTGCCTAGAAATGTGGTTCTGATGCTGTTCGAGTGCTCTGGAAATATAGCTCTATTGAAGTAACGTACAGTGTGTTGCCAGAGACTCGGCAGACACAGAGGGCCTCCGAGGGTCGTATGGGAATCAATGCTGCTCAGCAGGCCCACAGGGGTGTGGAGGGCGTCAGTGATCTTGGAACAAAAATGATGCTCACCCGAAGGGCCTAGGAGTCCTGAAAAGGGTGCTTCCTTTAACATAAAGCGGAACCTCCACTAAGAGCTCATGGAAAGAGCTGCATGCCTCCCTTTCTGCAGGGCTACTCAGGGCCTTACCTCGAGGCAAGGACTCACGTTGAGATTCCCTTTAGCTCTAGAGCATGGCAAGGTGAGCCCCAACCGGGCCAATGAAGCTCCGTGTGTAGCCAGAGAAATCTCATTTTCTTCCCACACCCATGCCTACAGTGGCCAGAGAGCTGTTAACAGCAGAGAATTTCAGGGAGCTTCACGGCAGCAAGAATGGGGCTTTCCAAATGGAAAGCAAGGCTAGTACCATCATGCCCCCATTACCATGGGCACAGGCAGCATACATCTCTGTGGTTTCTAACAAGTCAAAAGAACCACAGGGTACACACTGGTTGCTTCCCTGAATCAACTTCTCGAGGCAGGGTGTTCTGCGTCTTGTGAACGGCCTCACCAAGGAAGGCCCTAGCTAGGCCCATGGGCCCGTGCCTCTTCAAAAGCCTGCAGTGCTACAGGAAAAACTCTGCTTTAGTTGCAATGAGAATGCAAGCAGTGTTTCTCCTGATGGCAGTGTAACTTCAGGTAAGAGGTCTTAGATGGAAGAAGAAGCCTAGTGTTTTTCCTCTGTGCAGCTCAGTCTAAAGAATGAGTTCGACTTCCACGGCATGTTGGAACTTGCTAGAACGGTGCTCGTGAACTCGTGCGAGTGCTGTGAATCAAGATATGACAAGAAAGAGTGCAGTGTGTTGCCCATGACTCAGCAGACACAGAGGAACTCCGAGGGACCAATGGGCCTCGTTGTTGCTCAGCAGGCCTACAGGGGTGTGGAGATACTCAGGGATCTTGGAACAAAAATGATGCTCACCCGAGAGGCCTAGGAGTCCTGAAAAGGGTACTTCCTTTAAAGTAAAGGAGAACAGCGACTAAGAACTAATGGAAAGAGCTGAATGCCTCCCTTTCTGCAGGGCTACTCAGGGCCTTACCTCGAGGCAAGGACTCACGTTGAGATTCCCTTTAGCTCTAGAGCATGGCAAGGTGAGCCCCACCCCGGCCAAAGAAGCTCCGTGTGTAGCCAGAGAAAACTCATTTTCTTCCCACACCAATGTAGAGGGACCAGAGGCCTGTCAACAGCAGAGAATTTCAGGGAGCTTCCCGGCGGCAAGACTGGAGCTTTCCAAACGGAAAGCAAGGCTAGTACCATCATGCCCCCATTTCCATGGGCACAGGCAGCATACATCTCTGTGGTTTTTAACAAGTCCAATGAGACACAGAGTACACACTGTTTTCCTCCCTTAATCAACTTCTCGAGGCAGGGTGTTCTGCATCTAGTGAACGGCCTCACCAAGGAAAGCCCAAGCTAGGCCTCTGGGCCCGTGCCTCTTCACAAGTCTGCAGTGCTTCAGGAAAAACTGTGCTTTAGTTGCAATAGGAAGGCAAGTCGTCTTCTTCCTGGAGGCAGGGTGACTTCAGGTAGGAGGTCCTGGATGGAAGGAGAAGCCTAGTGTTTTTCTCTGTGCAGCTCAGACCAGGGAATGAGTGCGACTTCCACGGCATGTAGGAACTTGCTAGAACGGTGCTCGTGAACCTTGTATGAGTGCTGGCTTACTCAAGATGTCCCAATAAGAGTGCACTGTGTTGCCCTACACTCGGCATACACACTGTGAGTCGGAAAGCTACGGGCCTGGATATTGCTTAGAAGGGCCAGGGGAGCCTGAGGGTACTTGCTCTTCTTGCAGGGAATAGGGTTTCCAGGCGAGGCACCTAGGAGTCCTGAAAAGCGTACTGGCGTTAAAATGCTGCAGAGCGGCGACTACGGCCTCATGGAAACGGCTACACACCTCCGCTTCTGCATAGCATTTCAGGGCCTTACCTCGAGGCAAGTTCTCCCGTTGCTTGCATTGTGAGCGACACAGCATGTTAGGATGCTGTATTTCTCCTTGAATAGAGTGACTTCAGGAAAGAGGTCCTCGATAAATTCTAAGAAGAGTGTGTTCTCAGGGCAGCTCAGACGAGGGCAATCTCGAAAACTTGCAGGACATGTTGGACTGCCTAGAAATGTGGTTCTGATGCTGTTCGAGTGCTCTGGAAATATAGCTCTATTGAAGTAACGTACAGTGTGTTGCCAGAGACTCGGCAGACACAGAGGGCCTCCGAGGGTCGTATGGGAATCAATGCTGCTCAGCAGGCCCACAGGGGTGTGGAGGGCGTCAGTGATCTTGGAACAAAAATGATGCTCACCCGAAGGGCCTAGGAGTCCTGAAAAGGGTGCTTCCTTTAACATAAAGCGGAACCTCCACTAAGAGCTCATGGAAAGAGCTGCATGCCTCCCTTTCTGCAGGGCTACTCAGGGCCTTACCTCGAGGCAAGGACTCACGTTGAGATTCCCTTTAGCTCTAGAGCATGGCAAGGTGAGCCCCAACCGGGCCAATGAAGCTCCGTGTGTAGCCAGAGAAATCTCATTTTCTTCCCACACCCATGCCTACAGTGGCCAGAGAGCTGTTAACAGCAGAGAATTTCAGGGAGCTTCACGGCAGCAAGAATGGGGCTTTCCAAATGGAAAGCAAGGCTAGTACCATCATGCCCCCATTTCCATGGGCACAGGCAGCATACATCTCTGTGGTTTTTAACAAGTCCAATGAGACACAGAGTACACACTGTTTTCCTCCCTTAATCAACTTCTCGAGGCAGGGTGTTCTGCATCTAGTGAACGGCCTCACCAAGGAAAGCCCAAGCTAGGCCTCTGGGCCCGTGCCTCTTCAAAAGTCTGCAGTGCTTCAGGAAAAACTGTGCTTTAGTTGCAATAGGAAGGCAAGTCGTCTTCTTCCTGGAGGCAGGGTGACTTCAGGTAGGAGGTCCTGGATGGAAGGAGAAGCCTAGTGTTTTTCTCTGTGCAGCTCAGACCAGGGAATGAGTGCGACTTCCACGGCATGTAGGAACTTGCTAGAACGGTGCTCGTGAACCTTGTATGAGTGCTGGCTTACTCAAGATGTCCCAATAAGAGTGCACTGTGTTGCCCTACACTCGGCATACACACTGTGAGTCGGAAAGCTACGGGCCTGGATATTGCTTAGAAGGGCCAGGGGAGCCTGAGGGTACTTGCTCTTCTTGCAGGGAATAGGGTTTCCAGGCGAGGCACCTAGGAGTCCTGAAAAGCGTACTGGCGTTAAAATGCTGCAGAGCGGCGACTACGGCCTCATGGAAACGGCTACACACCTCCGCTTCTGCATAGCATTTCAGGGCCTTACCTCGAGGCAAGTTCTCCCGTTGCTTGCACTGTGAGCGACACAGCATGTTAGGATGCTGTATTTCTCCTTGAATAGAGTGACTTCAGGAAAGAGGTCCTCGATAAATTCTAAGAAGAGTGTGTTCTCAGGGCAGCTCAGACGAGGGCAATCTCGAAAACTTGCAGGACATGTTGGACTGCCTAGAAATGTGGTTCTGATGCTGTTCGAGTGCTCTGGAAATATAGCTCTATTGAAGTAACGTACAGTGTGTTGCCAGAGACTCGGCAGACACAGAGGGCCTCCGAGGGTCGTATGGGAATCAATGCTGCTCAGCAGGCCCACAGGGGTGTGGAGGGCGTCAGTGATCTTGGAACAAAAATGATGCTCACCCGAAGGGCCTAGGAGTCCTGAAAAGGGTGCTTCCTTTAACATAAAGCGGAACCTCCACTAAGAGCTCATGGAAAGAGCTGCATGCCTCCCTTTCTGCAGGGCTACTCAGGGCCTTACCTCGAGGCAAGGACTCACGTTGAGATTCCCTTTAGCTCTAGAGCATGGCAAGGTGAGCCCCAACCGGGCCAATGAAGCTCCGTGTGTAGCCAGAGAAATCTCATTTTCTTCCCACACCCATGCCTACAGTGGCCAGAGAGCTGTTAACAGCAGAGAATTTCAGGGAGCTTCACGGCAGCAAGAATGGGGCTTTCCAAATGGAAAGCAAGGCTAGTACCATCATGCCCCCATTTCCATGGGCACAGGCAGCATACATCTCTGTGGTTTTTAACAAGTCCAATGAGACACAGAGTACACACTGTTTTCCTCCCTTAATCAACTTCTCGAGGCAGGGTGTTCTGCATCTAGTGAACGGCCTCACCAAGGAAAGCCCAAGCTAGGCCTCTGGGCCCGTGCCTCTTCAAAAGTCTGCAGTGCTTCAGGAAAAACTGTGCTTTAGTTGCAATAGGAAGGCAAGTCGTCTTCTTCCTGGAGGCAGGGTGACTTCAGGTAGGAGGTCCTGGATGGAAGGAGAAGCCTAGTGTTTTTCTCTGTGCAGCTCAGACCAGGGAATGAGTGCGACTTCCACGGCATGTAGGAACTTGCTAGAACGGTGCTCGTGAACCTTGTATGAGTGCTGGCTTACTCAAGATGTCCCAATAAGAGTGCACTGTGTTGCCCTACACTCGGCATACACACTGTGAGTCGGAAAGCTACGGGCCTGGATATTGCTTAGAAGGGCCAGGGGAGCCTGAGGGTACTTGCTCTTCTTGCAGGGAATAGGGTTTCCAGGCGAGGCACCTAGGAGTCCTGAAAAGCGTACTGGCGTTAAAATGCTGCAGAGCGGCGACTACGGCCTCATGGAAACGGCTACACACCTCCGCTTCTGCATAGCATTTCAGGGCCTTACCTCGAGGCAAGTTCTCCCGTTGCTTGCACTGTGAGCGACACAGCATGTTAGGATGCTGTATTTCTCCTTGAATAGAGTGACTTCAGGAAAGAGGTCCTCGATAAATTCTAAGAAGAGTGTGTTCTCAGGGCAGCTCAGACGAGGGCAATCTCGAAAACTTGCAGGACATGTTGGACTGCCTAGAAATGTGGTTCTGATGCTGTTCGAGTGCTCTGGAAATATAGCTCTATTGAAGTAACGTACAGTGTGTTGCCAGAGACTCGGCAGACACAGAGGGCCTCCGAGGGTCGTATGGGAATCAATGCTGCTCAGCAGGCCCACAGGGGTGTGGAGGGCGTCAGTGATCTTGGAACAAAAATGATGCTCACCCGAAGGGCCTAGGAGTCCTGAAAAGGGTGCTTCCTTTAACATAAAGCGGAACCTCCACTAAGAGCTCATGGAAAGAGCTGCATGCCTCCCTTTCTGCAGGGCTACTCAGGGCCTTACCTCGAGGCAAGGACTCACGTTGAGATTCCCTTTAGCTCTAGAGCATGGCAAGGTGAGCCCCAACCGGGCCAATGAAGCTCCGTGTGTAGCCAGAGAAATCTCATTTTCTTCCCACACCCATGCCTACAGTGGCCAGAGAGCTGTTAACAGCAGAGAATTTCAGGGAGCTTCACGGCAGCAAGAATGGGGCTTTCCAAATGGAAAGCAAGGCTAGTACCATCATGCCCCCATTACCATGGGCACAGGCAGCATACATCTCTGTGGTTTCTAACAAGTCAAAAGAACCACAGGGTACACACTGGTTGCTTCCCTGAATCAACTTCTCGAGGCAGGGTGTTCTGCGTCTTGTGAACGGCCTCACCAAGGAAGGCCCTAGCTAGGCCCATGGGCCCGTGCCTCTTCAAAAGCCTGCAGTGCTACAGGAAAAACTCTGCTTTAGTTGCAATGAGAATGCAAGCAGTGTTTCTCCTGATGGCAGTGTAACTTCAGGTAAGAGGTCTTAGATGGAAGAAGAAGCCTAGTGTTTTTCCTCTGTGCAGCTCAGTCTAAAGAATGAGTTCGACTTCCACGGCATGTTGGAACTTGCTAGAACGGTGCTCGTGAACTCGTGCGAGTGCTGTGAATCAAGATATGACAAGAAAGAGTGCAGTGTGTTGCCCATGACTCAGCAGACACAGAGGAACTCCGAGGGACCAATGGGCCTCGTTGTTGCTCAGCAGGCCTACAGGGGTGTGGAGATACTCAGGGATCTTGGAACAAAAATGATGCTCACCCGAGAGGCCTAGGAGTCCTGAAAAGGGTACTTCCTTTAAAGTAAAGGAGAACAGCGACTAAGAACTAATGGAAAGAGCTGAATGCCTCCCTTTCTGCAGGGCTACTCAGGGCCTTACCTCGAGGCAAGGACTCACGTTGAGATTCCCTTTAGCTCTAGAGCATGGCAAGGTGAGCCCCACCCCGGCCAAAGAAGCTCCGTGTGTAGCCAGAGAAAACTCATTTTCTTCCCACACCAATGTAGAGGGACCAGAGGCCTGTCAACAGCAGAGAATTTCAGGGAGCTTCCCGGCGGCAAGACTGGAGCTTTCCAAACGGAAAGCAAGGCTAGTACCATCATGCCCCCATTTCCATGGGCACAGGCAGCATACATCTCTGTGGTTTTTAACAAGTCCAATGAGACACAGAGTACACACTGTTTTCCTCCCTTAATCAACTTCTCGAGGCAGGGTGTTCTGCATCTAGTGAACGGCCTCACCAAGGAAAGCCCAAGCTAGGCCTCTGGGCCCGTGCCTCTTCACAAGTCTGCAGTGCTTCAGGAAAAACTGTGCTTTAGTTGCAATAGGAAGGCAAGTCGTCTTCTTCCTGGAGGCAGGGTGACTTCAGGTAGGAGGTCCTGGATGGAAGGAGAAGCCTAGTGTTTTTCTCTGTGCAGCTCAGACCAGGGAATGAGTGCGACTTCCACGGCATGTAGGAACTTGCTAGAACGGTGCTCGTGAACCTTGTATGAGTGCTGGCTTACTCAAGATGTCCCAATAAGAGTGCACTGTGTTGCCCTACACTCGGCATACACACTGTGAGTCGGAAAGCTACGGGCCTGGATATTGCTTAGAAGGGCCAGGGGAGCCTGAGGGTACTTGCTCTTCTTGCAGGGAATAGGGTTTCCAGGCGAGGCACCTAGGAGTCCTGAAAAGCGTACTGGCGTTAAAATGCTGCAGAGCGGCGACTACGGCCTCATGGAAACGGCTACACACCTCCGCTTCTGCATAGCATTTCAGGGCCTTACCTCGAGGCAAGTTCTCCCGTTGCTTGCACTGTGAGCGACACAGCATGTTAGGATGCTGTATTTCTCCTTGAATAGAGTGACTTCAGGAAAGAGGTCCTCGATAAATTCTAAGAAGAGTGTGTTCTCAGGGCAGCTCAGACGAGGGCAATCTCGAAAACTTGCAGGACATGTTGGACTGCCTAGAAATGTGGTTCTGATGCTGTTCGAGTGCTCTGGAAATATAGCTCTATTGAAGTAACGTACAGTGTGTTGCCAGAGACTCGGCAGACACAGAGGGCCTCCGAGGGTCGTATGGGAATCAATGCTGCTCAGCAGGCCCACAGGGGTGTGGAGGGCGTCAGTGATCTTGGAACAAAAATGATGCTCACCCGAAGGGCCTAGGAGTCCTGAAAAGGGTGCTTCCTTTAACATAAAGCGGAACCTCCACTAAGAGCTCATGGAAAGAGCTGCATGCCTCCCTTTCTGCAGGGCTACTCAGGGCCTTACCTCGAGGCAAGGACTCACGTTGAGATTCCCTTTAGCTCTAGAGCATGGCAAGGTGAGCCCCAACCGGGCCAATGAAGCTCCGTGTGTAGCCAGAGAAATCTCATTTTCTTCCCACACCCATGCCTACAGTGGCCAGAGAGCTGTTAACAGCAGAGAATTTCAGGGAGCTTCACGGCAGCAAGAATGGGGCTTTCCAAATGGAAAGCAAGGCTAGTACCATCATGCCCCCATTACCATGGGCACAGGCAGCATACATCTCTGTGGTTTCTAACAAGTCAAAAGAACCACAGGGTACACACTGGTTGCTTCCCTGAATCAACTTCTCGAGGCAGGGTGTTCTGCGTCTTGTGAACGGCCTCACCAAGGAAGGCCCTAGCTAGGCCCATGGGCCCGTGCCTCTTCAAAAGCCTGCAGTGCTACAGGAAAAACTCTGCTTTAGTTGCAATGAGAATGCAAGCAGTGTTTCTCCTGATGGCAGTGTAACTTCAGGTAAGAGGTCTTAGATGGAAGAAGAAGCCTAGTGTTTTTCCTCTGTGCAGCTCAGTCTAAAGAATGAGTTCGACTTCCACGGCATGTTGGAACTTGCTAGAACGGTGCTCGTGAACTCGTGCGAGTGCTGTGAATCAAGATATGACAAGAAAGAGTGCAGTGTGTTGCCCATGACTCAGCAGACACAGAGGAACGCCGAGGGACCAATGGGCCTCGTTGTTGCTCAGCAGGCCTACAGGGGTGTGGAGATACTCAGGGATCTTGGAACAAAAATGATGCTCACCCGAGAGGCCTAGGAGTCCTGAAAAGGGTACTTCCTTTAAAGTAAAGGAGAACAGCGACTAAGAACTAATGGAAAGAGCTGAATGCCTCCCTTTCTGCAGGGCTACTCAGGGCCTTACCTCGAGGCAAGGACTCACGTTGAGATTCCCTTTAGCTCTAGAGCATGGCAAGGTGAGCCCCACCCCGGCCAAAGAAGCTCCGTGTGTAGCCAGAGAAAACTCATTTTCTTCCCACACCAATGTAGAGGGACCAGAGGCCTGTCAACAGCAGAGAATTTCAGGGAGCTTCCCGGCGGCAAGACTGGAGCTTTCCAAACGGAAAGCAAGGCTAGTACCATCATGCCCCCATTTCCATGGGCACAGGCAGCATACATCTCTGTGGTTTTTAACAAGTCCAATGAGACACAGAGTACACACTGTTTTCCTCCCTTAATCAACTTCTCGAGGCAGGGTGTTCTGCATCTAGTGAACGGCCTCACCAAGGAAAGCCCAAGCTAGGCCTCTGGGCCCGTGCCTCTTCACAAGTCTGCAGTGCTTCAGGAAAAACTGTGCTTTAGTTGCAATAGGAAGGCAAGTCGTCTTCTTCCTGGAGGCAGGGTGACTTCAGGTAGGAGGTCCTGGATGGAAGGAGAAGCCTAGTGTTTTTCTCTGTGCAGCTCAGACCAGGGAATGAGTGCGACTTCCACGGCATGTAGGAACTTGCTAGAACGGTGCTCGTGAACCTTGTATGAGTGCTGGCTTACTCAAGATGTCCCAATAAGAGTGCACTGTGTTGCCCTACACTCGGCATACACACTGTGAGTCGGAAAGCTACGGGCCTGGATATTGCTTAGAAGGGCCAGGGGAGCCTGAGGGTACTTGCTCTTCTTGCAGGGAATAGGGTTTCCAGGCGAGGCACCTAGGAGTCCTGAAAAGCGTACTGGCGTTAAAATGCTGCAGAGCGGCGACTACGGCCTCATGGAAACGGCTACACACCTCCGCTTCTGCATAGCATTTCAGGGCCTTACCTCGAGGCAAGTTCTCCCGTTGCTTGCACTGTGAGCGACACAGCATGTTAGGATGCTGTATTTCTCCTTGAATAGAGTGACTTCAGGAAAGAGGTCCTCGATAAATTCTAAGAAGAGTGTGTTCTCAGGGCAGCTCAGACGAGGGCAATCTCGAAAACTTGCAGGACATGTTGGACTGCCTAGAAATGTGGTTCTGATGCTGTTCGAGTGCTCTGGAAATATAGCTCTATTGAAGTAACGTACAGTGTGTTGCCAGAGACTCGGCAGACACAGAGGGCCTCCGAGGGTCGTATGGGAATCAATGCTGCTCAGCAGGCCCACAGGGGTGTGGAGGGCGTCAGTGATCTTGGAACAAAAATGATGCTCACCCGAAGGGCCTAGGAGTCCTGAAAAGGGTGCTTCCTTTAACATAAAGCGGAACCTCCACTAAGAGCTCATGGAAAGAGCTGCATGCCTCCCTTTCTGCAGGGCTACTCAGGGCCTTACCTCGAGGCAAGGACTCACGTTGAGATTCCCTTTAGCTCTAGAGCATGGCAAGGTGAGCCCCAACCGGGCCAATGAAGCTCCGTGTGTAGCCAGAGAAATCTCATTTTCTTCCCACACCCATGCCTACAGTGGCCAGAGAGCTGTTAACAGCAGAGAATTTCAGGGAGCTTCACGGCAGCAAGAATGGGGCTTTCCAAATGGAAAGCAAGGCTAGTACCATCATGCCCCCATTTCCATGGGCACAGGCAGCATACATCTCTGTGGTTTTTAACAAGTCCAATGAGACACAGAGTACACACTGTTTTCCTCCCTTAATCAACTTCTCGAGGCAGGGTGTTCTGCATCTAGTGAACGGCCTCACCAAGGAAAGCCCAAGCTAGGCCTCTGGGCCCGTGCCTCTTCAAAAGTCTGCAGTGCTTCAGGAAAAACTGTGCTTTAGTTGCAATAGGAAGGCAAGTCGTCTTCTTCCTGGAGGCAGGGTGACTTCAGGTAGGAGGTCCTGGATGGAAGGAGAAGCCTAGTGTTTTTCTCTGTGCAGCTCAGACCAGGGAATGAGTGCGACTTCCACGGCATGTAGGAACTTGCTAGAACGGTGCTCGTGAACCTTGTATGAGTGCTGGCTTACTCAAGATGTCCCAATAAGAGTGCACTGTGTTGCCCTACACTCGGCATACACACTGTGAGTCGGAAAGCTACGGGCCTGGATATTGCTTAGAAGGGCCAGGGGAGCCTGAGGGTACTTGCTCTTCTTGCAGGGAATAGGGTTTCCAGGCGAGGCACCTAGGAGTCCTGAAAAGCGTACTGGCGTTAAAATGCTGCAGAGCGGCGACTACGGCCTCATGGAAACGGCTACACACCTCCGCTTCTGCATAGCATTTCAGGGCCTTACCTCGAGGCAAGTTCTCCCGTTGCTTGCACTGTGAGCGACACAGCATGTTAGGATGCTGTATTTCTCCTTGAATAGAGTGACTTCAGGAAAGAGGTCCTCGATAAATTCTAAGAAGAGTGTGTTCTCAGGGCAGCTCAGACGAGGGCAATCTCGAAAACTTGCAGGACATGTTGGACTGCCTAGAAATGTGGTTCTGATGCTGTTCGAGTGCTCTGGAAATATAGCTCTATTGAAGTAACGTACAGTGTGTTGCCAGAGACTCGGCAGACACAGAGGGCCTCCGAGGGTCGTATGGGAATCAATGCTGCTCAGCAGGCCCACAGGGGTGTGGAGGGCGTCAGTGATCTTGGAACAAAAATGATGCTCACCCGAAGGGCCTAGGAGTCCTGAAAAGGGTGCTTCCTTTAACATAAAGCGGAACCTCCACTAAGAGCTCATGGAAAGAGCTGCATGCCTCCCTTTCTGCAGGGCTACTCAGGGCCTTACCTCGAGGCAAGGACTCACGTTGAGATTCCCTTTAGCTCTAGAGCATGGCAAGGTGAGCCCCAACCGGGCCAATGAAGCTCCGTGTGTAGCCAGAGAAATCTCATTTTCTTCCCACACCCATGCCTACAGTGGCCAGAGAGCTGTTAACAGCAGAGAATTTCAGGGAGCTTCACGGCAGCAAGAATGGGGCTTTCCAAATGGAAAGCAAGGCTAGTACCATCATGCCCCCATTACCATGGGCACAGGCAGCATACATCTCTGTGGTTTCTAACAAGTCAAAAGAACCACAGGGTACACACTGGTTGCTTCCCTGAATCAACTTCTCGAGGCAGGGTGTTCTGCGTCTTGTGAACGGCCTCACCAAGGAAGGCCCTAGCTAGGCCCATGGGCCCGTGCCTCTTCAAAAGCCTGCAGTGCTACAGGAAAAACTCTGCTTTAGTTGCAATGAGAATGCAAGCAGTGTTTCTCCTGATGGCAGTGTAACTTCAGGTAAGAGGTCTTAGATGGAAGAAGAAGCCTAGTGTTTTTCCTCTGTGCAGCTCAGTCTAAAGAATGAGTTCGACTTCCACGGCATGTTGGAACTTGCTAGAACGGTGCTCGTGAACTCGTGCGAGTGCTGTGAATCAAGATATGACAAGAAAGAGTGCAGTGTGTTGCCCATGACTCAGCAGACACAGAGGAACTCCGAGGGACCAATGGGCCTCGTTGTTGCTCAGCAGGCCTACAGGGGTGTGGAGATACTCAGGGATCTTGGAACAAAAATGATGCTCACCCGAGAGGCCTAGGAGTCCTGAAAAGGGTACTTCCTTTAAAGTAAAGGAGAACAGCGACTAAGAACTAATGGAAAGAGCTGAATGCCTCCCTTTCTGCAGGGCTACTCAGGGCCTTACCTCGAGGCAAGGACTCACGTTGAGATTCCCTTTAGCTCTAGAGCATGGCAAGGTGAGCCCCACCCCGGCCAAAGAAGCTCCGTGTGTAGCCAGAGAAAACTCATTTTCTTCCCACACCAATGTAGAGGGACCAGAGGCCTGTCAACAGCAGAGAATTTCAGGGAGCTTCCCGGCGGCAAGACTGGAGCTTTCCAAACGGAAAGCAAGGCTAGTACCATCATGCCCCCATTTCCATGGGCACAGGCAGCATACATCTCTGTGGTTTTTAACAAGTCCAATGAGACACAGAGTACACACTGTTTTCCTCCCTTAATCAACTTCTCGAGGCAGGGTGTTCTGCATCTAGTGAACGGCCTCACCAAGGAAAGCCCAAGCTAGGCCTCTGGGCCCGTGCCTCTTCAAAAGTCTGCAGTGCTTCAGGAAAAACTGTGCTTTAGTTGCAATAGGAAGGCAAGTCGTCTTCTTCCTGGAGGCAGGGTGACTTCAGGTAGGAGGTCCTGGATGGAAGGAGAAGCCTAGTGTTTTTCTCTGTGCAGCTCAGACCAGGGAATGAGTGCGACTTCCACGGCATGTAGGAACTTGCTAGAACGGTGCTCGTGAACCTTGTATGAGTGCTGGCTTACTCAAGATGTCCCAATAAGAGTGCACTGTGTTGCCCTACACTCGGCATACACACTGTGAGTCGGAAAGCTACGGGCCTGGATATTGCTTAGAAGGGCCAGGGGAGCCTGAGGGTACTTGCTCTTCTTGCAGGGAATAGGGTTTCCAGGCGAGGCACCTAGGAGTCCTGAAAAGCGTACTGGCGTTAAAATGCTGCAGAGCGGCGACTACGGCCTCATGGAAACGGCTACACACCTCCGCTTCTGCATAGCATTTCAGGGCCTTACCTCGAGGCAAGTTCTCCCGTTGCTTGCACTGTGAGCGACACAGCATGTTAGGATGCTGTATTTCTCCTTGAATAGAGTGACTTCAGGAAAGAGGTCCTCGATAAATTCTAAGAAGAGTGTGTTCTCAGGGCAGCTCAGACGAGGGCAATCTCGAAAACTTGCAGGACATGTTGGACTGCCTAGAAATGTGGTTCTGATGCTGTTCGAGTGCTCTGGAAATATAGCTCTATTGAAGTAACGTACAGTGTGTTGCC